>NC_055704.1:20653958-20975416 GCF_017639745.1 Melanotaenia boesemani
TGGTTCACTTTTGAAAAGAATGAAGCCCTCACATCACAATAAAAAAAACTTTATTCAGTGAAGTGTCCCTCGTGAGTGTGCTCATCTAAACGTGTTCATGCATAGCACTTCTGTAAGCATCTACAGCAATGTTTTTTTAAATCTCCCAAAAATCTTTGGTCCATTCAGGCATAATTTTCCTACCTGTGTTTCCTCCTGCACCACTCTGTACTGTTCCTTCCAGACGGCCATCTTTGTGGCTTCATCCTTCCTGAGAGCTCTCTCTTTCTTCAGCTCAGGACTCCAAAACGTCTTAATGGAGTTCATAGACGAGCCTAACTTCGACTCTTTAGCCTCCAGCTATAAAGAAACCAACATAAAACATTACTACTTTATTCTACTAAATGCATATTTGTTTACAATTAAATTAAATAAACTGGCCTTCGGCTTTTTAGTTCATAGCTTTAATCTTTGTTTGAAATTCAAAGCTAAGAATTTCTTGGAATTAAACAGCAAGAGGAGACACAATTTGTTGTAAAATAAATACATTTATCATTACAGATCTATATGTGTGTGTATGATTCCTTACCTCTCTGCGCAGCAGCTCATTTTCTCTGAGTACTTCTCTTAACTGTGTCTGAAGGTCTGACATAGCACCGTCTCTCACCTGGTAAAACAAAAACATCATTAGAAATTTTAAGACAGCAATATCATGACTGTGTTTTACAGCAATGACATTTTACCAATCTACAACGGTCACAATTTGAGGATAGTTCATGGATCCCACGTCTTAATATAGCAGCTGATCTCACCACTGGCTCTCATCAGCTGATCAGTCAGCTGATTTTCTTCTAAATATTTAAAAGGCAAATTTTACACAGTGAGTTATTCTTTCACCTGCCTTACTTTGCTCTGCATCCTTCATCCACTTCAGCTCCTCCTTGTAATTCATTCTCTGACTGAATCAATATAAATTTGGTCATTGATGCTACTCTCAGATACACCATGTTTGTACATGAAGGGGCACAGTATAGAGCCACAAGACTAAATATAAGCTAGTATAGCTAGTATGAATAGCTTCTATAAAAACGTTTCTCTTTTCACAAGTAATCTAGCTTCCTCCCACAGTCCAAATTAATGGGTAAAATAAAAGGGAAAAGTATGGATGAATGATCGTAACTGAACAATGTGACTGGGTATCTCTAAAAGTGAGCTACTCTTTCTAAAACCTACTGACAAAGACAAGAAGATAAAATGAAAAGACTCCATATTTACTCTACACTCAGCCCATGAAACAGCTGCGACTAACAAATATTATGCTGGTTAGAGAGACTGCACTAGGAGTATTGTAGGAGAGGGAGTTGGGTCTTGTGATAACTAAGATGTGGGAAGACATCTGACATAATCAAAGGAAAATAATGGTTTGTAATCCGGCAAGAGCGATGCAACTGTTTCTCCTAACCATCTCTCCAAAAAGCTGTCTCTCCATTCTGTCGTAAATATAAGACCTCACTCAGTAGCTACGTTTACATGGAGCACTTTCAAACGGATCGAATGTCCAATCAGAATAAAAATGTGTCATATGAGCTGATCCAATCGGCCTTGATTGGAAAGAATTTCCAATCCGATTGAGAGGGGTGGTTTAAACTTTTTTACAATCGGATCAGCAGGAAAAAAATAACCATGCATACACTCATTCTAGTCGTTCTGTGGTGTATGTTGTTTCTGCGCATGCTTGAACCAATTGGGGGTTACGTGTCATGAGTTTCAGGGAAGACTTGAACAATGGCGACAGCAAAACAAAACAGGACTTTGGCGGATACAACATTTTTGCTAGAAACTGAACAATTTAAGGACTATTGTGCATTTTGGCGTTCAAAAGGTTCAAAAGAAAAAAAAAAAACTTAGTAGGCACTGTGCATGTCAAAAGCGTTACAGTCGTATTAAATCTGTCCATCGTGTAAACACACAACTGATCACATCACTTTATCTAACACCCATGTAAACATGTCAGCTTACGCTCAACCTGGTTTCCCTTGTTCTGGTATATATCAGGAAAAAACTGTATTTTGTTCTGACATTAATCCAGGAAAAATATTTTTCAGCACTTGTGATGGCCGCCTAGGCAGCCACACACTGAGCCTGGTCTGGTAACCTTTTTCCTCATTTCAGTTAAATCATTTTATTTGTAATATTTACCATTTCTTCTATATTTCACATTTTTCTTAACAAGTTTGGCAGGGGGGGTTAACTGATTGGGTGCACACTTTTAGTTGACTCATTCTTGTCACCTTGTTAGTTTGGTTTATTTTCAGTTAATATGCATTTTTTCTTTGAGTTACTAGTTCCTGGGGAAGTTGCTGTGTGGGAGGCCCAAGCCTGCTAAGAGTCCCAGCTGAGGTGGATCTCCTTTGACGAGGCTACAGCCTAATTGGACTCATCCATCTTGCAAAAAGAGAGTGGGACAAGGGTTTAGATTTTCTATTGTTTTGTATTACTTTATTTGTTCTTTATGTAGAAGTATGATTATTTAGATTTCTGTTTCCCTAATGAGTTATGAATCTAAATTGTTTAAGTTCTGTTGTGAATTAGTTAAGTTTATTAAGTTAGCTGAAGATGATTATGTTATGTATTTCCCTCTTGTGTCAAAATGGTCTGATCAGCCAGAGTATAAAGTTTCCCTTGTGCGTCAGTTTGTTAGGTCAGTTAGTTTTCAGTTCCTTATGTTGATGTTCTGTTTAGTTGACCTCTTTTATGGGCCCAGAACTTTTACCAAGGAATTTGTACTTTTGTTGTTTTTTTGTAAAATTAAATGTCAAAAGACTTTTTCTTTAAAAATCCTCCTATGCTCTCGTCATCCTTGGCCTCGGTCCCTCACAGCACTGGATCACAGATGAAGTCCCCTCAGCTGCAGGATGGCAAAGGACAATAATGGAATACACACCTCTGGACTTTCTGACGCTCCAAAATTAATACTTTTGAAAGGAAAAAGAAACCATTTCTTGACTATATCAATGTAAATATTTCTACTATGACAAGAGCATTTGTATAAAGGGCTTTTATTTATCTTTTTAACATTTTTTTATGTATGTATGTATGTATATTGATAAAAATTAATAAAATAATTTTTAAAAAACTGCTTAGTATCCTCAGAGCTGAAGTGTGGATACTAGCAATTAATGTACATATACTATGTGACATATAGTACAGAAAAACCTGTACACTGACTTCAAATGAAAGCAATGATATAGCATTTTATTTTATTTTAGGAAGTAATTACAAGCAAACAGAGGAGGAGAGCTACTTCTCAAGAAGAGCTCTCAGGTTGTGACTGATGGTGCAGAGGTGGTGGGGGAGCAGACCTTAAAATACTGTATGAATGCCCACACTGTGCTGTTTTATTTAGCTGAAGGGTGGCTTAAGAAGATAATAATACCCATTAAAGGTTTGGCTAAATTCAGCTGAAACATCCCACATCCTGGATCCACAGAGATAGTGTACAAATTATTAGCATGACTAAATATTTTGTTTGCCAAGCAGAACTTGGAATCTCTTATTTATTTTATTTTTTTCATAAGCTCATTCTAGCAGCTTAAATGATTTTCCTGCGCAGGGTGGCCAGGCTCTCCTTTAGAGATCGGGTAAGAAGCTCAGTCATCCTGGAGGGGCTCAGAGTAGAGCCGCTGTTCCAAGTCATTGAGAAGAGCCAGATGAGGTGGCTCGGGCATCTGGTTAGGATGCTATATGCCTATTTGACGCTTCCCTGGTGAGGTGTTCTGGACATGTATCACCAGGAGGAGACCCCAGGAATGACCCAGGATGTGCTGGAGGGACTGCAAAAGTCTGTGCTTCCCTACTTAGGCAGCTGCCCCTGAGACCCAACCCCGGATAACCGGCAAGAAAGTAGATGGATGGTTGGTTTGATGGATGGATGGAGATAAATGGGTATGAAAGGCCCCCTGCTGTGTCACTTCACACTGTCAGACTTTGGGCCAAGACAACAGGACTTGAACAGGTTGTATAAGACGCCTGCACAAGAAGAAAAATATTCAACAGTGCTGAACAGGGAGAAGGAAAACTAAGAATTATATAATTATAAAATAATAATAAATAAATTACTAACTGCAAACAGATGCAGTTGTGGCTTCTTAAATACTATAACTAGATTGGGAGACACAGCCTGTGGTCGTGGAAAAGATTATACTCAGTTTCGGGGAGGTGAAACTATTAGTTTGCATCAAGCAATTAAAATAGTTAGGAGGATTGTTCAAAGTACTGAAATATGATTAAGAACTGCCCAATGCATTGAGGGTGAGTTTATGACTATATACTGAAAATGCTGAACGGCTTTCTGCCATACAAGTTCCCTGATCGATCTGCTTAATAAAACTTCAAAATGATGGCTTGAGGTTTGATTTGATAATGACAAATACTTTCCTCCACATTTTAGTGTCAGACGTTCAGGGGGGTCAACTGGTCACCAGGGACTGGAATGATGGAAAAGGTAGCCTCTCCCTAACTCGTTATTAAGAGAAGCATCCATCTGTATGTGGGCCATGGTCATAAGAAGCACAATTTTTTGCAGGAGAACTTACAAAGCTGGTTGAGTGAGATTTGTTAAAAATAAAAAAAAAATAAATGAAAATTATCTCTGAGTTTGTCCCAAGTGTGCATGGCCACTGGAAGTTAGTCTCAGAGTATTTCCGCTTTAACCAATGTTGAGTTATAACTTTTGCTAGCTAGATATATGTACTGTCATCTGAGCTTTAAAGTTGTTGTGCTGTGAAACAAACCACTCTTTTATTCAGACATCTTTGATCATGAAAAGCCATTGTAGTTAACAACACTTCCATCAGGAAAGATGGGAGGATAAAGCTCGATAGCTCTTCACTTAGAGACCACATCCCCAATGTTTCATAGGAGGAAAAATATGAGCAAGGAGGTAAGGACTGTCTCTCTGTTTGGTGTGAGAAATTTCTCCTTTAAATTTAATTTGTAACTAATAATTTTACCCACAATATTCAAAACCTGGAAAAATAGTGGCGAACCATCAATTTCCAGGGGAATTTGTTGTTAAATCTTAAATGATCGTGACAGGCATGATCTGGGATTACTTCAGCTGCATCCAAGTCCAAGTTCAGCCACAAAATAAGGTCAGCTAATTTTCTGAAAAGAACTAGTGTTTTTTTAATCACTGGATTTTTTTTCTTGCTTGCTCAAAGGGCATGTTAATTTTCACACATTAATTGGCCATCTTTCCAGACTGTAAAACTTTTTGTTCTTAAAAAGGCTTTGCCTCGTGCTCCAACTACTTCATCATCAATACAAGATCATATTTCAGTGAAAACTTATTACAAGGCTGATTGTGGCAATGCATGAGTTTCAAAGTAATGCTAAGCCAAACGTGCGGTTTTAACAAAGCTAAAAATATAGTAGTATGTTTCAATTGTTTTGTCAAGGCAGTGCGGCACCAATTAATAGACTTTTTATTTATTTATTTTGTGGGATGGATCAGAAATGAGTAGAAATCAATACATAGAATAAAACATAGATTAAAGGCTAGTGCACTTTAATAGAGCCATCTTTGAGATTTACCAACTCAATGGACAGAAAAGGAAACAGCTGATTGACCAGCTGATGTGGGATGGCACTGAAATGAGCTGATGTAGTTAACAGAACTTGACTATTTTTAACAATAATATATATTTTTTTTCATCCCAATTGGGAAATAAGGCCCTGCATTTTACCCATCTCTAGATGGACAAAGTCTGAGTGGGCTGCCATATTTCCGTGCCTGGGGGGTAGTTGGAGGGTTAAGGTCCTGATTTGGACCTGGAGGGTTTCATCTTAACAGGGACTTGAACCCAGGGGCTCCAGATCCATGTCTACCTCTAGACTACCACTCCCCCATCCCCCTTTACATCTCACTTTTGCAGTCAAACATGATCTTTTGAAATAAAGCATAAACACATTAGAAAATGTTTAACGTTTCCTTTCACGTTTCTTTTGTATATGTTCCAGGAGGAAGAATAGCCCAGCAGTCTTCAGACAACATACTGTAGCAGCTTTTTATAATGTTCTTTCTGTAGCAACAAATTGGCCACATCTGTTTAGCAGGTGTTTCAACCATCAGCTCACAAACTGCTGACTTAAAGCTGGCAGGCACAAATAACAAGGAATAAACATGGTGGAATCTCACCTGTCTCATGGAGTGGGGCACAGTAGCTGCCTGTGGAGGCTGGTTTTGCAGTTCTCCTCCAAACGCTATTGCATCGCTGGGCATGACGGCTCCGCTGCTCCCCACTCCTCCTCCAGTGTTTATATTAGGACTGCTCCCCATGACAGCCGCTCTGACCCCATAAGGAACCCTGGCCCCCGCCCTGCCCAGGGTCATGGTGCTTTTTGGTGCAGTGGGATTCAATCCACTGCCCAGACTCCCAATGCCGATCAGGTCTTCAGCTGTGTCAGTGAAGTACATAGGCCCACCAGTTGCATAGGCAGCATTCAGGGACTGGATATTCTCCATGGATAGAGTTTTACCAGTACCAGTGAGCCCACCAGTGGAGCTGCTGCTGCTGTTACGCCGGTGTCCTAAACGTGGGGAGTGAGGGAGGCGAGGTGAGCGGCCAGGACTCCCTGACGCTGACCCGTTACCATTGGATCCAACAACGTCCAGCTTTGAGACAGATCGGGAACTACCGTACATGGTGAAACAATGACAGGTGTGTGCTATACGGAAAGCTCTCTGGGTCAAATAACTAGTTAATTAAAAATACATGCTAAAAATTACACCAATCAGAAAAAGGAACAAATGTGTCCCCAAAACAACCTGTAAAGGATCAGATTCCTGTCAATCTTCTACTGTAGCTCCTCTTTACTTGAAATCTGTCAGTGGTGACATAGCTGTGATCAAGGCCTTTCCAACCTCCTCATAATCCATGTGCTCTGTTACAAAGTGGTAATCAGCAGAGAATCCCAGTAGATAAAGGAAGCAAGATGATCCACAATGCCTGGGATAATGTGATCGCCTGAAAAGAAAGAAAGAAAGAAACAAAGATTAAGTTAGTAATCTCATCTATTATTGTTAGAGACTAAAAGATCATTGTCTAATCTTAAAAAAGGCATATTGCAGCTTTGTTCAGCTGTTCTAACAAACTGCAGAGACAAAACCTCTAAGTTAACTTAGCAGCCTGCCACAAAACCCACAAATGTCAACAAGCATTACCTGCAAGTTAAATAAAGTTACATTATACTACTGAGCTGCATCCGCATTCACAGTAATAGAAAGTTAAGGTTAATATCTCTTTCTACAAAGGATGCTTTTTTTCCTCCACTTCGCATTGCTCCTTTATGACAGCTCACAATGTTCTGGGCAGAGAAAGAAAGATACTGTCCTGCAGCAAGTGTCATACACTGTCTGGCATCATGTAACATGCAATTAATTGCTTTTGTTCCCCCTACTGGCATCCATTCATACATTTGTTTAATTTTATTCATTAGGAACTGTTTTCTTGTCATTTTTTTACCATTTGGCTATACAATATTAACAATAAAAACAAGTTAAAATGTCCATTAGTTGTCTTTCTGTTAATCACTATTCACACTGGATAAAAGGATCAATTTTCAAGTAGTTCCCAAAAATAACATCTGCCATGTTATTGCTATAAGCATCCAGAAATAATGCTTTTAGCGATAAAGACTGGAACTAGTCTGTGCATGTTGGATGAAATAAATAAATCAAAACTGATTATGTCATTCGTTATCCCTAATTTTCAGAGCAGTGAATATAATGAAACAGGCCATTCCTGCTGTGTCCCTCTGGGGACTCAGTTTAACATTTTACTGCATTTTGAACATAATTTATGAGCGCATGTTTCTGATAAACATCTCAGTGTTTACTGACATTTTAAGTCCACTGTTATGGATGCTCTTATCTCCCAGGGCTCCTGAACTGTCCAGCTTATGCAATGTTTAAATCAGTTTGCACGAAGCCTGTGGAAGGTTTCAGATTAACATTAGTTTATTTCACGTAATTTTATTCTATTTGTTGGGGGGTAGATACACAAAAACTAAGTAATGACTCAGCCATTTATGTATCCTTGGAGACAGTTATGTCATTTTCGGGTCAGTGGACATTTGAGCTGTCGCACACACACACTCTGTTCATCTAATCCACACTCTCCCCTTACTAAAGGTGAACAGAGCAGCTTTTTGTACACTCAGCACACAAAAATGAGTTACTTCCTGTGGCTCACCACCTCAGTACAGAGCATAATTAAATATTGAATATTAAATAATTAAATACTAAATTAAAAATTTACCCTCTTGTTCCTAGGTACTGTGGTTTTGATTAAAACTGGTGCTTATCTGTCAAGTTAGTAAATCAGTGAACAGTTCAGCTGAATGTTATCAAGAGTGACATTGCTCACAAAAGTTAAACAAACACAAAAACCTTGGATATGGAAAAAAAAATCCTTTCTCTTAACACGCCAGCCTTTAAAGTCTCCTGTACAAGGTAGTACTCCTAACAGTCACACTCATCTTCTATCTTTTTTTTTTTGTAGTTGTTCTTGGTTAGGTGAAGATCTCTTGCCAGGTAAACATTACAGCCACACACACTGAAACATAAACAGGGACCATCTGTTCCATCTCCCCTCTGGCCAAAAACACACACCTGGAAAGAAGCAGGCCAAGACCCTGCCTCTAGCACATGCACACATCCACCCACAGACAAGCACACACTACAAAATATGCACAGAGATCAATCAGCCTTCAAAGATACTGCCAGCACATTTACAGGCATGCAGAAGAACATTCATCCAAATCAGCTCAGTGATCATGTTGCCAAAAACATGTACATATCTCATGCTTTATTAAGGCCAATATGAGCACAGAGACACAGTGTGGAGTTGGGGTTTTCCTCCCCCCCACCACCCCTTGGGACCTGCTGACCTGTAGATAATGTATCTGCTCATGTCCCAGTTATCACTCTAATGCCAAAAAGTACAGAGTGTTTAGCTTTTGTCAAGCATGCATTAATGCACACATGCACCCAAATTGGAAGGTCATCAATGTATCACATGGCTTTGCAAACATAAGCACTTCTCCTTATTTTCATTGGCTTGAGGACTTCATGGAAACCACAACAGTGGTCATGTTGTGCTTTCTGAGGTTCAAGTCTAAGGGTCACATGTTTAAATCACCAGTTTTTCCCACAGGTGGAAGATTTGTATCTGTGGCAGTTTTCGGTGCTAACCGAGCTGGGGGTGATCTCCAGTTTTACCTGATTTCCATGAGAGATTACAAAAGGAGAAAAGTCCAAATTATGCCAAAAATAGGAAAAAAAAACAACAACTGAGAATCCATAATCACACTCATGACGCAGATATTGTCATGAGATCCAACAAGCATCAACATATGACTGTCAAAGTCTTATGAAGTCTGTCAGCAGACTAACCATCCCTCTGGCCTTTTCACACAAATGCGTAAAACCAATGTGGTGACACCTTAAGAAATATCTGCTGCACTGGAAGTTTACAAAAGTTTGTTGTTGACCATAAACACAGCAAATCTTCAGCTGACCACTTGCTTTAATCACAGCTTCCAGACTGTTCATCTTCATCTGCTGATGAATGCTGCACAACACTTTTTCTTTAGTTTTCTTTTCTTTTGTAAGTTTGATGAACCACAATGCAAAGCTGTTCATCTATTTATGCAGCTCCAAACAGAAAATCCATTTTTATTTCATAATCCAGGGTTAAAGCATGCATTTTCTCCATTAATCAGTTAGTTGTTTGGACTGCAAGCTGTCAGCCTATCGCACATAAAATGCCCATCAGAATTTGCTAAAGGTCGTGACATTTAAATGTCTTGTTTTTTATTTTTCTGGCTACGAGCAAACCCTAAAACATGTTTAGATTAAAAACAAAGAAGCTGAAGAAACTTTTATGTTTCAGTAGCAAGAATTTTTGGTTATTTTTGTTTGTTTTTTGTAATTTATTTTTGTTGTCTCAGCAGTTACCAGAACTGTTGTTGATTAATCGGCTAATGGTAATGCAGTAATCTGAACAACATGCTAGCTAGCAAAGATAACAAGGTTCCAACAAATATACCTTAAAAAATTCAATCATTTTCAATAAGCTCTTAAGAGACTTTTTATATAATACATAATACATAATAATTGCCAAGCAAATCTAAATTGTAATACCTTAAAATACAAATAATATTAATGTTTTAGTCTGAATATATTTGCCATTATGTGGACAAATTATTGCTAAAAGATTGCAGCTCTTGGTTTTGTGACTTTAAAAGATTTTTATTAAAGCTGCAAAGTTGAACAGTGAGAAATGATGAACAGCATCTCCACAAACTAAACTGTCTAACCTGTATTGTATAAGCAACATTACTGCTTCATGTTTTCTTGATACATCTTTTAATAATCTAATTTTCAAAGTCTGTGGAGTCTTGTTTTGTCTACAGAAACAAGGCAGACATAAAGGTATGGCTTCCTTGTTTAAATAGGTGTGGTTGCCTGTTCTGAGAGCTAAACCACAATGTAGCTCACAAATACAGCATATAGACATGCTTAATATTTGTTAACAAACAGAAAGAATTGCCTCATCATCATTAAACTGATTTGTGGTCAGTGAGGTATTCAAGTTCAGCTCTGTAAATTTGTACTTTCAGACTAAACTTAGTTCTATCCACATATTTGACAACACCAAGCTACTGTTCCAAAGTAGTGCACGATCGAGGGTCCAGTTTTTAAAAATAAATAAATAAAAACCAGTAATTTCAAAGTATGCGTTGATTTTTCTAAGACAACTCTGCATAAGAATCCTGAAGCAAGATATTTCAAATAATTTTGAATGTTGAGTTATTTTGTGTGCCACCAAAACTACAATCCGTTCTGGAGCTGATTCTGAAACAGGCCTAACAATCAACCTGAGAACCAAAATAACCTCATCCTCTTAAAGTCAGCAAACCACCCGGCAGGAAACACCGGCACATACTGCGCACCCCGCCCTGTGTTTTATCCTCTACCTCCCTAAACACAACCTAACAGCAGTGCTCCATGCCTCACCTTTCTTCCACATTCTCTGTCTTCAAAAGCCTAATGCTGTCCGAGGCCTAACAAAGACTGGGGATATCACTCTAAGCAAAATCTTCACCACACTGGCTTTGAACTGCCCATAATGATGCAGAGAGCCTTAAAGAAATGATAAAGCCACGCGGACATGATTGATGGTCATGAGACAGAATATATGATCATGACATGAGACTTTCAGACAGCTATTGGGTCAAAATCCCTTCATGTGTGGTGTATTCACTATATCTCAGCACACTTCTATTTCTAATTCCTCCTTTCCCACTTCTAACTCTCGCTTGTCTTCTTGATGCTTTCACTTCCTCTCACCACCTCTCCCTTTCACCATCAGCATTCCTGAAGGTGTTCAACATGCTCTATTTATGTGACAACCAGACATCCGTCTGTCACACCACACAATGTGACACACAAACACACTCAGCCTAAACTTAGCCGGCTGGTATTCCAGCAAATTTGACAAAGTTCGTGTCTCGCCTGGGGATCGGTGCTCATAAAAAAGCATTATATTCATGTTAAGTTTTTCCGTTCTGCTCTACTCTCTGTTCCTGTCAGGCTCCTATGACTTGATGTGGCAGGAAAGGACTCACTGGTACCGTCTGGAGTTAAACATCTCACTGAAATTCATCGCAACAGCATCGCTGATGGAGAGAGCTGGGGTCATTATCAACGTAATCTGTCTGATGAGTTAAGGGGATAACTCACTGCTCACCAGATCTGGCTCTTTTAACTCTCACTGTTTCTTTATATACCTCCACAACACCTTTAATACTATAAAAATTGTATTTCTCTTTGTCTGAAGAGTCAAACTGTGAGGCCTATTATCTCAGCTTTGAATTACTAGACAGAAAAAAAGCAAGATAGTATTGAGATATTTTCCTGGGAATATAGTTATCAAACTTCAAAATAAATGTGCTTTAAAAAAGGATTTAGAAGTGACAAAAAAAGAAAAAAGAAGAAAAAGGTGCAATAATGTACATTTATTGAGCTTATCTAACTAAAATGAGTTGAGAATATGCCTCAGATATCTCCTTTTCACCTGCCTAGGGTTGGTTGTTCAATAATTTACATTCAGGATTCTGGAAATCTTGACAAAAATAAACATTTTGTGTTGTGATTACATAAAAAACTCAATGTTTAGGCGACTGTAAAATGCTTAAAATGCTTCACAAGGACACATTACAGTGTTTTCTTCTCCTAAAATTCCTCATGGGTTCATCTCCCACTAACTCGTTGATATAAGAGAGTTGTAATTATTTTACTAATGTGAGGCGAACATGTACTATGTGTATATTATTTAGAGAAACAGCTTTGGAAATTTGTGTTTGTTTTAATGATAATTGTGTTTATGTTGTTGTCTTTGGCTCTGCATGTTTTTTTATGTCACACCGTCACAGTATAGTAAACTGACATTGTAGTGACACAGGTAACAGGTGCTGGTTAAAACAAGAAAGTTGATGCAAATTCAGCATCCATCTTGCATCCTGTTTCTGAGCTCTCTCCAGCCAGTAAAAGTCAGTCCCATACTAACTCTTGTCTTATCTCTTACGGTGCGTTCACACCGGGATCAGCTGCTACACTTGGTACAAATGGAGACTCGACTCAGTTGGGGGTGCAACATTCTTCTGGACCGAGTTTGAGTTCACGCTGAATGAATCAGACCTTTTAAATAACTCGTCAGAGCACTGTATGAATTACTGAAGAAGAAGATGAGACACACAGCAAAGAAGAAAACTTGTTCATTTATTGGCTAATGCAGGACAACTTCTGTTTCTACAGCAAAGCATGGAGCTGCATCCTGGTTGTCTTGAACATACTTCTATCAGAACTTTTACCGAGTTCTTCCACCCCTGACTTCAAGCCATTTCTCCCAGCCAGAGCCACATATCGTCCCACACCAACGTATGTTTTGGTTGTGTTTACCCACAATGCTTTATGCTGAGCCCACAATGCACTTTGCTTTGTAATCCGCTTCCTGTATTTGGTCCACTAGAAGCGGACAGAGATTTGCATATAGGCGGATAGAATCTACTTTGTTCGTTTGCACATTTACAATTCTCCAAACAAAGCGGACTTTCCGAGCAAACAGGCTAGGATTCAAATAAAAAAGGGCTGGTGTGAATGGGCCCTTACTCTGTCACTTTCTAATGCTTGCTTCTTCCAAAAATGTCTTCTTGAATTACTTTGCTCAATTTTTCATAGTGCATGACCAAAACAGTCAGTGCGTTGACATCCAGTGGCTTGCGTTTGCCACATGAGGCTCCAGGCTGGTAACAGAAATTTGGAAGTGCAGTTTCTCAGCCTCGGTACGCTGCAGGGCAACGATGGCTCCAGGAATGTGCATAATGAACGTCAGTGTACCATCAAAACAAGTTCGAAGCACAAACTTTTAAGGTCACAAACTGATATCATTCATATCAGTCAAGTGGTGCAACTGCCTTCACAGGGTCCCTTAAAAATCCCGGAGCTAAAACTGCTTGTTTCATGAAGAAGATGACAAGAGGTGCTGCAGCAATGTACAGTATATGAAAAACAATATATTTCTTTATCATTAAATAACTAATCAATAGTCACACTGATTATGTATTTTATCATGGCTGCACACTCCAGATACAAGCAACTGCATTTGATTTTATACTTTATTGTTTTTCAAAATCCAAAAGGTTTGGATGCTTCAGAAATTTAGGCCCCAGTTCAGTTTCTCACTGGGTCACAGTGCATTTGTCCTTACAGGCATTCATCTAGCACAGCTGTGAAGTGAAACTCATGCAATGCAGCTGTTTGATTTCAACCATAACTGACCGGGCATGATTCCAGGTCTGTCCTCGTGTCAGGGCAAAATACTGGTGAGAAATAAAAATTATAGTTTGTTGTATTTTTATGCACTAAGATAAGTTGTACACACCATACACAACCTTTTTTCTAAGGATGTACACACAGGAATTAAGTTTCCACTTGTTTAGGTCGATTTGTTTGGATCTAGAATAGAAAAAAGATCTTAACTTTGCAAAAAGCATAACGGATTATGGTTAATTAAACAAATAACCCAATAATGTACACCTCTGGAAAAATATTAGCTGTTTGTGACAATGACTGATTTAATAGGCAGAAGATGTCTGGGCCAGATACAGATTTTAGCTCTGCACTTCAGCCTGTGCCACTGGTCTTATCTACAGTAACACATAAAAACACTGAAAAGCACAACACCGATATGAAGCAGATAACATCAGCTCTAGTCGTTTGTGTGTCACAGGAAATTAATCCTAGTTGCAAACAGGGCAGACAAAATGTGCATTCATTCAGGAGTTCACACACAGGTACATAAATGCACTGGTGCACATAAAGTACAGCAAGTGTACCATCAAGACTCAATAATTATTATCACAGATGCAGGGGAACACTAACTTTATTCATGAGAAAGGTGAGAGCTGGACTCCTCCAGGCTCATCCTATGTAGAAGAATGTGCTTGTCTAGTCAATTTGCCACCTAAACAAGAGCAACATAAACCCAATGAAAAATCTGTCTTTTTAGAAACTACCGTCACAGTGAGGTGACATAAACTGTTTCCTCTGGGAAACACACATCACGTGTTACAATGACAGCCAGTTCTAACTATTTGAAAGAACTTCTGTCTTTGTCAGATCATGCTGTTGCAAAGCTTTAAGGCATTTCTTCGACCTTTGATGTGGATACAGAGAGGTGAGCTGTTGCTCAAGTGTTTAAGATGATGACTAATAACTTGTTTTCTTATTCTTCTGGAACAGTTTTATCCCAAAGACAGGCTGTGCTGTTAACCCTTGAGCAGAGTGTGGACGTTTAAAAATGCCAGCGTTTGCGATCATTTCAGTGGAAGGAAAAACCTCAGTTCCCCTGACTGGATTCTCCCGGAGGAGGGGCGGTGTCGTGAAATGTAGCTGTAGGCGGAACAAATAGGAAATCACGGCGCCCACCTCCACCCTAACCCCCCCACCTTCCTCTGCCCTCATCAACACAATCATATCAGATTTAGATTTTGCGCAAAGTAGGTAAGTTTCAGTCTTATCAGTTGCTTGTTATGAGTAGATTTGCGTGCAATCTGTCAGCTGACAAACTTGAGGGGTCCCGTTAGAAACAACACAAACACAAGACCCCAAACTCCCATAGCAGAGGATTAAACTAATATTAATAAAAGCTATAAGAGATCTTAAGGGACAAACCCACCATAAGTGGAAAAAACAGCTGTTGTTAAAGAATATTGCAGGAATGTGATTGGACTGTCAGCAGCTTCATCTGCCGCCTGCAGATAATCGCATTTAGCCGTACAGAGACTAGACGTGGTGTTATTAGCCTGTTATTCCAGGGGAAAGCCTGTGGCTGCGCGGTTACAACTGCTTCATGGAACAAAACGCGAACGCAAGCCGTCGCTGCACGAGCTCACGCTGTACTGTACGTCTCCTCCTCACAGCTGACCTGAAACTGCTGCGCCTCAAAGCGGCCATCAAATTTTAATTATGTTGATGCCGACGTTCCTGTTATTCCTCCAACGTGCCCGAGACGACTCTCGCGAACCCGCGTGAGGCTGACCGAGAGAAGTGGACAGCGTGACTACAACACACACACACACACGCTGGTTTGTGTAATGAAACAGGCATGTGTACACGCACGCTCTCAGACTGCCAAGCTAAGTTCTACAATACTCACTGCGGCTGTGTTGACCCTCGGCTGTGAAAGAAGCTCTGTGTGGGTAAAGAGAAAAAAAAGGCCAGTCACATCTTCTCTTTAGTTATTTTGCATCTGTCACAGCTCAAAGTGACGCCTCGTAACGTAACCGGCTGTCAGCCGAGGAGAAGAACTGTCTTTCGGGGTGTCTCTCCGTGTTTTGTGCCTGTCTTTCCGTTTCCAGCTCTGCCTCCTGTCTGTCTTTCCCCTCTTTTCCGTCTTTGCCAGCTCTTCCACTAGTGGCTTCCCCGCTGCTCTGCTGCTCGCTCGGGCGCTCCAGTGACGTCACGACGGAGGAGTGCGCGCCTCCGACACGTACACACCCCCCCTCCTCAGGTCTACCAACCGGGGCGCATGCACCGTAATCTATTAGCTATCATTAAATGTAATGAAATGACAGAAAGCTTTACACACAGAAAATAAATAGCCATATCAGCCTGACGTAACTGTCCATTTATCATTGTGTCATGTCATCACAAATTTCCCTGAGGACTCTCCGAAGGGATTAATAAAGTATTTCTATTCTATTCTATTCTATACTTGAGGTGATTTACCATTTGCAGCAGCGAAGCAAATCCTTTACTGAAGTTAAAAACTGCTCAAAATACTCAGTTTTCAGTAAATGTAGGCATGCAACTTTTAAAATTCTACTAGAAACTTGTCTTGGAGGACTTGTAATTTTCTACTTTGGGGTTGAGGCAAATCCAGGATTGTTTTTAGCTCTACAAACCTCACAGATTCACTATCCTTGCATATGTAATTATTTTTTGGATGGCATGACCCCGGTTTTAAGTGCTACTGCATGTGAGAATCTTTTTTTTCTTTCTTTTATCAAAATTTACTCTATATTTTATACATTCAACAGGCTTCTAGAGTGACATTCTTTCATCTGTGGTATATTACTTAAATCAGCAGCATCCTGTCCCCAAAGTGACCTGCAAAAACTGGCCCATGTTGCTGCAACATGTTGGCTGAACTACTGCAATGTCATTTTAGCAGGCTGTCCAAATGATTTCCTTAAAATCTTTCAGTTGATCCATAACCCAACTATGAAAAGGCATAATATTTATACTGTTTTAGCCCCTCTGCATTAAAATCATTTTCATACATAATTCTTGTGGCGAGGGTCAACCCTGTCTGTAGGATTTCATTCTTCTCTATCACCCCACTATATAGTTGATTTGAGCAAAATTACTGAAAAAATATTACCACAAAAATATTCCTAAAGTACCTAAATACAGGACGGCCCACTTTGGAATCTTAAATATGATAATATGACAAACCACTTATGTGCTACTGAGGGATTTATCCATATAAATATGACATAATTTCATGGTCTCTGAAAGACTCCATGGTCTGTCTTGCAAACATTACAATAAATGCCTACAATTCCCATAAATGAAAGAAAATACTAAGTTTACAGTATATGGAATTGTTTATATGAATTCTCTCTTTTCTCTTCAGTTGTTCATTGTTGTAACTAAATATCTTCCATTAATTAAAAATACAAATAGTCCACGTGTCACTTTTATTTGCAGAATAAATAGAGCTCGATGAAATATTTAATAACATGCACAAATATGCAGAAAAACAAAGAAGATACAACAAGAAAAATCTAAGAATTTAAAAGAAAAATCACCTAATAATTGTGAAAAATTCAGAAAAATGACTTAGCAGATCCCAGTGTATAATATCATCTAAATATTTAGAGAAACAGGAGGAATCTCTGTGTGCATGAAGTTCTAAACAGGATGCTTGTGATTTTTGAGCCCTCTGGTTGCACTGCACTCCAGACATGTTTCTTTACTGGAAATAACTGCATGCGCTCATGAACGCTGCCAGAAATCACTGTGTTAACACAGTTTGCAGGGCAATCTTCAAATGTAGGTTAAAGCTCGATCATGCAAAGAAAAAGCTATATATGTGGACACAATTCAGAAATGCCACCACCCATGTATGAGAATTGACAATCATTACATTCTGTTTTTATTTACACGTCACACAGGGTACCAACGTTTTTGGAACTGGTGTTGTGCACTTACATACAGTACTTACATTTTATAAAATCAAGATGAATATCATGGCTAGGATAGTACATCCAGGTTATCAACATTCAGTTGCTTCATTTTATATTAAATTATTTTAAAAAGAAAGAAAAAAAAGCCCAATGATCCCAGGAAAGCACTTTGTTCCTGCTCTGTAGGGACCACGTGAGGACTTCATGTAACTATCTAATCAGCTAAGTTATACTGATCAGCCGCTACTTGTTTGTTTCAAAACTGTTCAATAACTGAGGATAAAGGCTCCTACACGCAGACATTTTGCTTTTTTGAACCAAGGAACAACCTATAGGAAGTTGGTACATGGCAATGTAACAATCACCAGAACAGAGTCGGCATTAATGTTATTGGTAACTGTGTTTTAATGCGGAAAATATCAGCTGTAAAAACACACATCTAATGTAGAAAAAACAGCATCTGATCCCCACCACCAGAGCCACTCCAGAAAGATGACATTATGGCTCATCTGTGACAGTTATTGTTTGTGACGTTATGCCCAGAAAGCAATGCAAACTAAAATTAACCTTCAGCCTCTGCTGAATTTTATTCTATCTCCTGCTAAAGAATTTTTACATGTAATTTTCCTGATCCATAACTGTGGACCATTATTGCTTTTTAAAAAATCACATTATGTATTTATTTTTCCAGAGATGAAATGTGAGATGGCTGGAGGACAATATAATGACTCAGATTATATTAAAACCAAAGACAAATTCATGTCCTCCATTTGTTTCATACCTTTATTAACTTTTAAACTTATAAAAATAACAATATCAACATATCAAATCTGTGCTACATCCTCATCCCAGTGGGATGACATGTCCAACGTATATTAAACTGCAGTGTTTGACGTATTTCGTCTCATCAAGTGCAGTGTCCAACACCTTTTTTTGCTGTCTAACCTTCATATAAAATTTCACATCATCCTAAAGAAACATTTCCAACTAGACACTGACCAACACAGGCACACACACGAAGAGACATACGCATTTACAGTGTCCCAGTTCCCTGGGCGCCAGTCAGTCAGACAGCTGAGGTATAAATAGTCTGCTGGCTTAAGTTCCCCTTGAGAGAAACACATCAGTAGAGGTGGACCAGTGTGATCTTCTGAACTGTGCACTACCTCAACTGACAGCAAGTTTCTTGGTTATTTTAGTTCCCACTATATGCATGTGTGTATTTTACTGTAATCATTTATCAATTTTGACTCCATTAAATTCAAACAGTGACCTCTATGATGTATAAACATATCATTTCAAAGCTATAAGATCATCAAATCTCATTAATCTCTTTACTCCTACAGCAAGTAAAATAATAAAGCACCCTTTTAAACACATACCCCATGGGCAACAATGACCACAGACATCTGAGATGATAATTTTATAGACATGCACTTTAATTACACAGCACAAAACAAACTGGTAGCATAATTCATTACACAGCTGCCTTTAAAGTTCCTTTATCAGATATTATAAGTTTAATAAAAATGTGAAACATGCATGTATGAAACAAGTCTTTGTTACCATGTTCAGGATTCTTCAGTAACTCATTGATAAATGAAAAAAAAAGAATGATAGTTTTGTTTTAATTTTAAAATTTATGATTAAAATCATTTTTATAAAGTGGCAAACACATAAAAATTGTTTGACCCCTTTTGTTCTTTTGAGTCGCGCTATAGAACAATACTGCCATCTTCTGGTCAAAGTCAGGTATTGTAAGTGCCTCAGTTTGAACAAACAGCTGTAAATGTGAAGTTTGGCATGAAGAAACCTTTGACCGAGTGTCACAAATCGATTTCACTGATATTTTCTAGAGTTACGATAGGGACATAAGTTTTGTAATTTGTATTGTAATCATTGAAACTGTAACAAGAGCAGAATCAAATTTAAAAGAACAGATTAATTCTGCAAGAACGAAAATACAAATCAGAAAATACAAGTACATTTTACAAGTCAGGAAATACAAGTCAGAGAATTTTAGAAGCCAGAAAATATATGTTTGATTTATTTTACAATTCAGGTTTAGGATTAGAGAAATTCGATTGGTTCTTGAGTGTGTTAGTAAATTGTGGGACACATTTTTTTTGTCCTTGAAAAACAGACAATTAATCCATACTAGTTGTCCCACCTACAGGTTTGATTATGAGCATGTCATCCGAATGTTCTCTATACATTCCAAATATCGGGTAGAGTTTTGGTCTGCTGCTACATGAAGTACCAGCCATATTGTAAAGAAAAGTTTGGAGTCCTGTTACAGTCTCAGTGAAGGTACATTCTGTAAAGGAGTACATCAGAGTCCTGGCATCCACATCATAGAAGGAGATCTCGCCCTTCTCATAATCAACAAACA
This sequence comes from Melanotaenia boesemani, assembly GCF_017639745.1. Lineage (NCBI taxonomy): Eukaryota > Metazoa > Chordata > Actinopteri > Atheriniformes > Melanotaeniidae > Melanotaenia > Melanotaenia boesemani. The sequence continues at coordinate 20,674,150 of NC_055704.1, forward strand.
CACCAACTGTCTGGATTCCCTGTTTTGGGTATGGGCAAGCATTGGCAGTATTAGGACAGTAAAACTCAGGGAATTCGTCGCAAAATCCATTAAATACCCAAGCTCCATACTCAGGCATGGGACAGAAAAATGTCTCCCTGTTAATAGACTCTTTGACAACTCCTAAGACCCAAATTTTGCATCTACTAACCTGAACTTCATAGTAGAACCTGCCTGAGGAATAACCATCTTTAGCAAGTATGAAGGGAAGACATTCAAATTTTCTGCCAAACAAAGTGGGTAAAAACAGTTTACTTTTACGAAAAGTCAGCTGTTTCCCATCCTCGGACACCACGAGTTTGTTGTTGGCTGTATTGGCATCGAGGGTCACGTTCACTGCATCACACTGCTGGATCATCATCAACTTGTCTTGAGGTGGATTCCACACTTGTTTCACCAGGTTTTCAGCTGCATCATGGCCATCGGACAACCTGACCTCGTGAATAAGCATGTCCATGCCATTACTGAGTGTCTTCTCAATCTGTTCAACTGATTTCTTCACTATCTCAGCATAAACATGTTTACTAACATCAGAGTCAGAGTCAAACTGAGGTTTGGGTCGCAGCATGCAGAGGTACGCAGGAATGTAAAGGGGTGGGCAGTTTCGCAGGAGGTGGAGTTGGTCTTCCTTTTGTAAAATTTCTTCCATTGTAGATCTTCTCTGCCTCAGCTCAGCAGCTTCTAGTTCCAGCTGTTCAACACAGTTTTCAGCTTTCGCCTCTGCTGCTTTCTGCTTCTGCTGGATCAACTCGGTCACCTCACCCTGGCGCCTCTGCAGAGATGCCACCAGAGCTGTAAAAACCTCATCAATCTGTGTTAAATCACTGTCTGATGTTTCCTTTCTCTGTTGAAGTGAGCTTTTCATTTCAACCACTCGCACTGATCTGGTGTTTTCCAACGCTTTCATGTGTGATATCGTAAACTCAACCATGCCTTTTTTCTTTTGAAAGGCCTGTTTCAGGGGTTCAACCTCATGCCCCACATGGTCATCTTTCAAGCACATTAAACAAACACCTTCCATGTCGTCATAGCAGAAAAACTCCAACAACTTATCATGATTCTTACACACCTTGTCCTCCAGGTTTGACACAGGGTCAACAAGTTTGTGCTTCTTAAGACTCTCATGAGGCACCAGGTGAGGTTGACAATATGAGGCCAAACACACCAGGCATGTCTTGAGGGCTTTGAGCTTTGGTGTGGTGCAGATGTCACAGGGTACCTCCCCTGGTTTGGCATGGATCCCATCTTCACTTTTCACTCTCATGCGGTTAAAATGGTCCACCATATCTCTGAACTCTGTGTTAACCCGAAGCTGTGGCCTTCTGGAGAACCTCTCCTGACAGAGGGGACACTGTGCCAACCCACTGCTGTCCCAGTAGCCTGTGATACAACTCTTGCAATAGTTGTGTCCACATGGAGTCGACACGGGCTCATTGAACACACACAGACAGATTGAACACAGGAATTGGTCCTCATATGGAAGGCTGCTTGCAGAGGCCATGTCTTAAAGAAAGAAAAGGAAAGAATGAGAATGATGACTCCATCTAAAAAGTCATCTACACTGCATGAAATACCACTAGCAGCCTCACAGGAAGTAAAAACAGCATACTGAAACAAACATAAACTGCATAGTTTCACTTTCCGGTTTGGGATTTTTTTTGGTAACTTAGTTGTACCTGCTTAGGTTTTACTGGTTTGTACAGACACCTGTAGAAGTACACACTTCTCTATACCTGTTTTTCAAATATGGCACTTAAAACATGTGACAGGGTACAAAAATTGGAAGGTACATGACTTCTGCAAATGAAGCCAAATGAAGAGCATGAGAAGGATATATCCCAGATTAAATCTGGCACATTTCAAACCTTTTTTATATTGGTTAAAAATCCTGCTCACACAAGCTGACATCTGGCTTTTAAGTGCACAAGGAAAGTGTTTAATTCAGTCTTTCATCAGCTACTCATCTGCACTAGTTTTAGGTATTTATTGTGCTGTCTTTGAGCATCAGTGGGAATATAACACCCCAGAGAACATGCTATTTTCACTGAGGAAACAGCACTCAGGTCTACATTTTCCTTACAGAGACACATGCTCACTAACCATAATCACTCACTTTGATGCTTTAAAACTGGCAGCAACTACTTACAGAAAAAAATGCCAGAGTAGTTTTACCTGTCTGCAAGAGAGGTGGTTGTTCATGTTCACTCCTGCTAGGTGAAAGACTTTTAACTGACCTATTTATGTCAGAAGGTTATATATAATCTAAAACTGTGGTTCCACACAGCTTATAGTGTACAGTGTAATGTCACCCCTATGTGCTGACAAAGTTGGGCTCTTAGATGTAGTGATCTTTACTGGATATAACTCAATTTCTGTAAATATGTTTCACTGTTAGAGCATTGAGAGGAAACAGCTTTGCCCAACCATGACAGAAGTAAGACCTGACAAATCACTGCTTTTATGGTGGAGTGAAGAGAGGTGATCAAAGTGATTAAGGCTGCACAGTGCACAGACAATCTGAATGCAGCTATCCTTCCTCATTCTTGTGCTGCTGCTAGGCAATACACATGTTTTCAGGCTAATTCATAGACCTGGACTGTTACTGTCTGCACTGTCTTATCTGCCTTACAAATATTGTCTGTGTAATATCTGTCTGTATAGTATGTCTCTTCAGTTTTGGACCAATTGTTGTACTTGTGTTATCTTAAATATTGCACTAGGAGTCTGCATGGAATGACATTTTGTTCAGCTACATGCTGTATATGTAGCAGAATGACAATAAAGCTTCTTGATTCTTATATTGTGCATTTACTTCAGAAGGGTGTCAAAAAGGTACATGCCACCCACATCTCTTTCTCTAGACATCTATAGGTAAAAATCATCATCTTAAATTACCTCCAGTTAGATCAAATTACTATAAGTAATTGATGTTTAAGTGTGTGTTTTCCCTCCTCTCAGTGCAACTACTGCTATGCCACTTTGCATTTACCATTAACATATGCTGGTTAAATAAAAGGACATTATTATTAATATTATTGATATTTTTTTAGTTTTATTCATTAAAGCACATTTACTACAACCCCAGCTGCACAAAGTGCTGATAATATTAACAGGACATACTTGTGGAGTGAGTCTTCTTAAATATTCCTGCTGAAGCAGTTATGAGTCATTCTTTCCTGGCATTAAAATGGAGGAAATCTCATGTAGATGGAATGAGCGTTTATTACTGAACCCATACTACTTCTGGGACTTATGGGAAGCTGTAAGGTATCATGGCTAACCCTATATTATGGGTGGGGGTAAATTAGTGCAGCCTCTATATATATATATATATATATATATATATATATATATATATATATATATATATATATATATATATACATACACCAACTATACAAAAATACCAAAATGCACCATGAACACTATATTAATAATCATAGTCTGCATAGTTATTAATCAACAATAACATATCTTCGTAAAAGATAAATGCATGCAAAATACAACAATAATAACAACACATTTTTCCGTAAAATGAGAGGTAAACATGGAAATAATTACTTACCGATACGAACCTAACGATGTTTGTGCTTAAAAATTGGTCAAGCTTCTCCTTTCGTAGTTTCATTTCTCTGGAAGTGCATAACTCGTTATCTTCTCCACCTCTTCCTGGAAAAAGGCTGGGCTTATTTCTTCATCTATTGAATATTCCCTGACTTTTACTGTCTTTGTCTGCAATAATACACAAAAACTTTCATGAAACGCGATCATGTCATAATGCAAAACAGTTCCCAGCTCTGCCAACCACCCCATGACAGATCAAGGATGAAAATTCATGAATTCATGAAAATTCACAAATGGTGCGTTTACGGGTCGTTAAAATGGTCTTTAGGAAGTTTATTTTATAGAAAAAAGCAGTAAAAGTCAACCGAAAGCTTTCTGTACGCTCCACTGCACAAAACAGGCAAAGTAAAAGTGGTTAAAAGCTGTCATTTTAAACCAAATGAGCCCGACGTCACATATTTGTCACATACAGTTTCTGAGACATTTTGCTTCAATTTATGGTATAAATATGGTATAAAATCCATTTTGCTTAAAATCCTGTTGAACACAATCTGATACTTGTCTTCTGTCCCGTGATGGATACCCAGAAGCAGAAAACCACATTATATTTTTAATATATCAGAAAATAAATCGTAGATATTCCCCGAAAAATGTAGATTTTTTTTTTGTTACATTTTATTAAAGAGCCAAATAAGGACCTCATATTAAAAAAATTGGACTTTTCTTACCATTTTTTCATGGGCCTTTAAGTTTTAAGTTTAAATTAAGTTTAAGGGTAGTTTCTGACTCCCCCTGCTTCTTTTTCCCAGACCCAGAACATTGTCACAGCCCAACCCATGAAACAAACCATTATTAAACATGTACAAAAATATGTACAATATCCATTTTTTATAAACCCAAATCCCCCAAAAGTTGGAAGGCTATCTAAAACGTAAATAAATACAGTGTTTGATTATGTACAAATAATCCAACATTTTATTCCCAGTAGAACATTAACAACACATCAGATTTAAAAAATGTGACATTTAACATTTCACGGAAAAAGTGAGCAATTTTTAAAATTTGATGGCAGAAACACATCTTTAAAAAAGTTTGAACAGGGCCAACAAAAGGCTGGAAAAGTAATTGGCATAAATCAAAAACCCGGAGGAGGATTTAACAACAAAATTGGAAACAGGTCAGTAACATGACTAAAAGGAGCTGCTGCTGTGATGCTGACATCTTTCACTAGATGGCATCAACACTGAGAGAAAATGTGTAAAATTGTAGTTTGCTTACTGTTTACGTGCATATATGTGACCTTTTATGTAAAAATTGAGACAGAAACTTGGTCTGAGAAATGTTTATTCAACTTTTAGACAATAGCTTGAGAAAGCAAATACATGATGTTTTAAAGACAATATTATAAGCTAAACTAAGCAGATCAGAGGTAAAGGTACACAGGAAAGAGTTAAATTGCTTGTACGTCCAGGAGCATGTTATAAACTATTGTGTGTTTGAATAGCACTCATAGAAGTGTTAATTGGCACATGTGTAAATCAGTGAATACGCGTCATAAGCCATGGGAAGTATCCAGTCCGCTGCATGCCAAAAGTACTGATAAAGCAGTTGAGGACTGTAGTGATGAAGACTATGATGGTTGTTACATTGTTCAGGTAGTCCAGACGCTTTTGTAAGGTGGAGTTGTTCAGGTCCCGTCGGCCTGCGTCACACACAAACACACATGCACAGTAGAGAAAGGAAAGATTGAGACAACACCAAGAGACTTCAAGTTTGGCAGGATGAATAAAAACTCAACAAGTACAGCATATGCTTCTGTTAAACTACAAAATTTATTCAGCTTATGTCACCTTTAAACCACATTTGGTGAATATTAAATTTGAGACTTTAGTACTTAAAAAGGGACAAGTTTAATCATTTTACAAAAAAAGTAAATGTGTAAAACATGTATGAAATTGGAACAGATAAAATGAAAAACATAAGCAATTTTGCAGAAGCAAAAGAAAAAAACATTTACTTTGCAGCTGGTTAAAGTAAACATATTTTAGTTTGATTATTATATAATTCAAAGCAAGAATAGCAAAAAAGATGCAATATTTGCGCATGTGTGAATTGTCTGTACTTTGCCAAAAAAATACTTGAATCTTTTTGATAAATGTGGCACTCAAAAGTGTGTGCAGATTACATTTTGGTATGAAGTGTGTGTTGTTCAGTGCATATGTGTTGCACTGTGTGCATGTGGGATTTGAGTGCATTTGAGGTCTTGTGTGTGTCAGAAGTGGAGTCGAGCCAGCAGCCAGCGGAAGAAGCCAGTCCTCTTGGATCCGAAGAAGCTAACGAAGAAGTTGATCACCGTGGTCACAAAGATGACGCCTGTAGTGACGTTGTTCAGGTAGTCGAGTCGCTTCTGATTGGACACCACATTCAGGTCCCTGCGGGCTACAACATTCACACGCACAAACACATATGCACAGATAGATGCACAAACACACAAATTCAAACATTTTCACCACATACACACCCACACACACGGACAGTAGATGCTTACATTCTCACATGGAGTTGCACACACAGTTACCCCATATGTACAAATATACAGTATCCATACAGCTCAGCCACAAGCCCCTCCATCCTCATTTATTTGACTTTTTGACTGGATTTAGTCTGATCCTAAAGTTAAAAACAAGCATGAATGGACAGGAGTAAACTTGTACTTAGCAGAGCAAATTTAATATTATTTTATTATTTATAAAAATAGGTACAGCACACATTAATGAGTACTTTTGTGTAAATGTGTCAAATTTTAAGCCTTTGGCTTATTTCCATCTGTTTAAGAGCTCTTCCTCATATGTAATTTAAACATAGATTGAGCTCATATCTAGCAGCCAAACAATTAGCATCTTAAAAAGATTAGAAAGTTTGCTAACATTTACTCATTTGCTTTTTGTTGAAGAGTTACATGGCAAACACTGTGATATTATAAAAATTTGGGCCACAAGCTAATAGCCAGCTAGCATAACTAGCATAACGGTGAGATTCTCCTAAAACAGAGCTAACTATAGAACTCAGCTCTTCCTCTCAGAAACTCATAAGTAACGAGAACTTGACAAAAAAAAGCTACATTTAGCCAGAAAATATACATAATTAGCATGTTTATGTTTCTGCTTTTCCCACAGTCTTTGAATTTGTCTGCTTCTCTTCTGCTTTCGGTTCTTATTATGCTGCATATCCCAATAAAATTCCTCTCTTACACTTGATTCACTGTTTCTTTTCTCAGACTTATAAACAAGTCACAAACTGTGCCCACCTCCCACCCCCAAAAAAGAGAAAGCACTCTATTTCAACTACATATCAGGGTGCCGCTGTCTAATCATGCGTTGTTGTCAAACAACACAGCATCTGAAAAGTGACTGAATTTAGCAGTAAACCCACTAAGTTGACATTGTTTGTAGACAAATGCTTATAGAAAGAGAAAAATGCTCACAAATTATCACCATCTTCATTTTTCAAAAATGATATATAAAAATAACATCAGTCAAATAGTCTGTTGCATGTCACATAAGACATATCATACATGCCTAAACTGTCATGGTTCACATTTCCAGCATGTTTGTGATTTGTTCAGCAATTAGCCTCATTAAGCACAGCTGGGCTTTTCTAATCTCGCCTGTGCACAGCACTACTTAAACTCTCTCTTCCCAGAGTTTCTTTGCCAACCACCATCCTCACTCACTCCTTTTAATAAATCTACTCCTTACTGCTGTGTGTGGCCCGTTACTCTAAGCATGTTTCAGGTTGTAAGTCTCTCTTGCAAGTGTTGATGTTACTGATGTTTGCATGGACACCCTCTGTTGTGAAGCAGGGCTTGTATCAGGATCTGGTTTTGTCAGCACATGGCCATTTTTGCCATGTCCACAATGACCAACAAGGAATTTGCACGTAACATATCAACAAAAACAATAAATTTTTTTAAATCAAGCTTTTATTGTTTCTCGGGATGAAATGGATATCCTTGATACTATAAACTATATTTATTAAAATAATAAATATTATTTTCAGTAAAAAAAAAAGAAACAAAACACTTTTACAATTACAATTAGTTTGATGTACAACCCCGTCACACTTTTAATGTCTATAAAAAATATACTCTTATTTTAGATGGCATCACAAACAGGAAATGACATCACGTAAGCCTCTGTGGGAGCCAAGCTCAAAAGCAGGCAAGTTCCCACACTTTTTTATATTGTTTATTTGTTGTTTTTATAGGTTGGATGGGGTCCAACAAGCTTAATGTAACCACCCTGTCTTGCAAAATAGATCAGGAAAACTTGATTTTTTTTTAAAAAAAGAAAAACCACTATTAATGGAAATAAAATTATATTTCAGATTGGAGTCCGTAGGCTTACCATGCAGTGAACTAGCTGCCATTTAATGTTGAAATTTACCACCCTGTCACATTTTTCATTGTGAAGGGGTGGTATGTGTGCAGCACATACTCCTGTGAAGTTGTTTTAAACTTGAATTATGTTTTAAAATATTAATATTTAATGAAGGACACTTTACTAGTAGGAAAACACACACTTTTTTAGAAATTATTTCATGTATTATTGGTCATTGTGTGCATATTGTCCGTGATGAGGTGGTACAAGAACAACTCCTGGGTCTGAATAAATATAGGTAATATTAATATTACAGATAATATTCAAATATTTTACACCTGCAGTGGGAATTTTTATTTTTTTTTTAGTTTTAACCTATATGTTATATTGCAGATTTCTTAGAATAATTTTTGCCCTTGATGACATTTTTTAAATTACAAAGTGGAAATGGCACCCGTTTCATAGAACTACTCTTTTACATAATATGGGAGCTTTAAATATTCAAATATGCATAAATAATTACACTTTAGCTTTCTGCTTTTTATTAATTTTCATTACAAAATTTTTAATTATGCTCTAATATTCATCAATATACCTACGGTATGTTTTCAAAGTGCGTCTCATAGAAGGAAACGCTGGAATAACCATCGCAGTAGGCAGCTGCGTTGGGTGCCGAAAGCAGCTTTAATGATGTTTATAATGAGGGTGAGGAAGATGATGCCAGTGATCATATTGTTCAGGAAGTTTAAACACCGTCGACATGAGGGGAGGAGGGTCAGCTCAAATCGAGCTGTGCACAGACACACACACATTCACATGCACGCACATATGGATGAAGCACACATGCATACAATCCACAATGCAAGCACACAAACAGAAAAATAGAGACACACACACACACCTAGTTGGTCCTTTGGCCCGGTCCATTCATACTTGATAAAATAGAAAATAAAATCTTCAGAGAATAGTTGGTGTGTAGTTTATTAGTAAGTAAGTAGGGCAGAGTTACACAGTCTGGTCACACAGAATTACAATCTATATTTTAAACTTAATCCCCACATATGAAAGTCAGAAGTGCATCCTGGCAAAAAGGCCTGTACGTTCCATCCCAAACACAGAGATGAAGATGTTGGTGACAAAGATGAGGAAGATGATGATGGTTATGGTGTTGTTCAAGCTGTCCAGTCGCTTCTGGTTGGCTTCTTCACTGATGTCTCGCCGGGCTGCAACACACATTTATAAACACATTCCAAAAATAACAGGAAAACATGCAACGAAATATTAACTTATAGTTTTAAATGTTCATTTCCTCTTCTGTCATAGGTTTTTTTTTATTTTGGACAGAGAGTATGTTCAGCAGTAAATCGATGACTTCTCCAAAAGTGTTTCTTTTTTAAAAAAAAAAAACAATATGTCAGTGAATTAGTGAGTTAATATGATTAGTCAAAAACAGAAGATATTTTTTTTTAAAGCAGAAAGCACAAATTTGGAAATACTCACCAATTATGATGATCAGGACTCCAGCCACTATCTGAAGAGCCAGGGAGAAGGAAATGAGTGTCAGGACGGCAGCGTAGTACCTGACAATAAAAAGACGAAAAATTATACTTACTGAATTTTAATATGAGGCAACAATTCATTTGCAGGAGCCAGCTGTTTTTTTTTTTCTACACTCTTTCTGCCACCACCACTGTACCTGTATCCAGCTCCCTGCTCGATAACAGTCTTCATGTGTGTGATGTTCGCCAGGAACAGAGCAATGTCCAACATGCCTTCAGCTGCGGTCTTCTTTGTGGCGTACAGGTTCATGTTCAAGTTAGAGGTTGAACCTCCCTGAGAAAGACATACAGGTTTCAGTTTTGAAGTGATTCGCCTCGCCAAGAGCACAGGATGCATCGTATTGATTGTATTTAAGTGTGTCCTTTTGTTTCAGTCATTATCGGACATTTTCTGGTTTTGGTTTTGATATTTCTCTGCCACATAAGTCTGTCTGCACTTAATGCAATGAAAAACATTCTTCTGCACTCACTCAGGGTAAAATTACTCTTATCTATGGCATGCATCAGACTTTACATCACAAAAGTTTAGCACATGAAACCAAACTTCTCAGCATAACAGGGGTTGACTCTTAACTTTTCATGTGTCTGGAGATAATAATAAGTTAAGGTAACTGGCTTGTGATCTGGAACCACACATCTTCCTGGCTTCTGTTTTAAATAAATTAAGGTCTTAAAAGAGCAGAAAGTGAAGGACTTAGTGGCATGCAGAGCTGTGGATAATAACCCTGAATGTCCCTCAGCTCAACCACCCCTCCAAAGCATGCAGGAAAAATTACAGTGGCTGCTAAAAATGCAACTATGAAAAGAAAAATGTGAAAGTCCCTCTCTTGAGCCAGCTGTCCATCAGGTCTTTTTGTAGAAGTGTGGTGGTTAAACATGGCAGGATTTGTGGGAAAGGACATTTGCTGCCTGCAAAAACAAATTGCTTCACATTTCTGACAGTAGCTCTGCTTAGATTCAGCTAAATTGATCAATGTTTAATTTTTCCTTTAACCCTAAACAGGGAAAATATGTATGTATGTATGTTTATTCTTCTATATTTTCTGGTTTAGTTTCTTTAACAAATTTATTCATTTACTATTGCATTGTTAACATTACCATAATTATAAGACCAAAATCTAAGGAAACCAGTGAGAACAATATGAGACAATGGCCAAAAACATATTCACAATATGAAGAAAAAAGTAGCAAAATGGATGATAAGATTATTGGAAGCTAAACTAAACTAAATTTAAATGAGTTAAAATAAGATAGAAAAAATAAATGCAAAAGCATAGAGCATAAAGTTGAGTTAAAACATAAAAAAAAAAGAGAAACAACAATGGAGGGGAAGCAAGCTGTAAAAGAAACCAACCACCAGCAGAGGGCAGCAAAGACCAAGTATAGTGTTGCAATGAAACAATCCATGTTGAAGTTTTACCATATAATTTTAATATTACATGAATACATTATATTTATATTTTACATTTTAAAACAACTATAATCTTGAAATGTGAGAAATTAATTATTCAAGATATCAACTTTTTCTGACATTGTCATTGTTATATTTTATTACATTACTATCTATCTATCTATCTATCTATCTATCTATCTATCTATCTATCTATCTATCTATCTATCTATCTATCTATCTATCTATCTATCTATCTATCTATCTATCTATCTATGAGTCATGGGAAAATAATGTATGTGTGTGTGTGTGTGTGTGTGTGTGTGCATGCTAGGAGATAATAAAAAAAAGCATTAAATATTATTACATAAGGCCATACTTTATGACTCACAGCACATGTCATGGGCTAAAATTCTCAAGATTTAATTACTGTCCTTTCACAGAGCATGCGCTGCAGATGTACATAATGGATTGCTTTAGACTAAACTATAGATTCAAGCTCACAAATGGATTATTTTACCTGAGGCAGTGCCAGTGTAGCAGAAATCAGTCTGTTTTTCTTTAGCCTGCAGGAACAGAGATGTACTACAGGAAGACATAGATCTCTATAGTAAATGGTGTGCACTTGGAACATAGCATACTTGATGACTCTATTGTGCTGTAATGTACTTTGCCAGTCCAAAATAAACAGAAGATTGACATTGCACATGTACTGTAGGTGTTCCGCACCGTTAAGTCCCTTGTATTCATGTCTTGCGGCTTCACAGTGGCTCTGCACTCGGTTAAACAAAACATCTGCATTGTGTTTTTAACACGAACAACCAAATGAAATTGCTTTAAAAACTGGAGCCACAAACCAAAATGTTTTCAGACTCAAATCATGTATATTTGTATGCTATAATAGCCTTAACCACGCTGTTGTGTCAGGTCAGTCAGAAAGCATGAATGTGATAAAGTTTGGACATACTGGCATTATCATAAACTGCCAAACTGCAAAGATTTTTTACGTAAAAAGACTGCATGTCTCTTTGCAAAAAAAGTGTCAAAGCCTTCATTTATGGGCTGTACAGTGGTGTGATAGTTACTACTGTCACCTCTCATGAGGGTTCTTGTTTCAGATCTCAGCTGGGTCCTCCCCATGTGGAGTTTGTATTTTCTGCTTTTGCCAGCAAGGGTGTTTGCCAGGGCCTCCGACGTCCTCTCACAGTCAAAAGGCAATAATAAAAGGTATTTTTTAGTAAACAATAGGAATAAGTGTATGGCTGTTTGATTTGTGTTGGCCTTGTGATGGACTGGCAACCTGTCCAGGGTGTACCCTAGCCAAGGATCAAGCCCACCTAAGACCTTGCATAGGATAAAGCATGTATGCGGGAATAAAGCCTCACCTGTTTAAAGTTCCCATGAAACACCTAGTAGGATGTATGCATATTAACATATGTTTTCACACAAAGAGGCCAATATCCTCCTGAAAGTGTGATGCCACAGTCTGCTAACTGTGAGGAAGCAGTTTGAGGAACGCTGTGCTGGGATTTTCTGTTATTAGATAAAGGGTGAGTTAGTTGGCTTGATTGGAACCATAATAAATAGCTTCATTTTATGTGTTTAATCTGTGCTCACAGTTCCACGAGAAATTGATTCGAAATGTAGACGAAACCCTTCATTTGACCTGAAATGAGTGGAGGCATAATGGAACTTAAATCAACAACTTACTTGTTAGCCACCATGGCTTCACATATCCATACCCTTTAAGTCTTACAAGTCATAGAAACTATGGTACAAGAAAAAATTATCTACACTATCTATAATAATATCTATATCTATATCTATAATAATAGTATTGACAGCCATAATAAGAGGTGGATAAATGTTGTAAATGCAATAGAAAAGGAGCATAATTGCTCTAATTTCTATCTACTTCAGCATAAATTTGACTACACCCTATGAAATCAAAGTAAATAATGCCCTCTGTATTTTTTTCTTGGCTATAACATTCCAGTATATGCTTTACTGTTTTCTTAGTTTTTCATAGTTGTAGTAGAAAAATAGAACAGCAAGGTAACTATGGGAACAGAGTTCCCACAAAACGTTCAACAATCTTAATTTTATGACTTCTTCCTTCCCCCTTTTTTTAGAAAATGGCAAACTTGGGTGATTGGGCAATATTTTGTACTATATTTATTTTACTAATGTGACAGATGATGTTTCGTTTAGTGAATCAACCTGAAAAAAACTGAGCAATGTACTCGAGCTGGTTAGATTCTCTTTGCAGCATGTTTGTATTTTCCTAAATCCTTAAACATTTGTCTTATATTTCCCTTTGACTTAATGTATGTTTTTTTCTATTGAGGTCAAGAAAAAATGTTTGGGAAAAGATCATGTGATCACTCCTGACACTTTGTTGTTGTTTAACTTTCCTTTTTTTGTTCTCATAAATGTTCAATTTTCATAGTCTCTTCATTAGTGGATGCTTTTACCCAAACTTTAAAATTGCATGTAAAAATGTGACCTTTTTAGTTTGTGAACTCAGACAAAACCCCAGGAAGCTTAGATATCTGTTAATTTATTAAAGTTGTACACATGTATTAGATCTCTCAGTAAAATCTGCCCCAAATCTATCCCTTCTTAAGCAACTTATATAATTTCAAGATGCTTTTAAAGTGAAACATTTGTGTGTTCCTGTATCTAATTTGCAAAAAGTGGGACAGTGTTAAAATCTGTTGTTATTTAGCTCAGCTCAGTGAATGACTTCCCCGCCCTCACCACAGAGCTTTTGAAAGTCCCAATAAGACAATGTGACACCTTTGGAAAAACCCAAATCTTAGTGTTATTTGACTTTTTAAAGCATAAATGTTCAATAGTTATTAAATATTTTGTTTGCAACTGAGCCCTGAGGCATTTGTTTTTCAAGGGTTTCAAGCTAACATTTTAACACATTGCACCTTTAAAGCCACTATAAAAACTATGGTTTTAATTACCACTGGATACTGGTAGTGTCAGATACCTGAATGGTATCAGGAAATGGTTATTTGGTTCCTGCTTTATATGTTAAGGTTTTAGCTAGAATTCTTTCAGGCGAGGATGGGGCTTAAACCCATGTTCTTTGGTTTACAAGACCCACCACACCTGCTAAAGTGCTAGGAAGCCAAGGACACATGCACATTGTGACACCATGCAAGATGTAAGCACAGCAACTTTCCAGTTGAGATCATGTGCTTTGGTGTCTTCCTCATACTCTGACACTGTTTGCACCAAAACTACAACTTCCTTCCATTTACTTATAACACACTTCCTCCTCCCTTTCACTTACCGCTCACTTCCCTCTGTGTGGAGACAGTAATTTGCCACACTTTTGTCAACAAACAGTTTATCTGAAATCTGTGGCTTATCAAAACTGTGCTGCAACCTCAGAACCAAGATGTAGGTTTTGGACTGTTTGAGTGCCACAAACCAAAACTAACAAAGTAGATGTTCCAGATGTTAACTAGACACAGAACAAATCTGAAATGTAATTTGACGTACAGCACCTGCCTGTGGTTGTGTGTGGTTGACAGTTTGCCTGTCCTGTTTCTGAAATTCCCGTCAGGTTTCTACTTTTGTGCTGGAAAACTTGATTTCATCCCCCATGCAGCCTGAGTTACAGAACAGTTTGAGCCAACCTGGGTAAATCTCCAAGAAGCTGTCCAGCAGTTCCTAGAACTGAAACTGTCAAAACACTATGAACACATTTACCACAGCCTTTTGTATGTTTTTTCTGAGAAAGCAAGAGAGACAGAAGTTAAGAGAAATCTAAAAAGAGGGAGAAAGACAGAGAGGGTAGTGAGGAAGTGATTAAAAAAAGAGAAAGATGGAGAAAAGTCATGTATGCATACTGGCATGTATCCATTTTTTCCTCCTTTGGGAACGCGTGGTCACACTTTATCAACATCAGCCTTGGGCATGCTGCCAAAACACACACACCCCCGCACACACACCACAACCAAAACACTGGAGTGGGCTGTAGTTTTACAGGCCATGTGTACTCACTTAGTGTAATGCCTCTCAAAATGGACTGACTGTGCTTTTATTACGCTTAATCTGCACTTATCTTGATTTATTAAAATATGCTCATAAATTTGTATGGTGACCTTTGTTTCTCTGGACAGGTAGGTAGGAGGTAGGTCCTTATTTACAGCTGCATGCTGAAGAAGTAGATGACAGAGGTCAGCAGGATAACACACATTTACCCTCAAATATATGAATTATAATCTGTTCCTCATCCATAATGACGGTCCAAGGTTGACTACTTGCCTCAGCAGCAACCTTCATTTCCTGTAGTGGAATAAAAAAGTTTTTCCTTCTCATTTTCATTGAGGAGACATGAATTTAAAAAAAAAGCCTCAAAGTTTTGTTTTTAAATGATATTCTAAAAGCAGAATATCACTTTTTAGCAAAAATTATGTTATTAAATTAAATTTAAATAGATTATTTCCATAATGCTGTTTATGCCCAAAGTTTCTTTAGAAATGGTGCATCTAAGTCATTTATCTTTTTTTATCTAATGGGTCATACAAAAAATTATTATTATTATTATTATTATTATTATTATTATTATTATTATTATTATTATTATTATTATCATAATAATAATAATAATTATTATTATTATTATTATTGTAATTGTAAGGGACCTAAACTTGGATACACATCTCCTCATTCCTAATAACTTTTATCTTTAGGGAAAAACTGAATTTCACTCATCTTTATTTTTTATTAATTGTACTTCCAGCAATCAACAAAAAGTAGCAGCGGCAGGTGTTGTCATTCATAAGGTGAGAGCTTAATGATAAGATATCTGGATTGTTTTATATTTATACATGGTAATGGACAGGTGCAAGTGTTTAGTTCACTACAACATACCATGTTCTACACGCATCTGCAATGACTTGAGTTGGATAATGACAATGAACCTATTTACATGACCATCATAATCTGATTACTGAGAGTGTCTACTAGATAAATGTAATAATTAGATCTAATGCATCAACATGCACTTCTGAGATGTGATATATGAAAAAACCTCGTCTACATTTTCAGTCCACCCTCAGATTTCTTGCGGCATATGTACATACGTAGTGACTTCCTGTTGATTTGAAAACATCTGGTTTTTGTTAAACTAAACGGGCCCACTGTCCAATGGTGCATTCCAGATGACTCGTAATTTTGAGCATCATAGAGTAGGTGCCATCATTACCTAGTAGTGGCTGTTCCCACTGCACCAATTCGGAAAAAATGGAAGCCTCCAAAATAGCCGATTTGTGTGAGCATCTATAATTATGCCGTATAAAACTAGAAAATCACAAACCAATTGTAAAATGTGCACCATGAGAACACGAGCCAATTTTGAGGATAATGATTAACAAACCACTGATGCAATATTTCACGAACAGCCACCTCAACAACCTTATTATCAGTAATAAAAACTTGGTGCTAATTACACCAGAAACTTCGCATATTAGAGTATGTTTTTCTTTCAAAACATAAATAACATACATAATAAATATATAAATAAAGACAGCAATGGACTACAGGTGGTATTGGGCATAGCCATCTTTAGGTCTGTAATCTTGAGGTCCTCTGCAATTTATGAGTTCTCAGAATGGAAAAAAGGTCACTTCATCATTCAGATTCAGGCAAAAATTCCAAAGTAAATGAGCTCTGAAGACAACAGTAACGAACAATTAGTGCTAGCTACAATTATGGGAGCAAATAAGCCTGCAAAGTAGACTACAGGTGAATGCGGTACAGCCTCTATACTCTGCCTTCCTGCTGTTGCATGCCATCGTCAGGTAAACAGATTCTTGCAAATAAAATGGCTTCAGCGATGAATTTGAATGGATCCGGGTCAGGAAAAGCTGACACTTCTTAAGCTGTTTTCTGAGCAGTTTTCGGAGAACATTGTGCCGCACTTGATACAGTGGTAGGTATGCTCAGTCCGCAAAAGTGTTTTAGTGAATATTAAAAGCCCTTTTCGCACCATCAGTTGCACCTTTTCAGTGAAAAAGCAACTAGACTTCATGAAATCAACTGGGCGGTGACAGAACTGTTCAGTCGTGTTTGTGATGCTGGTTCTCCTCCTCCTAGTTTTGCCTCCTCCTAGTCCTCTTCTGTATTTTCACATGACACCAATGTGCAACAAAGACACATCGCCCTGGTCTATTTCACACCTTGAGATGTTCAAACTTGAAATTTAATTTGGAAATCTACTTGTGATTGACAGTGTGTCTGGTTCTTTGTCTCTTTGAGATGGAAAATGAAAAATTGTTTGCCATACAAAAACTGTAAAGACATTGGACCAAAGGGGAATAGTGATAGAGATCTGAGTGTAAACTCCTCTCTGGTACACAGAAGTGCCCCCCTCCCACCTCACTCCACTGGTTTTCATGGAGGGTATTTTTATAGTAAACATTTTATTCCAAGAAATCCAAAGTCCTTGTAAAACTCATTCCTGAAATGCATTCATCCTTAACTACTGGCAAAGGGCCATATCACATATTGTACACAACCCATATGTGCACAGAGTATAAGCTTGCTGTGTACACGAATAAGACACTTGCACAAAATAAAGCTTCTAACTGCAAATAAATATACATACTGATGTACACACAAAATGAGACCACATGGGAGGCCCACCTTCTTGATTAGACAGGAAGTGCTCCTCCCCTGGAATCCAATTGGTGGCTGTAATAGCCAATGGGTAAAGAAGCTTGACTAGGAGTGGAGCTCTGGTTTTCTTTTTGTACTGCTTCTTATTTTCACTGTCTGTCTCGCTGCTTCACTGCAACTGTATTTGACTCCATTTTCCTTTTTTTTTTTTTTCCATGTGCATTTTTCCAAGGCGATCTCTGCCTAAGGGCATCATCTTTCTGTTTGGTTTTATGTAACTGCCATTTAGGGTCAGGGAGTAGGAAGAAAACAAAAGCAGATGGTGAGAAACAGTGACACAAAGAGGAAGAGTCACCATGAAAGGAGGCAGAGAGACTGTTTCAAAGACAAGAGTTGTCTTTGAGGGCTTGACAAAAGCAGGATGGGGTCTCCTGCTACGAGTTACAGAAATTTTTTCTGGGCATGCGCATGTCTTTTTGTAATAAATGGCATCAGGCAGAAGTAAAAACTTTAAACTTGTTTGATTCATGGCTTGTTTCCCAACAAAGAGGTAGAAACAGTGTATCTGTCTCTGAGATCATATTTGTTACCACTTGTATAACGTTTTAATGAGTAATCTAATTAAATTAAAGCCCCATAGACTCCAGTGTTTTGCCTTTTGTGATTTCTAATAGCTCAGTTATTCATAGCATCCATAAGCTGTTGTACACGCATGCCTGCAGGTTCCAATGACCTGCATCATTTAAACACACCTGATGCTACCAAGAGCTATAACATGTGTCACCAATACAAATTGAGGTTAAAAGGGTGTTGATATCCTGCTGCTGGCATGTGGTGTGGTGCATAAAGCAAAATGCTGCTGTAAAGTGATGCATTGTCCCAAAAAAAAAGAAGTTGTGAAGTGCAGCTTCTTAGCTTCGGGGTGCTGCTGGGCAACAGCGTCACCAGGAATGTTCATAATAAATGTCACTGTGCCATCAAAACATGTCTGAAACACATCTTTTCAAGGTCAGAAAGTTACTTAAAGCTGCAGTAATAGGCATTTTTAAATTAAGCTTTAATCAGTCAACTAAACTGATCTGATAAAACACCCTAGTTTTACAGCTCTTACTCTTGTACTCTTTCTTTGCTGTTTCCAGTCACTAAAGGGACCACAGAAATGCTTAACACTGACTAATAAGATTCACTGTTGATGCCTTAGGCTTCTGTTCAGTAATGCTCTAACTTGTGATGGTCAGCACTGCAGATGACATTGATAAAATATGACATCATGATGAACAACGAGAGCTACTGAAAGAGTTCTCTATAGAACTCCTCTAAAAAATTTGATGCATGTGTCAAGAAAAAGCATTTTTCAGCTTTCTCATCTTTTACATCAGTCTGTTTGAAATTTCAAAAGCTAGCATAAAAAGAGTGAATCATGAATCATTTGAATATCACAGATATAGCTGTTGTAATTGTAATAAGCCATGCTTGTCATATAAATAAGTATTCTCTTTAAGCCATCTGCACACCACCTGCCCAGTGACAAATGGCATAGTGCAGCAATCAGTAGCTGAATTGACAGATACGTGTGACAGATGTTGGGACCGAAATGTAGAGAAAATACAAGGACTGAGCACTGGATTCAGAAACTATAGGTGACCTGTCATATCAAATATGATATTGTGTGCTTTAAGTACAAAAGCATTCACAAATTCAAGAAGAAACTTAAAGCTGAAACATCGGAAATGGGGTCAGATGGCTGCAAACTGTCAGCAAAACATCACCTTTTGACACCTCCTGGGATTTATTTTTGGCTCTGCATGTGAAGCGCTTCATCTCAAGATGTTTGTTTTGTCTGTGCATGTGTGTGCAGGCAAGAGGTTGGCCTGTGGACCTATCAGTGAACAGACTTATCTTTAGAGAAACAAACAGAGGATAAAGATCTCTAAAACATGCTCACAACCTGTTGAATGTACTGAGAAAGACGAGGAGGAGGCTGTTAACCATACACACACTACAGACCACTCACACACATGCGGCGGGTTTGTAACTGAAGGGCTATTGACCCCTGCCCTTTGGCCCAAAGCCACAGATCCCGCTGCTCACTGGCCTGTAATTAGCAAAACTGACAATAATCTTAAAATGGTTTGTGTGTGTGAGAGAGAGTTTTTTTTTTTTTTTTTTTTTAGTTAAAGGATCAATGGGTAAAAAATGCTGATCCATTACTGCGATCTTTCCTAATGAAGCTGTCCCATGCTGTGTTGTTTATGGCACAAGTCAACCCACATGTCACTTTAACACACTGCATACAACCTTTTGATCCTTTTCTTTTAGTAGCTTTTCCCTCTTTCTCTCCTATTTACCATCACATACATCATCCCTTTCTTCTGACTCTACTTCCTGCACTTAATGACCAGACATAAAGATGAAAAAATAGAGAAAAATGTAAACTTAAAAGATGTGTAAATCAAACAAAATCAGTCAATAAAAAATGATGTTGTGTTTTTAACAAGACATGTTCATGAAGTCATTACTGTGGCTGATTGTTGCTGCTCTATTCAGTGATGATCACTGTCCTTCGTTTATCCCACAGAAGGTTTGCTGTTGCAAAACAGGATGGGCGCTTCTGTAACAGCTGGACAGGACGTGCACAGAAATCCATTAGTGTGCGTCAACATGCTTTTAAAGAAAGTTTTAGACTGTGTGAGGGGATTTTTGGTCCTTGCTTTTTCAAGCTTTGTTTGAAAGACTAGTGGAGTTGAGGGAAAGGGTTAAGTTTGAGCTATCAAGCAATGAACCTTGAATATAGTTTTGAGCTCACACTAAGCCTTCACGTTGGTTTTTTTGTTGAATTCACTCATTGGCCACTTTATTAATTCCTTGTTAACACAAGTAGCCCATTAGCCAGTTACATGGCAGCAGCTCAATGCATTTAGGTGACTTGTTGAAGTTCAAACTAAAAATCAGAATGGGGACAAGAGGAGGACTTTCAGTTTGGCATGGTTTTTGGTGCCAGATGGGCTGGTCGGAGTATTTCAGAAACTGCTGATCTACTGGGATTTTCCCCACTCAACCAACTCTAGAGTTTTCAGAGAATGATCTGAAAAAAAAGTATCCAGTGAGCAGCAGTTGTCTGGACTAAAATTTTTTGTTGATGTCAGAGGAGAATGGGCAGACTGTTGGAGATGACAGAAAGACAACAAGAACTCAAATAACCACTGGTTCCAACCAAGGTATGCAGAATAGCATCTCTGAACACACAACACATCCAACCTTGAAGCAGGTAAACTCACCGGGTGCCTCCTGTCAGCTAAGAACAGGAAACTGAGGCTACAATTCATACAGATTCACCAAAACCAGACAATAGAAGATGGAAAAATGTTGCTGGTCTGATGAGTCTACATTTCAGCTTCAGATGGCAGGGTCAGAATTTGGTGTAAACAACACAACAGCATAGCTCCATCCTGTCTCGTATTAAAGGTTCAGGCTGGTGGTTTT
The DNA here is from genome assembly GCF_017639745.1 of Melanotaenia boesemani. Classification (NCBI taxonomy): domain Eukaryota; kingdom Metazoa; phylum Chordata; class Actinopteri; order Atheriniformes; family Melanotaeniidae; genus Melanotaenia; species Melanotaenia boesemani. The sequence goes on from NC_055704.1 coordinate 20,695,206, forward strand.
AGTGCATGGTTTAACCACCACAGCCTACCTGAGTATTGTTGCTGACCATGTCCATCCCTTATGACCACAGTGTACCATCTTCTGATGCTACTTCCAGCAGGATAATTAGATTAGATTAGATTAGATTCAACTTTATTGTCATCACACATTTACAGGTACACGGCAACGAAATGCAGTTTAACATCTAACCAGAAGTGCAAAAGCAGCAAGTGCAGATATAATAAATTAAGTATGTACATGGTATGTTATGCGAATATTTACAGTGATTTACAGATGCAGCAAAAGCAGCAAGTGCAGATATAAGAAATTAAATATGTACACGGTATGTTATGAGAATATCTTAGTGATTTATAGAATGGACTATGAACATATTATCCAGATTAATATGGGCTTTAAATATAGTCAACTATAAACAAAATATGAACATAATTTACAGGATGAAATATGCAGATGATAAATTATGCTATCCAAGGCTACAGGTGGAATGACATGAAATATTGCAAGAATATAGGCAGTAGCTACCTAGGATTGCTAAAAACTAGTGATATGCATGAGTGCAGGTAAGGATAATCAAGTGGTACAGTGGTGGCGGAGTGCAGTTTATGGTCCAAGGAGGAATGGGGGGTGGGCAGTGAAGTTGGGTCAGCATGAGTTCAGTAAGGACACAGTTCTGGGGAAGAAGCTATTCCTCAGTCTGCAGGTCCTTGTCCGGAAGCTCCCGAAGCGCTTGCCCAAGGGAAGTAGGGAAAACAGTCAATGAGCAGGGTGGGAAGAGTCCTTAACGATGCTGCGGGCTCATTACAGACAGCGTTTCTTCTGGATGTCCTCGATGGCTGGAAGTGGAGTTCTTGCGATGTGTTGGGCAGTTTTCACAACCCGCTGCAGTGCCTTGCGCTCCGCTATCGAGCAGCTTCCATACCCGACTGTGACACAGTTTGTTAGGATGCTTTCAATCACACAGCGGTAAAAGTTCACCAGGATGTCTGAAGACAGGTGGTTCTTCCTCAGTGACCTCATGAAGAACAGGCGCTGGTGAGCTTTTTTGACCAGACTGGAGGTGTTGGTGGTCCAGGACAGGTCCTCTGAGATGTGGGTCCCCAGGAACTGGAGCTGGAGACACGCTCTACGGCTTTCCTATTGATCTAGATGGGGTTGTGTGTGCCTCTTTTCTCCTTCCTGAAGTCTACAATGAGCTCCTTGGTCTTGCTGGTGTTGAGGAGCAGGTTTTTTGCAGTGCATCACGTGGCCAGGTGCTGCATCTCTTCTCTGTAGGCGGTCTCATTGTTGTTCCTGATGAGACCAATCACTGTGGTGTCGTCCGCAAACTTGATGATGAAGTTGGATCCATGCACAGGTCTGCAGTCGTGGATGAAGAGAGAGAAGAGGAATGGGCTCAGCACACAGCCCTGTGGCACCCCGGTGTTGAGGGTGATGGTGGTGGAGCAGGTGTGGCCTGACCTAATGTGCTGTGGTCTGTTAGTCAGGAAGTCCATAATCCAACTGCAAATTGATGTGTCGGTGCCCAGATCTCCAAGTTTAGTGATTAACTTGGAGGGGATGACGGTGTTGAATGCTGAGCTGAAGTCAGCAAACAGCAATCGTGCATATGTGTTGCTGTTGTCCAGGTGTGTGAGCACAGAGTGCAGTGTTATGGAAACTGCGTCGTCTATGCTCCTGTTGCTGCGGTAGGCAAACTAGTGTGGCTCCAGTGTGGGTGGGAGGGAGTTCTTCAGGTAAGGGAGGGAGTTCTTCAGGTAATGCACCATGTCACAAAGCTAAACTGGTTTCTTAAACATGACACTGAATTCACTGGACTCCCATGGCCTCCACAGTCTCTAGATCTCAGTCCAGTAGAGATTCTCATCATGGATGTGTAACTGACAAACCTGCAGCAACTGTGTGATGCTGACATGCCAATATGGAGCAAAATCTCTGAGGAATGTTTCCAACACCTTGTTGAGTCTATGCTATCAAGAATTAAAGCAGTTCTGAAGACAAGGTGTACCTCATGAAGAGGGAAGTAAAGTACAATGCTTTGGTACAACTCCTGAACAAAAACAAGCAATTTAAATAAGAAGCACTTAAACATTTCAACATTTCACACCAAACGTAAACATTTTATATTTAAGTTAATTAAAAAATCAATGACTCATATCATGCAAATTCTCAGATTCATGATTATATTTTCAAGGCTACTAAAATAGATTTTCATGTTCCTATGTTCTTGTTTTTCCATTTTGTGTTTGTGTTTAGTCTTTTCTGATAAAATAACAGATGTTGTCAGGCTCAGTGGGAAGGCAGAAAGTAGTTCTTAGTTTCCTGGTTAGGGTCAGGACTATGGTGAGTTGATAGTAATTTACAGTTAGGTTTACTTTAAACTGTGCACACTTAATGGAAGAAGTTGCAATGTACTCATAAAAATAGCACGTGTTTCTAAGAAGTTATTACAGCAGTTTAAACCATCAACTGACAGACCCTCTGTGATCCCTGAGCTCTCCCTTTCAGCACTGAGACACACGCCGACACACACTGACCCACAATCCTATATTAACACTCACGATGAGAGAAAACACAGTTTAGGATTCAAAGGATTTCAATTCTGACACAGAGGACCCTCTGACTACCAGAGTACCACAATCTAACTTTGACTCCTCATGTTTGCACCTGTGCATCTGGGCCTCAACCTGCCATTTTCCAGTTGGAGAGAAAGGGATGCAGTGATCTGATATCAGCTGACTGCATTCCTGACTTTCACCACATGATGTAACAGAGACTCGTATCAGTGCATCAGCCAGCTGGCTCCTCCTGCCCTGCAGGGGCTTCCTGGGGCACCCCTGTACAGAGGCAGAACCAGATAAATTTCATAGGGGTGGCCAGGCTGAGACCAGCTCTATAATTGGGGTGACACAGAAAATGATATCTCATTATTGTTTGTGATCAACATAGCCATAGGGTATATAGTTAAATTTTTAAATACTTATTTACATACGTATACAGACATAACTACAGTATTGAACTTAGTTTTCTTTTTTTATTAGTCAATAAATCCGTGAATTTACCCAGTTTTACTTAGTATATGGATTTATATGGTAATGCTGTGTAGAAAAAACTTGTAGAATATGTCTTCTTTTTCTATAGGGGTTATTTTTATTATGTCTGGTGATTTGTGTTGTTAGTTAACTTACAGTGCTCTTATCCACATAAACAATAGAAACCACATTGAACATCCAGAAACAATAGAAACCACATTGAACATCCAGAAACAATCAAAGCTCAAACCAAACATCACCACAGTAAACAAAACTACTAAACTCATGACTTAGACCTGGCCTGAGCCTTTGCACTCTCCAACTTGAAACAGTCCATAGTGCGATCAGACACCTGCTGTTACATCACATGCAGATGCATGATACATAGTTTTTGCTAAGAGTGTGTGAGGGCTGTTAAGAACATGGGAAAAGTAGTGGTCTGCAACCTGACCTTAGACTTGTCTGTAAGATCTCAGTGAAAGTATGTAAAATAAAAAAAAGGAACTTAAAAAAGCAAGCTTTGCAGAAAACATCTTTTGTTCTGTTCTGTTTTCCCTGTTCAACCCTCCTGTAGATTCCTGACATGCTGCTGTTTTCTGTGTGTGTGTGTTTGTCTGGGTTAGGCTGGGGGTTGGTTTCTGTTGCTCACAATTAAAGTGCTGGTTATTTCATTAAAATATATTTTATTTATTCATTAAAAATCAATAAAAAAAATCTGTTGTGTTTAAAGAGAAATGACTGCAGTGTTAAGAAGGACACCTTGACAGCGGCTTCAGGTACAAGTCTATTCTTGTGGGTGTATGTATGCTTGTAAAAAAGTTCGTAAACACCTGGTTCTCCTCTGATGTCAGTCAATCTGACAATGTTGCGTAAGAGGTTGACGTATTTTACATACTGTTATCATACTGTTATACAATCAAAGTATCATTAAAAAAAGGAAAAAAAGAAGAAACATGCCAGATGTGTGTGTGTGTGTGTGTGTGTCTGTGTGTGTGTGTGCCAGGTGGATCTGGAGATGTATCATATGCCAGCAGCGTGTACACTTTCCGTGTGTTCTCAGTCTCACAACACGCTGTCATAGCAACGCTGCACACACACATAAACAGATATGTTCTTACTGCTTTTTTCTGAAACAGAGTTGAGTGTTGAAAAGTGGGAATGACAAGCATGAGGACTCCGAGTTGTTATCTCACTGCTTCATGACATAGCGTTAACCTCCTGAATGTTCAGCTCTGTCAGACTTGTGTCAATGGGGAAGGGGTGTCCTGTGGGTCTAATTATATATAATATTAGATATTTTCCACAAATAGCTTGCCTCTGACCTTGTAGTGCACCTTTACATACAATAAAGAGTTCTTACTATAGCTGACAAGCAGGAAATGATTGACACATCCATGAAAGGTAACATTTGGTTAACTCCAAAACGGTCAAGTTTATGATGTGATTAAGTCTTTCTGTCATGCTTTGAATTTTCCAGATTATCCACACATGTGTTCTGTATAAACTTCCATTATAGTTAAAACCAGGCAGTATGGTCTGTTTTAACAAATAAAAAGGAAACTTTCAGGAGGGCATTGTAAGAAAAGAGATTGGCATCATGGACAAACATAACAAGGAGTGCCTTTTACCTTACCCAAAGACGTTCTTAACTTCTGATTTAAATATAATTGCTGGGTTTGGGGACCTTTTGAAGCAGCTGAATTCTTGCAATATCATGATCATAAGGATCCCTCTTTCCCAGCTTCATGATGTGCATTTATGTCCCAGCAACATGGTTCTGACCAACCAGCCTCCTTTACTGCAAACTACAGGTATGCAAAAAATAGAAAAGACAAAAGCTCAAAGCTTTTCTCCTTTCACATCTCCCCCAAATGGTAAGTTGGATTTCCATGTAATGGTTTACCCATCTGATTGGTTGCAGTTGACCTTCTGTAGTCAATATTACATGGATTGGCACATTTAACCCACTGCAGTAATTTTTGCATTCCAACACCTTTTGAGGGTTCACTAACAAACAATCTGGCATGTCAGGTGAGGCTTTAGGCCTCAGATCAAACCCATCAGAGAACTTTGTGCAAGGGCAAAGCCAAGCAATTTTTTTTTAGTTTAAAGAGCAACTGGCAGGTTAAGAGCATGATTAATGGTTTGGATTATGCATATTTTATAGTTTATATCTATTTAGTTTTTGTTGAAGTCCGTGAATAAGAAAATAAAGAAGTCGGTTATGGACTATTAAAAACTGCTCAAATGACTGTAAAAATCTGTTTTGCCTGAAGTGACGTCACGTAAGGGACTCTGTTATGTACGTTATTGCTAACACAACAGTTATGGCTAACACAACGGAACGGAATGGGCGTGAGATTATGGAGGAAGAAGAAGATAATTTTATTTTTAGAAGTGAAGGACCGGATCCATACAGTTTTGAACCTGAAGCTACAAACAGAGTCACTGACAACCAGCAAAGGAGATCGTTGACGGGAAACAGGCAGCAGATTCAGTCATGGGCAGCTGAAAACATCTGGAGGATTAATCAAACAGCATGGTAAGTGATACAAATGTTTCGTAAATTTTCTTCCACATTAGCCTTCTGAATTGGGCAAGTAATACCTGGTTATGCTGCAGACCAGTGAAAAAATACAGTGTTTGCAACAAGGCCGGCTTTACGCAGGGGCAAGAGGGGGCAGTGCCCCCTCAAACAAACATTCTGCCCCCTCAATCAAATGCGCCGAAATGGGCAAATCTCTCCAAACGCTCTCTCCCCTCTGTACTGAACTCTGTGTGTCGGAGCTTCACAGGATCCATTGTACTGTCTTCAACAAGTCCTTCCCACCACCACAGAAAACAACCAATCAGTGTTTAGTATGCAAATGAGTTGACATACAGCCTGATCTTGCGGTGTCATATTTCTCCCCCTCGTAGAGAGAGCGGCTGCTGAGCTCCAGCGGTAAAACTTATAGAGTAAAGCTCTGTTAAATGTGTTGTAGCGATACTGAATAAATACTTATAATAACAGACGTATTTATTGCATCTATTCTGTCAACTGGGGTTTGTTTCTGTTCTATTTAAACGTGTCTACGCCTGTTAGTAGGAGCAGTGATCAATCACGCACGGGCCATAGATGTGACTGCCTCCTCGGTACAATACAGACTGAGGGAAAACGAGCTGCGCATATGAGACCCCTCAAGCTCCGCCCAGCCTTTAGTTCAGCATGCTAGTTTGAAGAAAAAAACAGAAAGTTTCACTCTACATTCCCGCTGCTTTCAGCAGTTCAGCTCAGAGCTTCATGTATGCCTTGTTGGTTCTTAAAATTTTGATGAAGGATCATTTAGTTTTTACTCATTTTCATTTATTATTATCATTATTTCCCCCTGAAGGTTCACTGCCTTATTTTGGTAGGGGGTTTAATTTTTTGCTCTGTTATTGTTGTGCTTGATAGTTATGATTCTTTAATCATTATGGTCTATATACAGACAGAAACAAACACACAGATAGTTGAGTTTATTGTTATTAGTTTCAAATTTATTCAAAATGCTTAGACATCTAATGGCTGTCCAATAGGGCAATTGTTATTTTGTTGGTTGTTAAAGCTTTGATAATGGATCATTCTTTTCTATTTTCTTACTTCATTTTGTTATTGATATTTTCTGTTCCCCCACTGAGGGATTGCCACCTTATTGTGGTCAGGGGGTTTGCGTGCCTCAGTGACTCTAAGAGCTATACCAGCAGGAGCTTTGGTTTCAGGTGGGACACCCAAGCTGGACAGGTCTTAGAGTAGAGGCCTGACAAAGTGCAATCCATTTCTTTGAAGTTGGACTCCACTAACAGCACAGTTCCGTTAAAGAAACACTTAAAAAACAACAACAAGAAAATGCTGAAGTATGTACTCATAATGCCCCCTTCAAATTTATGCCTGCCCCCTCATGTATGCATTCCTAGAACCGGCCCTGGTTTGCAATAGCAAATAGATTTTAAAGCCTTTTACTTACTGCAGCCGATAGGAAGACATCCCTGTCCTGCCCCGCCCTGACAGGTTTGTTTTAAAAATCACGTTTCGCCACAAAAAAAACAACTTCAAGCTGCTACTATGTCACTAGCGATTCGTGACAAAACATTGGTTAAATAAAATAGTTCTGTGGCAGATAATGCGGCTACCCCGTTCACACAGTTGTAGACAGAAAAGCGCTGTTCTAATCAAATCATCTGATGATACGTAGGCTAGTGCCCAAAGTAGCCTCGCTAAGGCTCCATCATCTAATCCACGTCGGGTAGCCTAATTAACAGCGCAAAACAGTCATTTTAGACTATAAACAACTTTCTGAATTGTGTTGATTGATCAAGGAATACCAGAGTTATAATCTTTTTTCTGAAGTTGGTCAGACTGGATGTGCGTGTAGTGCGCAAAAAAAGCCCACGCTGTTCTAAACTCATAAATACCTCATAGAATGTACGTGCTGTAATGTCTTAGTTTTACCAGCACTCTCTAAACTTAGAAGCAGACTATTTCAATGCGGTATTTAAATACGCTTAAAAAAAAAAAAAAAAAAAAAAACTGGAAGAAAATTTGTTGCGCCAGGATGCTGGTTCCATGACGAAGGATGGATCTGCGCACTGGCTGAGCAGATCCATCGCTTGTTTTTTTTTTTGTTTTTTTTTTTCGCTAAACTTACCTTTTTTTCTAATCCAACACTTGGTCTCAGCTTTTTCAGGATATGTATAATTTTGCACTTTTTTCCCAATGATAAATAAAGCCTGATTCTGAGGTTTAAAGATATTGTTAAAACAGAAAAACTATTTTTAAAACTGGATTGTAAACCCTTCTGAATAATGGTCATTCCACATATGATGCCATGTGCACTGCAGTCTTAACACTTTATCCCCCAAACAACAGAGCCCACAACTCTCACCCACAATTGGTAATCCCTCTTCCCCCTATATTCAGCAAGGCCAGTGACAACAGAAAAAAGGGGATCTCAGCTTTATGTATTACATGAATGTTTCAGCATGTTATAAGCAGCTATGACTACGGATGAAATATAAACATTTAATTTTTAAAGCCTGTATGTAAAAGTAAAAAAAATAAAAATCTTTACATGGTTGAACATATATTTACAACACTGTATCTACATTTAACAACAGAAATTCTTTAACAGCATGTTATCTAATTACAGGTGTTTATGTGGACACTGTCAGCCCATGAGCAGTGCGGAGGAGAGCATATGCTGCAGGGGGATTCCTGCAATTTGGAGCCTCGTCGAAGACCTCCATCCACAACCCGAAGGCATTACTTGTGTGGGACAGCATCCTGGGTTCTCTGCATGCTGTTTGAACCCCTGGGTGCTTCAGGTGGCCTACAGCGCTTTCAAGCAGGAACATGGTCCACTTGATCTGACCCAAAATGAACAGTTCAGGTATACTGCCTACAGGCAGATGGTACGCTAGGCACATGGAGTGCTTGGACGACATGTGAGGAAACCTCTTCCAGCATGTGTTGTCTCAGCAATCCGGTTAGCTTTCCCTGATGAACATGGTGTCTACCAAGGTTTCAGATGGCCTGACCTGTAACACATACAAGACATGTCTTCCTATTCTGTAAATTGTAATAATAAATAAAATATTTTGCTTCCATCTCAATGTCATCTTTCTGTTATGATCATCTTCCTGGATTTATTTAATAAGTTCTAATTATTAGAAGCAAAACATCTTATTTAAACTTGTTGCTAGAAGTAAATAAAGCTCAATTAATTTACACAGTCATACAGGAATTACAAAGAGAGAATAGAGATAGAAAATACACTCTGAAATACACAGGCACATATTAGATGGTCCAGAATCTTATGGATTATATAATTCTGCGGGAAAATAGATGGCCATTATTTGAAGAAAATGTGCGCGATGCCTTCAATTATTTACCATATGATGGCTCCTTCTTTACTGGACGCACAGTGAATCCACCTTTGCAAACGGGATTAAATATGTTGAAACTGTCCTCAATAATAAGTAGTAAAAAGGGGACAATTCCGTTTTATAAGAAAAGGTTATAAACAGGTTAAAAAACAGAGAGAAAAACTTACTCTGCTCGTCTCCCGTTTCCGATGGGCGGCCCGCGGCTTCCCCGGTGAAGGCAGACGTGATGGGGCACCTGCTGCTGCTAGCATGCTAGCCGTAGCATGAACAGTGGGAACTGCATCAGACCTTAAACGCACTGACCTCATGGTCTTGTACCCCATCTTAAACGCAGTTAGGTCACTAGGCATATAGTCCGTTTCCACAAAGTGTGCGCTGCAAATGACAGAGTTTTTGGGATGAACGGACTTGAAAGTGAAGTCTTGGCGCCTAGCCTGGACAAACCTGACCCAGGAGCGAAAGGTGGGGCTCTTCTTGTTAGGGAAACTGTGGACACGATGTCCAGAGAGACTTGAATTTGTGCAGGATGCACAAACACAAGTATTCACCATGGTGATGTTCCAGAAATCTTTAGTTTTACTATTAGAAGTCTGGAGTAAAAAACACAGCCGATGCCTACGATAAACTGAGCGTATGGGCTCGTTTACCTTACATGACGTCACGTATCACGTGACAGGAAAAGTTATGTTTTTTAAAGCACTGGATCGCAGACGAGCTGAATTAAGTGCAATTACAAAAAATGAAATTTTAAGAAGCTTTTATTTATGCCACAGTGTCTCTCGGACTTTTTCAAAACGTCATATTGTGGAAAATTCAACCTGAAAGATGCTCTTTAAATTGAAAAGAGAAAATTCCTCAAAGTAGTCAGATGATCATGATTTAATTTAGTAAGCATGCGTTTAAAAAAGGTTTTAATGTGACAAAAGTTCAGAAAGGACAACAAGAAGCACTCATGCCCATTCGCGTGAACAGAAGTGCCATAGCTTTTGTTTGAAACAGATTACACAGCTGACTCAAGTCAGGGGGAAATCCAAAGTGATATTTTCTTGTTATGAGGTATTGTTCAGCTGAAAAACAAATACAACTAAACTATAGTATGTAACCTTATTTTTTTGTCTTTTCAGAAGGACGTCATGTCTCCACAATGGGTTTTATAAAACTATAAACATGAACAAAACCATAGGTCTTGCAATTAACAGAGAGAAAAGAAAAAACAAACATGTACCTTACACAATAGGATGTAAAAAGTCCCCCTCCCTCATGATTTGTTAGGCTGTAAAAATATTCTGCTCATTGTTGAATGTTATTAGTGCAGGGAGGGCTTGTTTGAAAAGTGTAGAGACTGACTCAAAGAGTCTTTGTGAGGACGAAGGCAACAGCAATAGCTGAAATTCCTTGTCTATTGCTGTAATGTCAAAGCTGTCATAAAGGGTGTTGTTAAGTTTGATGTTTGGACTCTGTGACCCAGAACATCGCAAATGAAATACTGATCATTTTCTACCAGTTTAAGAAGGTCAGGTATCAACAGTGAGTTGTGCAAAGATTGTTCTGGTTAAAGATATTTGTTCTTGGAGGAGGCTTGAAACGTCTCATATGAAGAAAACATGTTGCCTCCCGGCTGCTGCAACAGTGATTATGAAATAAGTCATGCTGTGTGGACTGTAAGAAAACTAAACTTAAAGAAAAGTTTCAACATTAATCACTAATGAATTTGACTTTCCCAGTAATTCCCTCCATACTTGGTACACTTGGTCCAGTCTGATTGGCCACTTTCTGTATTTAACAAGTCCTTTAGGGAGAACATCTTTCGTTCAAGCCCGAAAAGATGTCTGTCCAACAGTTGGCAACTAGCTGCAAAACTTCAAGAATCCATAAGGAGAAAATAGACAAAAAAATAATAATAAAAAAAGAAAACAAACTTAACTGAAGACACATTAGAGAAGCCTTAAAAAGGGCCCTAAAGTGCAACACCGCAAAAAGTAGGTTCAGGGTTCAGGCTCCCAAAAGATCTGTGGCTCCAGAAAGCCCCATTTTTTTCACAAGTGAATAAAAAATTTAACCAAAATAGAGTCTGTAACATTGAAACTCAAACTGGGGTATTTTTGGGGTGTGACTGAGTCACTTGCCTTGGGGTCTGTGGGAGTAACTGACAAGACTGTTTTTCATAAATCCCCCTTTCTTAGGCAAGTTTCAATTGCAGAAGCACATGTTTTCTTTTCAACACAATAATTAAGTATCCAGTCTGTTCTTTAAGTAACAGTTTATTTTCCTATTGATTTCCAAGGTCAGTGTATATTTTTTCAAAATGAACACAACACAACCCGTTAGCTAGCAAACCATGCTACCTGCAGGATTAGCAGCAGTCTTATCAGTTAACAGCAAGTGACAAAAAAAAAAACAAAAACAAAAAAGTCTCTCATAGTCAAGTTACAGTTGTAGAGGCACATGTTTTTTTATTCAGCATTGCTATATCATTGTCATTTATAAGTGGAATAGGTCATATATTTTCCACAGGCATTTATGTTGTTTACTAGCTTCTCTGCTATTGTCTTGTCTTGTCTTAAACGTTAATTATTTTAAACTAAAAAACCCTACAAAGAGTAAATATTCAGTTTCTTTTTTAGGTAACAGGGTAGCTCTTTACATTACAAAAAATATATGGGTAATACCAGGTACCTACCAAAGTACATGGTAACAAACATGGTACCAGTAGACTAAAACTGAAGGCCTGTAACCTACAGCAAAGAGAGGGAAATAAATTTAACAATAAAGTGAAAATATTTTGTAGTATGCCAGTATTGTGTTAATTATCTGGTAACTGCTTGGAAATGTCTACAAAATGTCAATATTTAAAAAATGAGTAATTATAGTGGCATAAATGTCATAATAACCTAGTAATGATTGGACAGTTTCTGTCATGGTTGCAGAGCTGCTCTGCAGAGCTGCAATCAGGATGATCTCCTACACCTGCCCTGATTGTGATTCTCCTCACCTGCTCCCTGCCCTACTTATACACTCTTCACTCTCTGCTTCCCTGCCAGATGGTCAACAGTACTAATCTTGTTGAGAGCCAGTTATTTTCTTGTTCCAGACTTTCTTGTGATCGACCCTGGAGATTCTCTTGCCTGACCCCTGCCGGATCCCTTCAAGTGCCCACCCAGATATTGACCCTTGCCCGCATGACCACAGAGATTGCTTGTCCCTCTGGATAAGTACTGCACTGAACCTCACTGTGAATGAACATTGCCTGCCCTGACTGCGTCTTTTGGATTTGAGAACTTATATTCCTGTCTGAAGTTCATTTCAGGAGTCCTCACCCACAGACCTGGGATTGCCTGACTCCTCCAGCTAACCACAACTGGTTTCACTCCCTCCATCCCCTGGCCCTAAATAAACCTTATTCTGTTCAAACCATCTGTTCTACGTGTGGCTGAATTTCCGGGTCTTCAGGAGCAAACCTGACAAGTTTCTATGTAATAACCGCAATCGGGGCTGTAAAATGATCAATTGCATGTTTCCATTTTATTTCATAGTAGTATTACATTAAACCAGGCCCCAACAGCTTTAACAATAACCTGGAAACAATAGTAGAAGTTTCCATGTATTAACTATGAATCAGAGCTGCAAAATGACCAATATCTCTATGTTATTCCATGGTTATACTACATTAAACCAGACGTCAACAGGTATAACAATAACCTGGAAACATTTTCAATAGCTCCTATGTAATAACCATGAATCAGAGCTGCAAAAGGACTCAAGGTACCATATGAAACTCTCATGAGTACCACATAATAACATAAAAATGTAATTTGTCATTTTGCAGCCCTGATTTCTCAGCATCCCACGTCTGAGAAACCGCATTATGCAACTTTTTCATCCGGGTTGCTAAGTGGCGTTGTTGCAGCTGAATTTGCTTTGTGTGCTTTACATGCTAGCAAACAGATTTAAACAAAACAGCTGTTTGAACGCGCACCGTGGCTGATTCAGCAAAGAAACGTTGGAAGACATTATTGGAAAAAGAGAGGAAACACAAGAGAAACAAAACAAGAGATAAGAAAAGAGTCAACATAAGACGATTAGCATCAGTAGGGGGCGCATCGCTGAGAAAATGGATAAAGTAATGCATCTAAAGGTAGAATGTGCATGATGCACCTCAGAATCTGATGTAATTTTACAATGTGTTTGAACAGAGAAGGAGATGTTAGCTTGCAAACCAAGCTGGCTGCTTTTGGAGGTTCTCTCTTTTTTGTCCCCACCCCCTTGCCCATCACACACCAAAAAGCATATCAGGGGCAATGTGAGATTGGCATACTTGAAAACAGGGAAACACTGGGGATCAAACTGCTAATCTTCCATTTAGAGGAGGCCTAGTTTACCAGCAGAGTCACATCTGCCCTGCAGAGGTAATTTCCTACTGTAAGTTAGATATAGTCATGTTGATTCAAAGATCTGAAGGTAAATAATGATATTACTGTATGTAATAACAGCTATGTGTTATTGTTATTCTGTCTGATGATGTAAAGACTGTGTATGTATGCAAATATGAATGCGACTGATCAAAAACATTTTTTTGGCTCCCATGAATTTTGATATGAGTCCTCATTGCACTAATCAATTAGTTGAAATGGCGCGCAGTCAACCGCTTTTTTTAAAAGTCGATGTTTTGTGTGGAGGATTTGTGTCTCAGTTGTGAAGAGACATGGTGCTGTTTACAGAGTTGTGTTAAAGAGTCCCATGTCTGCTTCACCACTGCCGGGTAAAGTGAAGGGAGTTAACCTTGAAGCTAGCTGCAGCTTCATCCAGGAGTAATCGCATCTCATTCGCCTACAGACATTGGTGTGGAAGAGAAAAGTTTACCAGCTGTTTCTGTCAGAGTTTTCACTGATAGAGGAGGCAACAGACCAGACCAGCATGATTACCAAACCCCAACGGAAATAATGCTTCAGGAGCAAAAAGATCAGATGGAAAGATGAGGTAATAACTGGTTGTTGCTGAACTTTCTGTGGGCACGGATTTTAGCTCGAGTAGCATAGCAGCTTCTAGCTTATATATATATGCAGCCAACCCAGGTTCGAGCTCGAAGTCTTCCTGACCCACTTTCTCATCTACCTGCTGACCAATGAAGGACACTGGAGCCCATAAAATGTAAAAAAGAAAACATAATAATGTAATCAACACTTGTTTATAGAACAGACGCAAAATACAAATAACATCTCATACACATTTTACAATTTCCATTAGGCAATAAAGCATTTTTTCAGTTCCATTTTTGATGACGTGACGATTAATGGACTAATTGTTTTTGAAGGTCCTGACGAGTCGACTTCAAAAATCACCAAAAATGCCCATCCCTAGTAGATACCAGATGAAATTAGGACATTGGAAATCAGAATCAGAGTCAAACGTACTTTATTAATCCCAGACTGGGAAATTTCTTTTGAAAGGCATTGCCACTCTAAGTAAATATCAAAATAATAGTCACATAGATTAAACCTTTAAGTACTACAGTGTCATTTTGCATAGCTGGCAATGCAGTGGGACTTGAACAGAATATTGCACTAGAAAAATCAACATTATTCATTACCAAGCCATTAATAGTTTGGTTGATTGGTGAATGTGGACATTTTTTCAGCTGAGAGACATCTAAAATGCACTAGCATAATTTCCAGCTGAATTTTAGCCGTCTGGTCTTTGTTTGCTGGAACAAAGTAGCCATAAAATCTGAATGTCTGAGACATCTAAGAATGGAGTAAAAAATATTTGCTTTATCCAGTAATTAATGCTTTAGATGTTAAAAATAAAATAACTTTTTTACAAAATCAACAATACACTAGCCTATGCCTGATTGGATATGTACACTTCTTTCTCTTTCTTTCTCTCTCTCTCTCTCTCTCTCTCTCTCTCTCTCTCTCTCTGTCTCTCTCTGTGTGCTACATACTGTAGGCATGAGCACAGAAATCTATAAAATATTAAAAACAACAACCAGCCTGTTAAATAGTTGTGAAATAGCACAACTGTGAGTCATCTGAACCTTAGTGTAGAGTATCAACAGTGTGATGAGCCCTAACAGTGCTCGTGGTTTTTAATTATAATTAATTAACCCAAAAAAGGCAGCTTGCCACATTTTGGTCCTGACTTACAGCCACCTCAAAGTACCTGTATCCAAAGCAAACAAGACGAGTACGGGATATGCATGCTAATGCAGGTTATGTGCACATGAATGTACATATTGTACAGTGAAACATAACCCTTTTGTGGTGTACATGTGGATACATTTTGGAGATACGCTTCAGGCTTAAACTGTTGTGCAAGCAGGTGTTAGATGGAACAGTGACACTTCAGAGTGTTTTTGTGTGTTGCTCTTTCTGAAGAGGTGTGTTTTCCAGCAGATGTTTGGTGTTAAACCTCCCTCAGGTCTGCTAGCTTTTAGGCTTCGGCCATGTGTGACATCGCAGGACATTCCTGTAACTTCCTGGCTTTTATAGCTGGGCCTTCATCACTGTCCATAACCCACACTGCATGTGTGTATGTGGGCATTCCCACTTCCTGAGTTCCATGAATTCTGTTATATTCTGCTAGGGTTGCATCCCAAAATATATACTGGCACATTTACAGAAAGAAAAAAAAATTACTTCAAACTGTGTCCCAAAAAATACATTAGTAAATCTCTGTATTGCTAATGGATTACAGTCCAAGCTGTGTACTGTAACAAAACTATGCATCTCTAAATGCATTGTACCAGTCACAAGGGCACAGTGCTGTAAATGATACCTCTGCAGCAAGAAACAATGTGCCTCAGTTGATTGTGTACTCCCTGCAGCACATCCTGTCCTTCATCAGTTCTCAGTCATGTCTTTCATACTCCACTTTGCTTTACAAATGCATGCATACAGGCAATAAACACACACATGTACTAATGGTTCTTACCCATGCAGATCATTTTACCCACAGATACAATATCAAAGCAGGCAGTTTAACTTCCTTACCTGACTTTTTTTTTTTTTTTTTTTTACACTTGACATATGAGAGGTGGGATTTAGGTTCACAGTTGTTACCTGCAAGTGCATGCCTGTTCAACCAGTCAGCCCTCTACAGTAGCATGGTCAAGGCCTTTTTTTCCCCTTCATCCACACACACCTGACACCTGTCTGAGACTGCATTTCACTTATGAGTGTGTTTGAGAGAAAAAAAAAAACAACTAAGCGTTATTATAAAAAACTAAACAAACTTGTTTTACCAGTCATGCACCTATCATCAGCCTCACAAATGTCAGTAACAACAAACAATATACATTTACCATGATAATAGTTAGTGCAGAATGTGCCTTTTATCACACATAATAAAATGATCAACTTCTGCAAATGTCAGATGGTTTGATAACCAGTTTTGCAGAAAGGAAGTTAAACATGATAATGGGATGTATAAGGATGTTTCTTTAGTTTAGCAACAAAAGTATTTGATGATAATCTCCGTTATCAGCAAATACACACTTAAAGTAATGTTGCTCCCTGTGTGGCATAAGTGTTTGTATAACTGTGGCAAGGTAGGGAAGGTCAACAAAGATCTAGCTTTGATCAAAGCTGCTTCAACAAGCTGTAATTCCGAAGAATTAATCAGCTATGATGCATGTTCTCTGTTTGTATTCCTTTGAGACAAACTTCCCTGTAGTGCCACAATTACCACATTTAAAAACATGTGAAGATCCATATCTTTAGCCACTGGTATAAAGCTTTGATTTATACGGCAAGAAAGTTAAAATAACACACCAAAAAAGTGCAGGCACATTTACTTTTCTTCTTTTCCTATTGGTAAAATTTTGTGTCAATCCAAACTTAAGCTGAAGTCAAGTAAAAATGTATTATTGCCACACATACAACTTTTATTTTGTAGTACCACACTTGCATATTTCATGAAACTTTTATTTTGTAATGTCACTTTTATTTCATGGCTTCATGGCTTATATTCAAATGAAAGCTGAGCTTATCTCTGTTTGGGTTTGGCTCACCAAAAATAATTTATGGCTGTTTGCCCGAGAAGGCAAAGATGTTTGTTTTTACTGTAAGGGTCAAAGTTTCAGTAGCTGGTTTTGAAGGATATTCCTAGACAGGCAACACACACACAGCTACACAGCACAATGAAGGTGCCTAAACCCCAGTCTGAGCATTTATTCTGGTCCTCAGACACTCATAAATATGATGTATATGTATGCACAGAGCAGGGCTATGCAAACAGAACCCTGAGAGAAAAATTCTGTGAAACATTTCATGTTTGTAGTCATGGGAAATATTCAAAATTCAGCATCTAAGAGTACATCTACATGCTTGTTAATACAAGTTAACATTGAAAGTTATTCCTGTCATGCTCATGGGCTATCTTTGGGTTTGGGTTCTGTTTAAGTTCTATTATGATCATGGTTTGTGTCATGTCTTAGTTTAGTCATGAGTTTGCTTTATAGTTCTGGTTTTTGTCATGTTTAGTTCCTGTTAGAATCATGGTTTGGGTGTTTGTCATGTTTAGTTTAGTTTCCTGTTGGCAGCTTTTCCTCGTGTGCTCTGTGTTCTGTTCCTGCCTCATTAGTTCACCTGGTCTGGTCACCCATTGACTTCACCTGCTCCTGATTATTCCCACTCTGTATAACTACCCCACGGTTTTCAGTTGTGGTTGTCAGATCATTTCGGTTAACTCCCTGTCCTGCGTTTTGAAAACAAACCCTTTTACCTGCACCGATTCTACCTGATTCTGCCTGCATTTGGGTCCTCACCTCTGCCGCCATTTGTGACAATTCCCTCGCTTTTATGGGTTTATTGTGCCTCAGATTGCCATAACTACTCATTACAGCCTATGCAGGTTCAACACTTCACAGCCAATATTCTTTAAAGCCATCCAGTTAGTAGTAACACAAACTGGCATTTCCCCATCTTAAAACAATGCAACATGGTATGTTGTGGAAAAAGAAAAATATGATAGTATAAAAACAGTTTCTAAAGTCATGATAGTATCAGCTAAATGTTTTTGCAAACAAAAGTAGATTACTGAACTCTAATAAATGTAGAGTTTAAATGCTCTTTAGACCTTTTCAATGACATTATGGCTTAACATAATGAACAATAAATAATAGTGGGCCTTTGTGTCACAGTTAGCATTATCTCATTGTGATTAAATCAACAATAGTCCCATGAGTACCACAGGCACAGAATAGCTTCACTGACAGACATTGGATGAGGTAAGACTATTCTTCTGCCTTTTTTACTAACTCTCTCCTCCCTTTATGCCTGCATTGCTCCTACTTTTCACATTCGTCCACAAACAAAATCTCACATTGCTTCATATCACTTGATCATGTTAACTGAAATATAAAGCTTGTAAAATTAGCTTGATATCAGTACGTCTTTTGTTCCCTACACCAACAGGGTTTTTGCTGAATCTAAATATCTACGGCAGCTGTCAGCATCTTTACATTGTAAACATGCCATAACTGGAATGGTAACATCAACATTAGCATAGTGGAGAAGCTTTCATGAGGTCATGCTGGCTTATAATGAAGAAATAGAACCCAGGTTTAAAATACCAGAATTTCCATGATGAAAGCTCAGATTTAGTTTGTTAAGTTTGTTCTAAATCAAAGTCAATAAGCTATATAGTGTGTGCAAATTCTGTAAGCTAACATCACAATATTATGCCTGCATTCAAAGACTGTTATCTCACTCCTAACCCACACACACATATATCTCTGTACTTTCATGCTTGCACGCACTGGCAGTTCTACAAACACACACAAGACTGACCAGAAAGATTCAGGTCTGAGTTCATTTCTGCACCCTTTTCTTATCAGGTGACCTGAGAGCCAAGCCAGAGGGCAGAGAACTACGCAAAGAAGGAGGTTCGTGTTTACCTTTACATCAACCCATCATTAACAAAAATACACACATGCTCAACACAGATGCAGCAGCATTTATTAAGGTAAAAACTCAAAAGATTTTCTATGCATTTCTTTGTACTGTACAGTATTTATACACTTCTGTCAGCCCTCTGGAACATGGGTGGTAATCTCTGGTCCAGTTGTGAATTGGTTTAAATCTTACTTGCCAGGGACTACTTTGCGTCATTTGGTTTCTGTAGATTTACTCAAACGTAGATCACACACTCTGTAAATGACAGAGTAGTGTGTATCAGTATGGTGGTGGCAAATTCTATTTGATTATTTTATCTATTTATTTAACGTTTGTTAGCATTGTTAACCCCTTGATTCCCGGTGCTGCACATTTGCGACAAACAACTTTTGGCCTGTGTTTATTTTATTTCTTTTTATCTAATTAATCTAAATTATTCAAATCAATCTCATTTATGTCTCTATTTTCAGATTATTTATTATTTAACTTTATATATTAATTGTTACTACTGTATTTAATATTTAATTGCATTTTATTTTATTTTAGTCTTTTTTTATCCCAGATTTTTTCCCCTGTATTTATTTTGTTTTTATATAATTGTAAATCAATTTAAAGATAAAGAGGTTAATCCAAAAGTAGCTTTCTCATTTGATTATGGTTTTTAATTTTACAGTGATTTGGTGAAGCTGCTGCTGTGGTGCTACTGATGTTGGGCTGTATCTGAAACTCTGCTTTGTGAACATTAAGAAAATACTTTGTGCATCATTATAGACGTTTTTTAATCCATGTGGGCAAATTTATATCTGTCAATTATTTTGGCTGTGTTAATGCATATGGAACAATTCTTTGCAAGAAAGTATCTCTTCACAAATTTTCTAAATTAAACTTTTAGTTTGGCTAAAAGTATTTAATGCACAGGCCTGTAGTGGGTTTGATTTTAGTGGTGAACAGTAAAAATCACAAATTGTACTCATTATCTGAAACCTTAATGCATAGTTATATTTTGTAATAACTATTAGATTAAAAATTGGTTTAATGTGACTGAATGGTAAATGATTAAAACCCTTGTGACTAGCAGCTAGTTACTGTAGGTGCGCCACCCCTGCAGCTGCTGCCTCAGTCTGCGTGATCCTGTCTTGGACGGGTTGTACTGGGAGACATTTCGTTGTACTTATCGCACTTGTATAATGACATTAAAGTTAAGTCTAAGTCTAAGTCTAGTTCTGTAACAAAATATACCACATGAGCCATCAAGACTTCTAAGATCATCTGATTTAAGTCTGCTTTCCATCCCAGGAGTTAAAACCAAACAAGAAGAATAGTCTGTATAGTTTTATTGTTCCTAATATCCGGAACGAACTACCTAAAAACCTGAAGTCTGCTTTAAACCTTAGTTTGTTTTGGATGGGAATGTTTATTTCTCCAAAGGGGGCATGGTAGAAGAGTTAATATTGTTGTCGTCCATAGCTGCAACAGTGGTTTTAAAAAATGGTGGGGTCACAAGAAGTGGAAATGAATAAGTGAAAATCCAGCAAAGGGGCGTAGCTACCAATCACCAAACACTTAACGTCATGTGGGTTCCTATGGAACCCCGAAAAGACCCTGCCTCGAGGTAGGAGCTAAAATGGTTTAAGGAACTGAAGGCTGTGATCCCTAGTTCCTATCTGTCTGAATATGCGAAAAAAAAAAAAAACTGTCTTACTCCTGAAATGGTATACTATGAACTATAAAAAGTTCCTACAGTGGGAAAGCAGCTATTATTCTCCATAAGTACATTGATGGTGATAATGATGTATTTGTTTGTATCAACTGTAACTCACTGTATGCACTCCCTTGTCTGTTTCTTTTGATTATATACAGCACATTGGGTTTCCTTGTGTATAAAATGTGCTCTATAAATATATTAACCTTGCCTTAATGCCTCTCTTAAAGGCACAGGTCTGCATTTTGGGCGGATATGTTTATTTCTTGAAGGACGTTCTGTGTAAGTTTCCCCGTCCACATGAGCCAGCACTGTATATGTTTACAACTCAAGAAACTCAAGACCACTGCTGTCAAATATAGCTGGATTTTTATGGTGCAGTTGATAAGAATCACACAATTGCCAGGAAATAAATAAAACCTGACTGATTCTAAGAGAGAAACCTTAAACAGCAACATGGTTTTTATGAGAAGGGTGTGTATACAGGGCCACACTGAACGCCTGTCACAAGATTGACATCTAGTGAAGCTGGATTTATAAGCCTGTGATTTATGTGTTTGTGTGTACGTGAATGTGTGAGTTATAGCATTTACGAGCCCTGCAAGGCAGGATCTGCATTAGCAAGAGGGGTTTCCTGTTGTTTCCCGCAAGTATGACTGGAAAAAGTGAACGGGGAACAAAAGCATGGCACAACACTCCCTCCCCAAAATCCTGCACAAGTTATTCATTTGTATATTTCAAGGATGTTCTTAAGATAATTTGACAAGACTGTCATCTTAAACTATGTCATGCAGAGAAGTGAAGGAGGATCTCACTAGTTGAAGACATAAGGCAGGGAGCTGAGGGCCATAATTCCTATACAAGTGGAAATAAAGGAGTGACAGTAACCCTGTCTTATATCTGCTGTTTTTCACTGTGACAATATAATTGCGAGTTTAAAAAAAAAGCAACAGGAGACATTGAAAATGGATCATGTGTGTGTGATTATTTAATTGTTTATTTCTGAGAATATCCAAGCTCCATCTGGTATCACTCATCTTGACTTTTTTTTTTTTTTTTTTTTTTGCTCATTCACACTGAAAACACGGTTTGGAAACACACACACCCACACATGAATTCACAGCCCCTCTAAAGCTGCTTTAGATTCAAACTGAGTCAGCTGTCATTTCCCCCCCAAAATGAAATGAAAACACACAATGCCTCCTGGACAGAGAAGAGAGGAAGAAGAATAGAGTAATAAGGAAAAAAGGGGGAGGACATGAAGAAGGTGAGGGAGAAAGGGTGCTGTTGAACAAAGCCAAGAAAAGAAGAAAGAAAAAATATACAGAAGACTTAGCTTACTGTAAATATGATAGATTTGACCAAACAATAAAGCATGTTCACATGAAATGACTTTCAGTTTTTCATTAATATGCTTGACGCAGTTCTGCTTGAAGCCAGGTGTTGACGGTGACATCATTTTTGTTTCAGCGTCAAATAACTGCAGGGGATAAAAACCAAAAACCCAAAGAGTCAAGGGATGGGCCAGAAATTCAAATATGTCATGACTGTTTACCCACATCTCCTCCCAAATAATGGCAGTGCTCTCAAGTTCGACTTGGTAACATTTATTCAGAGAAAGAGGTTTGTTGGGAAAAGAAAAGATTAGATTTTAATACAAGCAGACGAATATATATTGGAAATGTTGGGGTGGCACTTGGGCCTCCTAAAAGTCTCCATTCCCAGTAATGATTACATTCATCCAGAATGCATGCAATTGGATTTACAGTTAGATAAAACCAAAGTTTTCTATGCTTTGGTTAATGAGTCATTGTGCAGAACTTCATAGGCTGTTGGATCCATTTAATTTGAGTCAGGTGTGTTGGAGCAGGGAAACACTGAAAATGTGCAGGACCTCCCAAGACTGAAAAATGTGACCCTGGTCTATTTACTGACCTTTCTTTGTAATGGTTGAAATCAAACAGATACTGTCCTTCACTTTTCATGATACTACTTCAGCTGGATGAGTTTCAAGTGTGCCAGGTCGATATAATAAAGTCACGTAGCAACAATGCAGAAAGTTAGATAAGCAGTCATCACCTGCAGGTGTAAAAAACTCCAATAATTGCACATGCTGACAGACTTTCTTAGTTGTTTGAAACTAAGATATTTGTCTGCATGGATTGCGTACTATAGGCATGACTAATGAACGCATGAGCATGTTTATTAGCCGTGACTTTGGATTTACGGAACGAGTTCTGCATCTCGGTCATCATGATCTCTACCAGCTGATCAACTTTAAACCTCAAGCATGTTGCAAACTCATTCAGTGCTATAACCACTCTGTACTTAGAGCATTTGCATTAATGTAAAAAACACACACACAGCAAAGTTGTGCATCTCATTTGTGTCGCTGCAGCTTTACACCCTCTGTGCTGAGACGGTACTGTATATAAAAGAAAACAAAGTTATGCTGTAAAGTATATTTGTGTATTACGTTTAAAATATTGTTCTGTATGGCTTTGAAAACTTTGTTTCTATAAGTCTTTGTAAAGCCTTGAGACTCAAAGAGGAGTATAGTTTAGTAAACTGGATCTATCATTCATCCATTCTTCATTCATACTTGGTGATGGTCAGCTACATCTATAGCTGGGGCAGACTGACCAAAACAAGCCAGCCAATGCGCTCCAGCGGCCTCTTTGACCACCACCGATGAATTCAAACTACATGGTAGCTACTTGACAAGGTTAAAAACAAGCTGCTTGGGGCTGACATTAAGGTCTTAGTATCCTATATCGGCGCAGTTTAAGTTTGTCCACTATCCAAAATGTATCCTTGGTCTGTCAATCTATAAGGCTTGATGGAATCTGTGACTCATCAACAGTAAGATGTGTGTGTGTCAATATTTGTTGTTCTCTAGTTATGTATTTAGAAACATTAAACCCAAACCATGTACAACTATTTTAACCCTAACCCTGTAGTTGTATCTCCTGGCCCTAAACATTTGAGGCTGAGAGAAGAAAATTAAGGAACTATGAGAAAGAGCTGTAAAGACTGGAAAATTTGCCAGTTCAAGACTCATCATGCACTGTCTTGCATGAGGGTCCTTGGATTAGCATTTTTCACATCCCCACATCCTTGCTCCTTTTAATAGGTGTTAGTTGCCAAATGAATACTAGCAAATGTGGAAAATGGATTTCATCTTGTAGGAACATCTATACAGCACATATTTTTAAAATGATTATTGTGTAACTAACATTTTGTGTTCTGGACCAACGTAGCTGCTAAAGATGAGTTTCTATGGAATTACAATGCAGAGGTACGATAGCAACTAGGTGAGAGAAAGCAGTACTGATCCATTTGGCAGAGCAAAGCTCATGGAAATTGTTTAATATTTCCAGGGACTCACAGCCCTCTGCCAAGAGTAGAAGACTATATATCCAACTTAGTAAAAGAGCAGACTGAAATCCTGCAAGTCTTAAATGCACAGTATGTAAATACTGCACTTTGCACAATCATATTCCTTTTAATGAATGTCAGGCAGTACAATTAATTGCTTATAAATGTTCAACATTGGTCATTTCTCTGTATTTTTTGTGAGGAATTTATAGACATAATCAGTGGGATCAAACAAAGTGTAATCTGTACCTACTTTCTATAATGAAAGTAGATTAAATTATCTAGTTTTAATAACTTTAGTAATAAAGCCTTTATAAAGACTTTATTAATGATCATACCTGGAACATAACATGTGCTATGATTTGCAAAGAAACGATTAGATTACACACCCGTTGCACAACATCAGTCATTACACTGCAAAGGTCATTTAAACATCCATCTATGTTATTCCAAGTTGAGGTCAGTTGGGTCTCAGATGAAAGTTCCCAGAATCACACAGACAAACAAGCGCGCACACACTTTTTCGTACTTCACACCTACTCTCAGAATGTGGCATGTGCCATGTAAGGGTTGTGAGGAAAGGAGGGTGGTGGGGGGTAACATGCACACACACAAACACACTCAGAGTCCTGTAGAGAAGTTTGATGAGAAGAACGGTGGTTGTAGAAGGAAAAATAAACTTATAACAGATGAATAATAGATTCACTGTTTAGGTTAGAAGGAAAACATGAGAGGAATCATCTTCATCTTTGTTTTTAGTTAACAAAGCTTCTTAATAACAGTCCTACTTTTGCAGTTGCAGTGATTTCAGATCTTTTGTTTAATGCCATGAGAGTAAAACAGGAATATCAGGTCCATACAGTTCTGCAAATTAATTTTTGCATTTTTTGGCCCATCTGTAGCAAAACACAAAAAAAGTTTTAAACTACAGCTGTACAAAAAACGTACGTGTTTAGATAAATTTCTCATTTCTCATTTTGTTTTCACAGGGCGTTTTTTTTTTAGCTGCTTTGGTAAAACTACCAAAATTAAAAAGGCACATATCAAGCTAAACCCTGTGTTACTGCTTAGTTTCATGCAGACAATCCTGGGAAAACGTGACTTTATAAAAACATTGATAGCATTGAGAATGATCCCTAACATTAGCTGATTGCCCCAAGGAATTGTGGGAAAGCATTAAGTCTAAATCTCAAGCCCTTTTGCAAAGGGTAATCCAGTGGTTTCTATGCTAAAAGAGATTTAAAAGAAAGCATTGAAGCACTTAAACAGCTCTTTTCCACTGACACCAAGATACTTTTGATGAACTTCACTTTGCAAAGAGATATTCTAACAATAATAAAAGAAACAGCACAAAACCCAGAACTTCATCAGAAGTCTCCAAAACTCATTCTTGTGTCCCATTTACAGCTGATAAGTACGGGTGTGATCAGTATACATTTAGAAAATCTGATCCTCGCTTGTTCTCTTCCGACGGTTTAACTAAAAAATTTAAGCAGTGATGGTAAAACTTTTTATTGAAAAATGCAAGGCAGAAGAATTGAATATCATAGCCTCATAAAAATGGGTAATACATGAATATTTCAATATTTTGACTGATGGATATGATATGGATAAATTCTGGGGATACATCCAAATGAAACTTTTACTTGGCTGCTCCAAACCCTCCTGCAGCTACTTCAAGACCCAAAGCACTTTGTGGAAATACTTTCCATTTAAGTTTAAAGATACTACTGGGCACAGGTGGACAAACTATGGGCCTAAAGCAGATGTGGAGGGACAAAGCTGAGCTCAGTTATTTATTTTGAGTACTAGATGAGGGCTATATTAATGTAATAAGGTCCTCTAAACCCCTTTTGTAAAAACAGCATAGTTTCAAATGTTTTAAATTGCAAGCAGAGCAAATTAAAAGATGGCTACTTAAAGCAGTTGATAGTCTGGTATGTGTCTACAACAAATATATAAGATAAAAGGTCTTTTGGCATAGAGTACAATTTAGCTACTAAACATAGCAACTGTTCCCCTCTGAGAGTTTGTTCTTGCTCTTTCTTTGAAACAGGACACTCATGGTTGGAGAGGCCGTGTGATTCCTACTAACTCTGTATCAGCGCTCCACACCCCGTTGCTGTGCTCTATACATAGAGAGTGACTTAGAGGTGCAAAGCCTTCACACCATAGAAATAGATTCATCATGATAGTTGCACTTGGACAACACATAAAACCTTGTAAATTCAACTGAAGCAAATTACACGCCCACCTTTGAAGGTATGTGTCATTCTCATTGTTATCACCAAGATGGATGGGAATAGAAAGATTTCAAACCTTATTGTGAGGCCTATGGGACTGTTGACACAAAGGTTTGTCTCACTGTGGTTTGTCTAAATCTACTTTAAATCCAAATATAATATTGAGGTTAAGTCCAGCTTGTCCAAGTTCACTTCTGTCATTAGACTTCAGAATACCACCAGAGATTAAAAAATGTCTAAGCTAAGTACAATATATTCCACCTACAAGTCATTTCACATTGTCTATGCATTAACTGTAAGACATTAACTGTAACACATCCTGCACCACTACACCTACTGCATCTTTTAGTGCAGTAGCACCCATCTGGCTGTTAAAACAACACAGCAAAGACACATGAGATGCATAAAACACATATAGCCACACTCTGAGCTGGCATGACTTACAAGATGTTTATTTTGCTAAAGCACAAGTGCTTACTCCCACATGTGTTGTGCACACACACTTGCACTCAGTTCTGCTTTGGCGGTGATCACTTACCCCCCCTCTTTACATCTGTCGACAAATACTAAAGCCTTTCTTCCAAGTTGTGGCAAGAACTTAGCTTTTCTGAGAAAACTTTTCACACTGAGCCATATGATGTGGTTATTGCAGCCATAACTGGTAGCAGATTGTGGGCAAATGTTGTAATAAGCTCTTAGCTTATCTGGGCTTCTTATTTTAGCTGCTTTCAGTCAAGATGCATCATTAACAACACATGTTGATTACTATTCCTGCAAGGGAAAAAGGGCTGTTAATTCATTTCTATTGATCAAACCCACATTACAGATATATTTCACAGTACTGTATTATATTGCTTTCATAATGGTTTCATGGTCAAATGTTTTTTGACCACTCTCAAAAAACACGTTTTTTAAGAGTGAAAGTGAGTGTGTGATCATTTCAAACCATGTCTAATAATAGTGGATCTGGCTTAACTTGTATGCACATCTTTTGGGTAGAAGTAGATGAGTCACAAGGTACCCCAACCAAAAATCTTCCATTGCTACTGCCATGAGCTCTACAATGAGGAAATCAATCAACCACTCAACAGATGGATGGCTCAAAACAGAAGAGCCAACTCAGTGCCCTCAGGAGAACTGAGACATAATCTCTCCCCCTCCTATATCTACAGGGATGTACAACAGCATCCTTTCAGGTATCCCAAGAACACTGACAACACTTATGTACACTTAACCTCATATGAAACTATGGACAAAGTCACTGTAATGAGACCTCAGGTGAGTCATATCACTCTAAGGGTGCATTCATATCAGGATAGTCTGGAGGATTTGGGTTGAGTTAGCAGAGAATTCTGAAAAATTTTACATCTTTGTTTAGTCTGGTGTGCTTTCATGCTGCTCCAGACTGGACAACATCACGCAGTTACAACATGTACTCAATGTACTGAATAGAGTAGCGATATTCCGAACAACGACCCTTGACAAAGAAGAAGAAAATCCAGTTCATTAATTGGCCAGGACTGAAAACAGCTCATTCATTGCAAATAACCAATGGAGCAACACTAAGTTTATGCAGTCTTGGTTTTTTTGTTTTATTTAAGAGTTCAAGCATGTGGTTTTTACCAGAATTTGCTCAATATAAGCAGGTAGCAAGTTATCCAACATATTGCACAATGATACTTTCTATGACACCTCTTATCTTTGGTTCATTAGATGGTCCATTTATTTTCGCACCATAGTTAAAATGCATGTTCACATTACTCCAAATGAACCGTACAATCTGTGGAAGTGGAACAAGGTTTGTTTACAGTGGACCGAACTGAGCCAGTGTGAATATGCCCCAAAACATCAGTGGTTTTACAGGCTACTTAAGTGAAATCTCTCACTTTCTCAATCAGAACTGAAGAAAAGCCTTTGGATAAGAGCAAAATGTCTCCAAGAAACTGAATGATTGACTTGACTCATCTTATGTTGGATAATTTACTATATTTTTTATCATAAATAAATACGACTTGAAATTTCAAAG
This sequence comes from Melanotaenia boesemani, assembly GCF_017639745.1. NCBI lineage: Eukaryota > Metazoa > Chordata > Actinopteri > Atheriniformes > Melanotaeniidae > Melanotaenia > Melanotaenia boesemani. The sequence goes on from NC_055704.1 coordinate 20,723,381, forward strand.
ACCAATAACAAAGCAAAAAAAAGACTTTAGGTTTTATTTATTTTTGTTTTTGTAGAAGCAAAAAAAAAAAAAAAAAAGAAAAAGAGAACAACCAAGATCTTTACAATTACGATTGCTCCAGGAGTCGCCGATATTTCTTAAACTAGGAGGCTACTTACATCTTAATATAAATTCTGTGGGTACATCCTGTCTTTCTTCAACTGAGCATATCACATTCCTGATTATGTCGGATTTATATTAGGTTTCTGTGAACAACTTAATTGCAATGAACTAATCAGTGTCTTTTTTCCTTCACAATGCTATAGGAACAAGAAGAATATACAAAAATACCATAACCAGTATGCACCAATATAAGCCAATGATCAAAATGCTAGTTTAATTTAGAGTATATTTAACACCAGAATGTAAAGCACAAAACATTCAATAAAAACAAAACGCTGTAGGCATGTTTGTGATGAGGCATCAATGCTCATAATATATGTTCATTTAGCTAAACCTTCACATCCATATTGATGCCTCATTTTTACACCCACATACTTGAATTCTCAGTCAGAAAGACTCATCTTCATCCATAATTTCTTATATTTCCATTAAATCTTTTCCATCCTGCAAATGACAAAATGCATGCACATTAACTCTAATATTACAACTGCACGCCAAACCCAAACTTACAAGTAAAGTTATGGGGTCTCAGGTTTCGATCTCATAACTTTTAATAAGAACAAAACAAAATACACAAATGAACTTATGCATTTATCTTTCCAAACCCTAACTTGGGGGATAGTTTGCCCCTTTAGGACTAGACTTTACCTCCACGATGGTTGTAGTTTACATCAAAGTGACCCCAATGAGGTCACAAAATGAGCACACACATTTGCACACATAAACATCCACATTTTGTTTTGAGTAATAGGACTTTGTTTAGTGGAGACTGAGCAGCTAAATATACCAGTAACCGATAGCCCTGCTGCTTGATGGGCAGGAATACTGTTGTCACTGTCACTGATACAGGAGATGACTAGTAATAGAAACCAGGGTGTGTGTTTCTTTACAATAGCTTTTCTGCATATACCTTGATATACCTTGTGAACCTATTTTCAATTATATGAAACAAAACAAAGAGTTTCCAGCTGCTTATGAGCATAAAAACTGTAGGTTTCATATGTAACATATGAGACCTACCCCAAAATGACCCCTTTTCCTTGGCATTAGTAAGTGCCTGTTTCTATGACCCACAAACTTATTAGCCTTTGCACCCAGGTTCTAATTGATATTTGATGGATGTTGCAATGGCATCTTGGTCTTGGAATAGAGTACAGGCACTCAACTGAACGCACAGAGCCAAACAGCAACCTTTTGATCCTCAAATCTCACATAGGCAGGACAAGTCACAGCTCTGTGGTAAAGCCAAGACCAGAGCAGTGATTCAGAGCAACAGATACACCAGAAGAAAGAGAATAGGAAGATGACAAAGAGAGAAGGAAATAGCTAATGTAAACAGAAGGAATCAAGAGATGGGAGAGGCAATTCCTGGCCAAAAGAAGAGAAGCATCTGCAGCCTTTCACCCTGGAAAACTTTATCATTACTTTGTTGTTTCTCTTTTTTTAAATCTCTATCCTTCCTCTTTCCATCTTTTTGGATGCACTAACCTGCAGAGGGCCGCTGGCAGGCATGGTGGACCTCAGCGATGTCAGGTCGATGTCTCGGCCCTGCTCTCCTCTCTCTGTTTTCCCCAGTCCCTGCATAATGAGGCCCGAAGCGAGCAATCAAGCAATACAGCACACACACTTGAATGTTGCCCTCACAGCAGTGAAAATGCTAATACAGGGATGGCAGTGGTCCTTATGAAAAGAGGTTATCCTGGACACTAGGCACCAAGCACCAGGCAAATCCAGGGAGGACAACGGAGGGACAAACAAATGGCTTATTCACTTCATACTGGTCTCCTCCTCCTGACTCTCACTTTGCCATTTTTTTCAGTCTGTTTCTCTGTCTTTTTCTCTCTAGGCTTAATTTAATTAGTAAGAAACCTGGGAATTCAAATGAATAGTTTTATTAAAAAACTCTGCAAATATTGTCCAAAAGCTAGAATATGTGATGATGTTCAGAGTCAGTCTTGTCCCTCTCTATGGCTGCATTTCAGTCACTGACCAATGCAAACCATAACCTGCCAAGGCACACTGGGTTACGTCTATTTTTGTTGTTTCGATCAACAAAAATGTTTTACTATATTTCCGTCAACTTAACTGCGGTCAGATGTTTTTCCAGCAAACTGAGGCTCCACTGTTGCTTTGTTTGCATTACTTTAAGCTCTGTAACAAGAACCCAAAGATACCCTTTGAACAAGAGAAGAGCACACAAGAAATTATATGACTAAAGCATTTTATTTCAAAACAAAATCAGCATGATTACATATAATGAAAAACAATTAAATGCTTGTAAAGATTATGTGTCACCTCAGGAACTACAACTCCAGTTTGAATAAAGGTGTGTCACCACAGAACAGTTTTCCAATTGGTCCAGATTCATTTTAAATAAGAAGACAGTCGAATTTCTGGATCAGGCTGTGTTAACATATCATCTTTGCATGACATAACTTGCACGTTAAACTGTGTTCATAGACATTGATTTTTTTGGAGGTATCCCAGAGCCCATGAGATCCTGAAGATCTCAGGTATCAAATGCTGATTTTTAGGTATATTCCTTGCACACAGGGATTTCTCCAGATTCTATTCATCCTTTGATGATATGTACAATAGATGATGAAATATAAAATATTTAAAGTCAAACTCAACATGAGATAAGCTACTGTTGAACTTTCAACATTTACCTCCTTAATTGTCAGTAAAATATGAGTTTATTAGATTTACGAATAACTTCTGCTGTCATTTACATTTTACATTATATTTATTTTTCAAAGTACCCCACATTTTTGGTACTGGGGTTATATTTTTCCTGGCAAACTTCTTTTTTTTCAGTTACTGCTTGCTTTCATTTTAATTTGCTGTTACCTAAACCACCTGTTTAGTTTTAGGAGTAAATATCCAGGTGACTAAGTTTAAAAACAACTTAGTAAATGTCATTACCCTCTGTCAGTGCAGAAATATCTTTTTTCTGTCTTAGATAGTGTGACGTTCTGCATCATCTACCAGACATGCAAATGTAAATTAGGCCTAAAAGAATCCCTTCACTCACATCTGCAAAATATTTGCAAGCTATTTGCAATAATTGTTGCTTGGCTACTTTTATTTATTTATTTTCTTGTAACATAGGACAAGATGAGAAATATCTCCCTTAGGGGTGAAAGCTAAATGATAGGGAAACCTATCATGTCCTAAGAACCTAAAATGTTTTATACAAAAACACAGAACACAATACCTAGGTGTGTGGGATTAGCAAAGAAACATTTCTAAACAAGTTTTACTAGATAAATAGGTTGAACAGCCTGCAAGAGGTTAGACAGGAACATACTGCTTGTGACAGAAAATGAAAGAAAGGGAGAGACATAGAGGAAAGCAAGAACAGACAGACATCCCTTTAAACCCAAAAGTAAAAAATCAGCATGATTAAAAAAGAAAACAGGAACTGAAAGGGGTAATGAAAATAACACAAAATAAACAAATAAATGTACAGAAAGGTCAAAAATATACGATTTCTCCCACTCATCCATCCAACATCAGATTAAAAATGATCATTCTTCTTCCTTCATTTACAAATCCTTGGAAGGTTAATGTGAAGGATTTCATTAGGTTAAGTAAGGACAACATAATGAACATGCTGAAAAGAGCAAAGTTTGGTCTCACTTGGTAAAGACTCATGAAAAAGGGCTGATTTTAGATTTGGGCTGGAGGTTCTGGTGTTTTTATAAAATTAATTTTTATGTTTACATCTCTCAAAGTTCAAATCTGTTATTAATTAGTAACCAGGCCTGCAGACCTTCTGCAATCACAAACTGTTGACAAAATTTAAAAGCACTCAACATCCATCATCCCTGATGTCCTTTGCGGTCACAGCCAACATTAATATGGTATTAAATAGGAACGCAGACATACCTGTTTGAGTTTTTGACATAAACTGCTAACACATTTAAAACAATCTTGTAAGTCAAAGGAGAAATCAGGAGCACAACCGTGAAGTGTTTTTCTTGGCAATACTCAATCCTGCTTTCTATTAATTAATGATAACATGTGCATGTGTTTCAAAGCAGGAACATCTGCTTTTTGCTTCTTTTTGGTTCGCGATGCATTGCGTCAACAAACTTCTAGGAAATCTCCCAGTCTCATCTGACACTGTCCCAAGAAATTATTTTGTTCTTGTGGTTTTACAGAGTTACACTCCTGCCGTCTTTCGGGGATTTGGGGTTTTTATGCCTTCCATTCATCAGCCCATAATAGGCTGTTTGACTTGTATGGAGTTTATTGGACTCTAAAGATTGCAAGTTAATCCCTTAATTAGAGGTTAAACACAAACTGTGAGGCCCACAGATATGTTTTGTTTTTTTGTTTTTTTTTTCTTTTTGCGCAATCAGTCTTAGAAACTAAACTTAATCCTTTAGGCACCGGACTTCTGTATTCTTTAGGTTCCTTGAAACAAGACAGTTTTCAGAGGATGCCATTTATGGTAAATCCTCCAAATAATGTCTAATGTGAACAGTTTGAGCTGTTAGTTAAGCAATTTTTGTTTTTTCTCCTTGCTTATGAAAACTTAAAGTATGTTTTTTGACAGGTTGATGAATCCTTTGAAAAAAAGGTGTTTGGAAAAGGTTATTAACCTTTTCCAAACAGGTTAATAACCTGTTTTTAACCTGTTTTTTTTTTTAAGGGTTTTTATAACAATTATATATTTAAGTTGTGCATCTTGCATGTTGAAAGCTGTTTGCATGATATTTAAGCTATGAGGGTTAAAATCTAGCTGGAGATATTCATGGCCAATGAGTGTTATGACTATTTGCAAGGTTGAAATCACACCTGGTCAGCTGTTAGAACTGTCCCTAAGAGTCCAGATCACAGGAAGGCTAAGTTTTATCTAAACTGCAAATCCTGGGTAAATCTGGGCTAACTTCTACAAATAGGCAAAAACATCTGTGAAATGCTTGGTCTGTCCTTTTCTTTTAGTCTAACCAAGGATTGTTAACATTCAGTCCTTGTAGCTGTTTAGATATCTCCCAGCTGACTCAAACATGCACCATTCATTCTTTGGTTTATACGGCAATGGTGGATGTTTTTGAAGACAATATAAAACAACATTGTTTTTGCATGTACTAAAAATTGTTTTTTTGTCAACCGTCTAACACGGCTTCAGGGGTGGTTGCTTGATCACACCCCTTTTGGTTTGCTATGGTCCTGACAATGTTTCAGTCACGTCTGCAGAGACACTTTTAGTTGTAACAAGTGATCTGCCGTGTGACGCCTGCCATTTAGTCTGCTTAGAACACTGCACTGAAATATCCAAGGAAATGAAATCTACCATCATTACATAACAGCACTGATCTTTAGCTTAAACTAACTAATGTTTTGTCTCTCTCCACTGGACATGTAAATGTATTCAGACTAGTAAATATGCTCCTACCATTTAAAGTGAGAGATTTTAATCTGTACTAAAATCTATTTGGAACAGAGTTGTATAAGAACTTTTCAAAACCAGTCCTGCTTTTTATGCATCTAATTAAGGTAATATCATTTATGTACAAAGGCATCAACAAGCTAATGTGGTAACTCGTTGCTAACATAGATGCTGAGGGATCTAAACATAGCATTTTATGATACACACTCAAGATTTACCATATAAGGTTCTCTGTCCTATAGACTGGATTCACACACGAACATGTCTTCTACGCACACGAACATCCTATATACAAACTCTATGATTGGAGGATACAGGACTGAGGAATTTTCTTTGTTTAAACCATATATAAGACAGAACTTTACATCAGGTCTTTGGGTCTTCGTTCTGGTTTTGGGACCTCCAGATTTTTCTGCAGAAATCTGTTTTGATGTCTGAACTTTTGTAATAAACTTCTTTTTATTATTCAAGTCAGCGTCCAGAGACATTTTTGCCTGAGATTCAACTTTTCCACATCTCCTTATCAAGATACATCAATGCTAACATTAAGCTTTCATTACAGTGACTAACCTCTCCAGGTGTGTTTTAAAGTGGATGAAGGTGGATGTGGTGGATCCAGCGTCCTGAAATTTTGAAAAAGTTACAAACTCAGTGTCTGGAAGTTGAAATGTTGTGGCTGGAGCAAAGTCTAACCTTTTCAGCACCTTTTACATGCCATTGTTTCTTTCTGTAATACTTCTAAACAGTTACATTTTTTACAATCCCTTTAGTTTTGGTATTATTGTTTTTATGGGGGTGTTTTCTTTTTTATGCAATATGTTTAACATTTTTTAAAGATGCCACGTCCTCACTTTCCTCTACCCACGGCTAATTCAGCATCCATCTTGCATTTAACCTGTGCTGTGAGATTTCTCAAGACAGTAAAAGACATTCATATAGAAAGTTCCGTCTTATCTCTTGTGCTGTGTGTCTCTCTTTTGTTTCCTCTCTTCCTCTAATAATGTCTTCTATCGTTTTTAAGCTAAATCCGCCATGGTGCATGTTTAAAACGGCCAGAATTTTAGGGTTAAACGTTATGGAGTGGGTCTTTAAAGGTTAAGTCACCAAAACCACATAGTCAGGTTTAGGAAAATCCTGCATACTAATTTAGATTCAAATAGATTCACAAAACCATAACATGTTAGAATCTGCATTTAAGAGTTTGTTTCTTTTTATATTTTCCAGTTAAGGATCTGTTCTGGAAGAGGTTTTCTATATTCAAACCTGTGGCCTAACAGTAGTGGGTGTTGAGCTGAAAGCCTCTGCTGAATTTGTCGTTTGTGTTGGTAAGCTACATGAATAAAACTGACTTGAACTGATTTGAGAAAAGGAACAAAATCTGCTGCACCCTGAAAAGGAATGCATTTGTATATGTTGTTTATAGCATTTTCTGTATGCAAATTAAAGTTGTAATTAGCCTGCAGATATTTGAATCAACTGTTGAAATGACTCATGCACTCTGAAGAAGATGAAAGTAATTTTATTCTTCTCCAAAATTTCATTGCACACAAGGTTACTGTGACAAAGATTAGTTTTCAGGTTTAATGGTGTCTCCTGAATTGTCATGTGCAGTTTTAATTTACTTAGCTACATCTGCATGTGTGACACTGATAATGTGAAGTTAAGTTGTAAATAAGCTGTCTTCATGTGACTTTTGCTGGAAAAACAAGTATAACTGACCTGCTTTTTTTAAGCTGTGTCTCTACAGGATTAAAAAACACCTCGAAGATATAAAACCTGTCTCTGAAGGTTTTAGGGGTTTGATGTTGAAGCGACCCATATCACTGTTTAAAAGTTTGGTTTTAAGTGGCTACTTCCTCAGTTTTATTGTCCATGTTTTGGTTCAAAACTTTGAGTTTTTAGTTTAATTTATAGTTCATGTTGATTGTTGTGTAATTGAACATAACTGATTCATGATCCATACAGATCCTCCATTATGATTCAGGAGTTAAATGAATTGTGGATTTGTAGTGTAATTTAAGTGTCATAGTGCTGCTGAATTACTGGCAATTCAATTTTTTAGCCAATGTTTCTCAAACTAAACCTAAGATAAAGTGGCAGCACATACAAGATATATTGTATGTGCATTTGGTTTTACTATGACGAACAGTATCTGGGTTTGGAAAATCGAAATTCCTTGGGCCATTAGCTCAGGGTTAGATTAATTTGCACCTTTGTCTCTGTAGACACCACCATCCATCTATTTTTTTAGTATTCACTTATTCCAGTCCAAGGTTGAGGTAGGCTGGAGCGTATCCCAGTTGCTATCAGGTGAGAGGCAGGGCACATCCTGGTTGGGTTGCTACAGTCCATCTTAAAGACAAACAACCACTTACAGCAAGGGTCAGTTCAGAATCACCAATTAACCTAACATGCATGTTTTTCAGTTGTGGGAGGAAGCTGGTATACCCAGCAGGTACAGGGGGACAAAAGCAAGTTCCATGCAGAACAAGCCCATTACGACTACATTAAGATTACCTGCCTAATATTTAATCTCTTGTGTGCCAGCAAAATTACTAAATTGTGGGAACATAAAAACAGGACTTCTGGGGATGTTACATGCTCCTGTAGTGTATCTGCCTCAATGGGCCTAATTTGTACCCAAATTTTACTTAGAGATGCCCAATTAGGTCAATTTTGTTTCCCAATTTAGCAACTTTGCTGTTAACTTTGACTACTGTTTTGGCCCTTATGGCAGGTTTTGCAACAAATCAAGCAACTTTTTGAACAAATTTTCTGGAGAGGCTAATTACCACTAATGTCTAATGAGTCCAGCATTCTACACACTTTACTTCAGTGAGTGACAGAGAAAAGCAGCACATTCAGCTAACAGGTGGTTTATTCCTTCTACCTTCTGCTTTGAGCGATCATTTTACACATAAATATATTTGATATTAAGGGACAACCACTATCATTCATTAATATTTATGGGCTTCGTCAGCCAATGTTGCAGTTAAAAATCAGGATTTCAGCAATGCAGGGTGACAGCTTGGAAATCCCTTGAGGGCGGTTGCGGATTAACACGCCAAATTATTGGACCAAGTTCCTGTCACTATTTATGTTTTATGTTCTGCCTTAAGCCTTGTGCACATTTTTTGGCCTCTGCCAAAAAGTTGCATACTCTTAATGAAATGAGTATATCTGCTACCAAAAGGTCTAATCATAGTATAATGTATGAATATTATCTCTGCAAAACCTAATTCTAATGAATTGTAGCAGAACAAAATTAAAAGAGGTTTGTAAAACAGACAGTTTAGGGTAGGTCTACAAAATGGCCATTTGGCATAGTTTGTCTTTAAGATCCCCTAATTGGGGGTTTTAGACATTTTGGACATCAGGCCTCTGGACTGGAAGAAAGGGGTGGGGGTCTCCCTCTTCAAGAAGGGGAACCCCTGGTTCCCGGGGTGTGCGGCTGGAACATCGGGATGTGTGCTGGCCTACGCTGGGTGGTTGTCTGGGTGGCCTGGTCCTCCTAGGCATGGTGCGGGCCCTCTGCCTTTGAGAGTTGGGGGGGCCACCTCTGGGCTCCTGGGGCCATGGACCCTTCGCTTGGGCTGCCCTAGGTGGCCAGTCCCTGGTGGCCGCGGGGGGCCCTTGCTGGGACTTTCCTTCCTTTGAGTGGGGCTAGAGTCATCTTTGGGGTGGGGTAGCTTGGGTTGGTGCTCCAGGGCTGCTGCTGAGGTCTCTGGGCTGCCCCGGTCTGCCTCTGACCTCCGTAGAGGCGTTGTCGCATTTGCATGATTTCACTCACCACTCCTCATCACTGATCACTCCTTATTCCTCATGCTCTGCATGCTGACACAGTTACTGATTTGTCCAGTGGGTTTATATACTAAGAGATAATTCTTCTTTTTTTTTCCTGTGAGTTAGTATTTGGTTGCTGTTGTGCCACTTTCATGTTATGTCTTTTTGATTTGGTTATTATTTAAGAACTCTTAATGACTATCAGCTCTGTTTTTTTTTTTGTAAAAGTTGTAGGAAATTTTCTGGTGTGTTCATGTACAGGTGTAACAGTTTGTTGTCTAGTGATGATGTGGATTGAAGGGTCGTTGCCTTCTGTCTGTGATGTTTTTGTCTCCTTTCTTCTTTCCCTTTTGCTTCTTTTTGCTATTTTCCATCTTTTTTGAAAGACTACTTAGATTCCGTGATTCAAAGTAAATAAATAAATAAATGAATCAGATTATCAAGAGGAGCCTTATACCCATAGGCCTCCCCTTGGCAGAGGAAATTTGTTCAGAACAATAGTGCAACCAGCTAATCATTTTGCTCGCTATGATGCTGGACAGGACAGGTTAAAAAAAATTGGCATTGGATTTCACCCAACCAGTTTACATGTGGTTTGTGGACATGGAGAAGGTGTTCGACCATGTCTCCCGGTGTTTCGGGAGTATGAATTGCTGAATTCTTGAGTTGTCCAGTCACAGTATGATTGGTGCCATAGTTTGGTCCTGATTGTCGGTACTAAGTCGAAATTAATTTCCAGTGAGAGATGGACTCTTTTAATGAAAGAATTTAAAGGTGCAGTCGAAGTGTTGAGGGGATCCTGTTTGGTGGCCCCAAGATTAGGTCTCTTCTTTGTGCAGATGATGTGGTTCTGTTGGTTTTATTAGGGCATGATCTCTGGTTGTAAAGCCGTTGGGATGAGAATCCGCACCTCCAAATTCGAGACGAATACAAACGGCAAAATGAGTTTCCTCTGGAGGGTGGCTGGGCTCACCCTTACAGATAGGGTGAGAAGCTTGGCCATCCAGGAGGGGCCCTGAGTAGAGTTGCTGCTTCTCCGCATCGAGAGAAGCCAAGTGAGGTGGTTTGGGCATCTGGTCAGGATGCTTCCTGGATGCCTCTCTGGTGAGGTGTTTCGGGTACATCCCACTGGGAAGTTCTGACTCTGGGAACTGATATGAAACTGGATCCTGATGACCTGAGGGATATGGTAGGATCATACAGGGTCACGTGATCACTGATGTATTTTGGTCCTAAAAAATTCAGAGTTTTATAGACTAACAGAAGTCTATTCTCTGACGAACAGGCAGCCAATGTAAAGATCTCAGAGCTGGACTGGTGTGGTCCACTTTCTTGTGCTTAGTGAGGACTCGAGCAGCAGAATTCTGAATAAGCTGCAGGTGTCTAATTAATTTTTTAGATAGACCTGTAAAAACACTGTTAGAATAATCAAGCTGACTAAAGATGAAAGCATGAACTAGTTTTTCCAGGTTTTGCTGAGACATCAGATCTTTTACCCTTGATATATTCTTAAGGTGATAGTAGGCTGACTTTGTGATTCCCTTAAAGTGTTTTTCAAAGTTTAGGTCTGAGTCCATCAATACACACAGATTTCTAGCCTGCTTTGTGGTTTTTAGGTGTGTAGACTGAAGCTCTGTGGTGACCTTTAATCATTTCTCTTTGGGTCCAAAGACCATCACCTCAGTTTTGTTTTTGTTTAATTGAAGAAAGTTCAGACACATCCAGTCATTAATCTCCTCAATGCATTTACCAAAAGCCTGTACTGGGCCTTGGTGTCCTGGTGACATTGTAATATATGTCTTTCCCAAAGAAACTAGACTTTTCAAGAAAATTGAACTAGGATTCAAAATCAGGAGGGCTGGTGTGAATGCATCCTAAAAGTAGGTTAAGAAAAGGTCAAGGTCAAGAAAACATCAGAATTCGACTTATTTTATATAAGTTATACATATTTTATTGGGGGAAGCTTTGCCCACATTTTCCACGTTACCGTCCAGTCACTGTTATGTTACACGTTCAGGAAACGCCACACCAGGGCTATTCAATTTGGGCCTACAAGGGGCGCAGTTTAAAATATTTTTAATGTTTCCCTGCTCCAACACACCTGGCTCAAATTAATAAATCATTGCGCAGAACTTCATAGGCTGTTGGATCCATTTAATTTAAGTCAGGTGTGTTGGAGAAAACCTGCAGGATTGCACCCCTCTTAGAACCAAATTGAACACCTTGCCCTACACGTTCGAAAGTGATAGAGGGTACCTTGTGCCTTTAAAAATAATCAAAGTCTCCAGATGAAACATCTGACATACCTGACCAGTAGTGACGTGCAGACTGATACAGAAATATCAATACCTCTGATACCAGCTTTTGACATTCTAGAAACGATTTTTCAATTTTTAGAAAATGGATATTTTGGTTTATAATGAAATGGAATGCTGTTGAAAGTAATTATAATATCAGGATCTTCTCTAAATTTTACCCTATAGGTAGGAGCTATTTTTTCTTCCACCTGCCATGGTCATTATGTGAAATAAGGCACAGTGTGGTGGTGCAGCAGCATGTCGCTCACTCACTCAGTGCTCAGTCAGTAGCAGTCATGTGTGGAGCTGGACAGCATCATCGCTGTTTGATGTATGTAAGGAGGCATAGAGGTGTTTCAGTAACTCCACAAAACTCCTTACAGATCTGAGATTCAATCAAAACACAGAATAAAATGAAATTATGATGAAGAAGAGAAGGAGAGGAAAAAGACAGGTGCTGTTAGGGTGAGACAGAGGTCACTGTTGGAGACCATTGATACTGCAGGCAGGTACTATCAGGTACTAATCACTATTCAGGTACAGAGTGAGAAAATGTGGAGCTGTGTAGCACTGATGCTGAATTTTAGAAAAGGGATTTTTATCTGTCTGCTAGTTTCAGTTTTTTGTGTTGATGTTCAATCAATAGGAGTCCCCCTCATTCATAAAAGGCATCCTGTTTTGAGTAAATGCTATTATAAATATCTGTAGGAGATCTGCTTGGAGTGATATGTGTCCCTGAGACCAGCTAACATAAATTCAAAAGATCTAGGTTTAGTTGGTAAGGAGGATGCCCGCAGATGCTGAGTATCATTAAATATTGGGGTTCATGGGGTTTAGAAAATAAAACTGTGGCTGAAAAATATTTAGTACATAGAATAGATAGATAATAACATCTATCATTCACATTTGTTGAGACTGATGGGTTACTGAATATTTTAATATGTAGGTGTTTTACAAACATGTGTAATTATTATGGCATTTATATAGGCTATATTTTTTTAACCCATTTTATCAGTAATTACGGTTTGAATCACAAAGTATACTATAAATATGTAAACTATCATTTCCTTTACCCTGCATGTAGTCTGATGTAAAAAGTGTATTTCCAAACACACTGAGTTTTTGTACAAAGTATCTGTAACAAAAGAAAATCGGTGGTATCACACACCACCACTGATGAGTTGGAGGTGAAACAGTTTCAACAACAGCTAATTAAAGCATTTCTTCAGACTTTATTTGAAGCCTGCTTTGGTTATGACTTAACTGACTTGAGACTTGATTTAGACTAAAATTAGCTGTGGCGATGTGCCTGTCACACACAGCATCTTTATCAATCTGCCCCTGTTTTTGTGCTCATACTCTTTGTTTCATTTGTTCGTTCTCTTGTCTCTCTTTCTTGGACACAAAGACCAGCCTTCAGCAGCTGAGTACCAGGCAGCGCTGACCTCTCACTTTCTACCTCTATGTCATGCACACATGCACATGCAGACACACTCTAACCAGACAGTGCCAGTCTCTCATCCTATGATGAAAGGGCCTTTATGCTCCAAGAATTTTCATCACAGTGATAAAAACACAGAGAGACATACGTTGTGTTTCGATCACTTCTGAGGACATTACATTGTCTGGCTTTGAATGCAATCTAACCTCATCCTAACATTTTAGAACAAGTTTATTCCTTGATTTAAGGATTTTGTGGCTTTGTTGCCGCCCCCCACACAAACACATACACACAAATGCACCCAAACTTACTCTACAATACAAGTAGGCTACTTCAAAATTAACAGGGTGAATTTGTACATCTACACTGCTGATAGTTGATACCTGTAAATGTACTTTATCAGACCAAAACATCCACAATTATTCCCACATTCATTTACAAGCACACACCCACATGCAGCAGGGTACATTGTGAAGAGGGTGTGTCAGATCAAATAGTTTGTGCAACTGGCAGATGAACAGGTGTGCATGTGCTTTCATGTTCCACCTGCTCATGTGTGTGTATGTGTGCTTGTTATTTTTCTTTAACCCTCCCCATAGTCTCACTGGGGACCAAACAGTAACTTATTGCTAGGAAATTGCTTTTAATGGAGATTTTGGGATTCTGTTATTTTACATGATCATACAGACCTGCTATGTATTAAATTTGTGGGTTTAGCTATTAATGAAAATAACTCACACAGTAAGTAAATATGAAAAAGATTAAAATTTTCTTACATGGCATAAGGGCTAATGTTTGACCTAGTAATGGTACTTTATCACAGATTAAGTTTGAATGAAACATAACTCTTAATCAACTGATAATGGAGGGAGCAACCAGCCCTTGCAAAAACAAGGGGATTTGCCTGAATTGTGTGAATTACACAGAGCGGTCTGGAGCTACATCCACACAGAGAACTGATTTCATTTTAAGAGAAGCTTCCTGTAAAGATAGAATTGTTTCAAGAAATTAAGAACTGAATTTAAGAACTGAAAAGTCTGTAGTATTTATGCCAGACCTATAGAACATAGAACTATAATCTACCATTATTGGTGGGGGAAGTTTGTGCATACAGAATAAGGGAGAGCTGTCACTATGACTTGATTAATTTATTACAGACGCACTGCCTGTGGGTTATAAACACAACGGTTTTGTTTCCAGAATTATTCACTTTGGGGATCTGGCTTCAAAAAGAATTATATTTTTGGGCTTCCAAGATGCCAGTTTCCCATTGATGAAACATCCAAACTTGTCTCCATGTGGACATGGCCTACCCAAAACATGGCTGACATGCATGTCGGGATAGAAGCAAGTACTACATCTGCCTTTTCTTTTGTTTTTTTTTTTTTGTTTTTTTTTTAACTTATCTTGCTTTTAATTATTTTAATGAAATTTATTATTTTATTGTGATTATGTTTTGATGCCTTTTACTATTTCTAGATATCTGTAATGCCTTTGTTTTATGTAAAGCACTTTGAATTGTCCTGTACATGAAATGTTCTATACAAATAAACTGCCTTGCCTTGATTTGTGTGTGTGTGTTTATATATATATATATATATATATATATATATAATCATAACACACACAAAATAGTAACCACTATTGTGATTTAAATTCTTTTAAAACGTTTTGAGTTTGCTTTGTAGCCTAAAACAAAACAGTGACATCTGGTGGTGAAGTTGTAGACTGCAGCCAAATGAATACACTCCTTTTTACTCCCTTCTTCCCATCATTAAAATAAACTACAGAGTTTCTAAAAACATGAAAGGACCACTCTAGACACAATGTCAGGTTTGTCCCTTCTGGGATCCTGTTGAAGTGTTGTGTGCAGAGAGAAGAAGGATTAATGGCAATCATATGTTTAAAAAGCTAATTCTAATGGGATAAAAACAGAATTTTCTTTCTTTTCTGTCTTTTTCTTTTTTGCTGTTTTGTTGCACAAGTCACGATAAACGGAAACATTGTTTTGAATTTTATTCTGCTAAAAAACACTCGAATTTTAATTAACCTATTAACTGTTTTGTTGCATTAAATTGTTTTAATCATTCTTTTGACTGATTTCAGTTATCATTTTGTTCTTTTGTTAACAGGATTATTAAACTCTCAAAGTATCTTGACATTTAAATATTTAATTTTGTTTACGGTTGTGAATTTAAATGCACTTTATTTAGTATTACACAGATTGCACTCTAAAAGACTCCATGATATTAGGAAAATGTGTGATATGAAACATTATTGGTGAATAAAGGGATGATAACACAAGCAACATACAGATTTTTTAATTTATGGTGTGAATTGGCTACATTGCATTTCCATCTAAACATAATACAATCCTTATTAATACACCTGTGTTTTACCTATTTCAATTAAATTAAAAAAGTTTTTGATAGTCTTTCCAATATAGATTGGATAAATTACATTTCATAGCTTTTTCTAATTCTACTTTTAGGAAAATGTTTAGTTTAGGGAAGGGGTGACGAGTGCGGATTGGGTGTAAAAGGGTTAAGACTGTGTATATTTTGCAACTTCATAATGTAGATTTCCTATCTCCAACCTCCTTAAATAAAAATCCAACTTTTCTTAGATAATTTAAGATATTTGACGAAGCACAAAATACAATTTTACTTTATTTTAAATCCTGTAGCTGTGTGCACAAGCTAATGAAATGATATGATATACTTGACACAGCTGTGAGAGTGGCCAATGGAGAAACATTGCATTGTGGGAAAAAGGCTATATTTCTTTTTGACAGTCTTATTACCTTCTTCTTTTTAAACAATTTAGCAATGGCACCAATTTAAGATTCATCTATCATCTTTATTATTTTTGCCCTAAAAACTTGATGGTTTTTGTTTTTTAAAGGGAAAATGCCAAAAGCACTGAACACGTCCTTATATACCTCAACTTTAATGTTTTAAAGTGGATCATTGTAAGTTTCTCTGCCCTAAATTCTGACTGCATCCATTGTATTATTCAGTGAAGACTGTAGCTGCTCCACTTAATGGAAATTGTCCATTTCCAAAGGTGTTCTAAATAAAATCCAAATGATTCACTCACAACAGGGGGGGTTGACAGACCAGGCTAACAAAAGACCCAGTGTGAGATTGTATGAATCACACATGCAGGACAAAGGCTTTGATTTTCTAGTAGTATGTGTGATAAAAATATGTTTCTTGTAATCAGAATTTCTTCTCTTCCAAGATCAAATACAAACTGGCCTATTTTTGCAAACACTAAAGTGGAGCAATGATTGTCTCAACACTGCATAACTTTTTTCTAACCCCTTTCAAAGGAAAAAAACATAATAAAACAGAACTTTAGGGAGCCAGTTATTGTGAACCACTTTATGTACTGTAATTTTTATACTGTAATTTGTAGTTTCTGTGCTCATTTTTCACTTTAGCTTTTGTTATACACCTAACTATACCCAGGAGGGATTTCTAGTTTGTAAAAACAAACTTGAGTATTATAAAGAGTTAACTTTTGACCCTCACATGAGCAATTATTTTAAAATGCTTTAAGAAATAATCTGAAAACATGGCCTTACAAAGTCATTTAAGCATGTCATTACCTGTTATGGTTTCTCCATATGTGTAATCACTCCATTTCCAATCTTCTCTTCGCTCCCCAACCCAGCAAGGCATCCCTTTGCTTTCATACAGTTACAGTTCAGGAACATGGCACCATGTCATATTTAATCTAGTCTTCTGCCTGCAGGGAGAAAGACCTCATTCATGTTAATTGCTTCCTTTTAGAAAGTCGAATGAGAACATGTAGATACTGTTTGTATGGGCAGAACAGAATTGTGGGTTTCTAACAGGTCTGTGGGGAAACTCACAAGAAGAACTACAGTGATAATGGGACATTTGGAGAATTTATACTGAAATCAAGTGCAGTCTGTTAAACTGGGCTAAAATGGAGAGTGACAGACTGGACTCTTTAATGTCACTGTCTGGTAGGATCTTGTACTACACTGTGGCTTCATGCTGATCTCTGTGTAACATGCCAGTAAATGTGTTAATTGTTCCAAACACCACAGAAATTCCCCAAAGACCATTTACCCTGCAACAGCAGTAGAGCCAACGTGGAGGCTGTGATCTGGATTTGATGTGCCCTGAAGGCTTTCACTCGTGCTACATACATAAAAGCAGAGCACAGCGTCAGTTGCAGTATCACTGCGAAGGGAAGTGACAGGTTGACTGTTGCAACATGAGACCTTTTAACAGAAGCACTCACACACTTAAACCTATAAACACACCGTTGTCATAATTCAAATGGGTTCAGGCTTGATTGTTGCTGTAAAAAGGAGAAACTACCGTAAAAGAAAAGCATTCATTGCGATGTTTCCTTTCTTTGTAAATTCAGCACGGATAAGTGAGCTGCTGTCAGTGGCTGCATGAGGAAGCTACATGGTTTGTGTACAAAGCTGATGTATCATGCAACTCGTTGAGTAGCAAATGAGAACATGCATGAGAAGATAGGGTTTCATT
Organism: Melanotaenia boesemani; assembly: GCF_017639745.1. Classification (NCBI taxonomy): domain Eukaryota; kingdom Metazoa; phylum Chordata; class Actinopteri; order Atheriniformes; family Melanotaeniidae; genus Melanotaenia; species Melanotaenia boesemani. The sequence continues at coordinate 20,740,997 of NC_055704.1, forward strand.
TTCAATATTACTGCAATAGCTGTGCAAACATGAAAGAAAATATCAAAACAGTGTCAGATATGCTCTGAAACTGCTGCAAGTTAAAAAGTAAAAGTGATAAAACAAGGCTGGAAAGAAAGAGATGAAACTGCAGCACAAACGAAGAAGTTTCTCTGTGTGTATTTAAGGAAAAGACACACACCCACATAAAGGCTAAATTTGAAGATCAGAGCTTCGTTTCGACTCCAACCTGTTGCAACTTGTCAGGTGAAGGGTTTTTTTTTTTTTTACTGACAGTAAGTGAGGTCATACAAACATATGACAGTTCACCTGCAAAAATGAAGAGGCCTGATAAGAATATGTAACATGCACCAACAGATTTTTGCCAGAAATTCACATGGGAATAAGAATGATACCATGACCTTTAGTATAAATCAGTGATGTTAAAGGAGACTTACAAAAATAAGTTTAGTTTGACATGTAAATTCACCCATCTGGAACTGACTGACAGCAGCTGAAACTCAGAAGAAGAATTTACATGATTATTTGCTTGATATGGGATGCAGAAAAACAGTCACCAACTTACATGCATACAAACAAGCACATACATGTACTGCCATGTCAGCAGCCTTCTTTTGCATATTTCCCCTTGACATATTCTTTATTTGGCTTCACTCTTATGCTTCCTCTTTTGCTTACTTGTGTGTAGTTTGTAAGTTGAGTTGCAGGACCAGAGCAAGCTGTGTAGGTGCTCTTCCCTCAACTTGCAGTTATCAGTTTTAATATATTGAAACCACTGCCTGTCTGATGCTGAGGTCTGAGGAAAGCTACAGTCAAGAAGTCGTAAATCCCTCAGCTGCAGCATGCTGCACACCACTCTCAGAAATGCAAATGAGTAAACTGTAACTTCCACAGAAATATCAGTAGTGTGATTGTGTGTCATCATGACAAAGATCTGAAAGCATATGTGGAAAAAAAAAGTGTCTTATCTTAAAGGGAGGTAAAGTTCTGGTTAAATATGAATTAGAAAACCAGATTTTCTCAATTTGACCTTAACTTTATTTGAGAATTTCTTCACAATGCCATCTTGCTCGTGCTAAAAAATGATCAAGGGTGCTATGTAAGGAGTAGAATCACCAGCTTTTCATATAATAATAAGCAAGCAATTCAGTAATTAGAATGTAAGCATAACTCCTAAAATTTGGTGAGTATAGTTTTAGGGTAACTTCACAGTCTATGCAAAGTGTAGTCTGCAAGGAAAGTTCATTCTCTTTTTCAAAGAAATTCTGTAGCTCCTGCAAAGCCATCATGCAAAACTGATTGAAGTTGAGCTAGCAAGACAGTTTGTTGCAGACCTGCCTTCCAACTCAGTGAATAAGAGTTTATCTTGTTAGCTCTTATGAATAACAAGTATGACTGCTGTCAGTCAGGTGAATACAATCAGCTCAGACACTATATATCTTGTGACTGCATGCACAATGAACAAATACATTTGTTCAAGTGTTGCACTGCCAACCCTCCTGAGCTGTGCTTGGATGAGTTTCCAGGTTGCGCAAAAGAAACAAAAGTCACTGACAGCACATCACCGAGCCAGCCAAAGTATTTTTATTCTTTTACGAGCGCTATATGATTCATTGTTTTCCAGAAGAGTGTTTTCATATTAGAATTCCAATATGTAATTATACAGGGAGATTAAAATCTTTTTTAAGTGTATGATACGTGAGATATCATTGTCAGGTCAGTTTCACAACGTCGATTGTTGTGGTTCAAAGTTCTGCTGGGAAACTAGGTCTGGATTTCATTGGAATGTTATTTTGACATGTATTTTCCTCCAAATGTTACCTGTTTCCACACATGCACTTAGAATACTAATGTCCACACCATTCCACTTCCTGGAGATTATCCAGCCAGCTAATCTGGAAAATAACTGAGAACAATAATGCCTGCATGCAGCAGGTAATCTTACGGTGGACCTCACAGTTTTAGTTTCCTCCCATTTGGTCTTTAAGATTGTGGACAGATCCATATATGAACAGTAAAAAGCCTCATCCACCATTCTCAACACATTCTTTCCACAGCATACTTTTCTGCATCATCGCCTGCCTCTTGTTCTCTCTACTCTGGTGGCACTGTGTAGTATTTACTGTTGAGAGAATGCATCTCTAGCAGAGATCCGCACTGATAAAGGCAATTGTGAAAGTTAATTGTGGGAAAGGTCTGGACATAGTTGTTTGTACATTCTACTGTAGCCCACATGGATTGCTTACATTTGTCCAGCTGTCCAAAATGTAAAAGTCTGAAAATGCAGAGCTGTCAGTTGTATGAAGTTAATGTATCCCTGGCCTGTTTTTGTTTGCACCTTTGTTGTAGCATGATGGGCATTGCAATGCATGGATATATGTAAACAGCAGCCTTGCAGAAAGGGTTTAACTCTGACCATATATTTTTGCACCTAACCCTTATCATTCGTAGCTAAAATTCGTAGCTTGTTATGATGCACGTGGATGCAACGTTTTAGCACTCAACTGAGCCTTATGCTTGGAACTGTACCAACAGTCTACAAGGTCATCTTAAAGAGGTGCTGTGGTTTGACCCAACATGTTTTCACCTTCACAATAAATAAAAAAAACACAACATTTATACCTTCAAATGAAGGGATTTTAGCATAGTGGGGGTGCCAAATAGAAGGTGTGTCTTAGAGAATTGTGCAACCAGTTCTTAAATAATCTAATGGCAGGAAGATTGCAAAACATTTTTAGGGCATGTACCTCTTAGTAAATTTCATTAAAATGAACCAGGCACATTTTTTAAAATCTGGTTTGAATGTTCATTCCTTTAATCAGTTTAAATGGGTTAAAAGAAGCTTTATTGGTTTTCTTTGATTACAGTTGCATCTGACTTCCTACATATGAGGATTTTTAAACCCACTAAAACTGATAAACACTCATGTTATCTCTCCTAAACTGCTCTGACACTGCGTTGTGGATTCACAGTGCATTCACAACATTACAGCCTACAAAACACAAAGACAGACAGTATTGATTAGCTTGAAGGTCTTATTTGACTGCTGGATTAACTTTAGTTTATGCAAATATTTAAGTTTAATATATTTTGTCATAAATATAGAACTGTTGGAAGCAGTGTGCTGCAACAAAAAGCTTCAAGGAGACAGTGATCCAAGTTGTTGGATATATAAATGTAAATGTAAATTGTACTTGCAGCAATAGATCGTAATAGTGCAATGTTAAGACTTTCAACATTGTGGAGATATAATGTGCCCTCTGGCATTCCAATATCAGCAATACTACATCAGCAATAAAGTCTTGTGTGCTCGAGTTTAAATATGTTTTAGTGAGTCAGCTTCATTGATAAGGGCAATGGCAAGGCATGTTTATAGGCACTGTCTCTTTTTGGAGTATTTTCAAATGACATTTTCCAATGAATTGTGGTCTAAATGTGACTGTTCAATTACAGTGTTTTAATTGTCTTTGAAAAGTCATTTTTTAATCAGTTCCCAATGCCTTTTCTTCAGTTACCGCCGTTGCTTTTTTATTTTCAAAAGAAAAATGTTCACTCGGAAATTTTAAACTTTAATTTACAAGCTGTTTAAATATATTTGACTGCAGCTGGTTACAATTTATCTTTACATAAAAACAGTTATGTAAGGCTAGCCGTATCCAGAAGTAGATATTATATAAATTTAACCATTTTTGTCGTCTGTAGGCTTTAGATGTTCCAAAATGTTGAATTGATTGTTTTTGGATAAAACTGAATAATTTTATTAAAAATTTATTCTTGCAGCTTGTTCTTGATCATCTGGACAGAACTTTAATCTTGTGTGGTGTCTGACAACTTTTGTGTGATTGGTTAGAAATTTGAAATGGTTTCCACTGAGATTCAGCGAGGCTGAGTGGACAGAAAATCTATACAAACTGCAAGCCATATAAGAACTCCCAGCCCACTCTGAATGAGGCTTCATATACACAATGAAATGTCCTCATGAGTCTCATCATCTCATTTAACTGCAGACAAGTAAGCAAATAATAAATGTCTAACTATACCTTTAAAAATCCTCACTTTTACTCTTGACTTGAAAATGTAAGAATACAATTACAGTGTTGGACAACTGTTTCTGTTTCAGTCTTATATTTTTGGTATTTTAAAGGACATAATGTGTTTTTGTAGGATGCAGGCAAACAATACTTTTCGTTTAAAATGAGAGAGAGATAGATAGACAGGAATGAAGGAATCATTTATTCCAAAAGAGTGATTTTTGGTCAGGTGTATTTTTTATAGTTGAAAAAGGAGACAAAGGTGTGTGTCTACACCGAATGAATGCTGAAGCCAACACGTCAAGATGCTTAACTTACACACACATATACACAAATCAGTGTTTTCAGCGATGTGTAGATGTTGAACAGAATAGCACACAGCTGAAAAGTGAAGTCTAACGTGTAGTGTTATACACTAGTTGAAGAGTTATGTTATGTCTTTGTATATTTTCAAAAACAATTAGATTCAGTTCAAGCTTGTCTTCTTGTTTTTGTGCAGCCTCATACAATGATGTTTTGCATGTACAACATGTGTGTTAATAAGGAACATCAAGCTGTCATTTCACACAAGAAGCAGACATTTTTTCAGCTAAAAACCAGTTGAATGATTTGCTCTATGCTGAGCCTTCAGTGTTCTGCATGAACATTCACGTGAAGACCCAAAAGAAGACTTATAACCCAGATTCTGCCTCTGCTTACTCAACTTGTGCTGGACTAGAATCACATGTAAAAACATCCTGTCATCCTTATTATGACTGTAACTTTTGCAAAGGAGCATTTGGATCAGGAGTACCCAGACTTTTGCCTCCCAGGGCCAAAGTGAAAATTGACCAGTGAGTCAGGTGATTTTAAGGGTGAAACACAAATAAATGCAGATCATAGTTCCTTTAATTATTGTTCATGCATGAAAATGCATTCTTTTCCATCGGCGCAAATAACACCTGGCTTAGTGACAAGCTAAGTACGTCATTGATGGGTGAGTTAATCTTTCAAGTGTGACATACTCAAAAAAGTTTTGATATCTAATTGGTGGGCCAGGCGCAACGGGTTGGTGGACCAAATTTGGTTACTACTTTGGGCACCCCTGATTTGGAATAAAATGAAGAATAAATACTAAAGAAATCTGCTAATATTTGAGATAAGCAGTGAATAACCCACTTCAGGAATAAACATTTATTTAATTTAAAATTTCACCTCCACTCACTCAGGGAGGATTTAGAAACATCTATTAACCTAAGATGTATTTTTGGACTGTGGGGGGAAGTATCGTAGAGCTCTGCACAAGTCTGTTAATGAGCCATTACAAGAGTCAGATGAGCTGAAGCAAGGATGACAGTCTGCATGACAGTGGGCCTTGAGGACTGGAGCTGTGGATCTCAGCCATAGAGAGCCCATGCATGCACAGGGAGATCAAGAAAACCAGGTGATGTTCGAACCAGGAACATTCTGACTCTGAGGCAAAAGTGCTGACCACCAACCACTGCTAAGAGTTCTGTGCGCTAATAAAACACACACTGAAACTGTTTCCACTGACCCCTAGAAATTCAGATATCTAAATGCCTTTTTTATTAAGTAGTCTCATGAGTAAGGCAAACTTCGTCCCTGCTTTTATGATTCTTGCCTGAAGCGCTGCAGTTCAGTATTGTGTTTGTGGAGCTGATAGAGAGAAAACATGTAAGATTACATTCTGATGTGCTATCTTTGATATGCACATGCTTTTACCATTGAAATCACAAAACAAAAGCAAAACAAAATTAAAAACGGAACCACATACAAACGTATACACCTTTAGACAAAGAACTACTGACAAAAACAACTAACTAAATGTAAAACATTCACAAAAATATAAAACGGAATCACTACATATCGATCAGGAAAAACAGAAAAAAAAAAAAAAAAAAAAATCTGCAGTGGATGATCTCATACAATACGAAACGCTATGAACTACATACTGGTTATTGGTCCAAATTGCAGCTGTTTGAAAGTTCAACATCATTTAAGTCGTGATAAACATAGCCATTTCCGGTATTACTTATCAAAATAAGACTCATTGATACAGCATTATTTATTTTAAAGTGAATCAAGGTAGCATTTACCTTAAAAACCAAAGTAAAGCATCTCGTTTTTTACTTGAAAAGAAAAGATACAACCTTTAATCACTTTTCATAAATACATGCTCACAACTATTAGAAGTTGTGCATTGATTAACTGAGATTTTACCCAAAAAAGATGTACACAACACAACAAGGTGAAAAAAAAGAAAAAATACAGTGTATGTAAAACTTTCAAGAAAGCTTGAGACACTCGAATAAAGATGTGATTTGTAGTTGTTTGAATCATCATTATTTTCTTATTATTTTGACAGAATGGATAATTTCCGGTTTTATTCCGGTTAACGATGGACGATTGTTGCAGCACTTCTGTGTGAAGCCCAGCCGTCGCCTTGACGAGTCATCGCTAGAGAAGACCCCAAAGCGCACGGAGCCGCTGTCTGATGGCTTGAAAAGAGGAATAACGGTTGATCGCAGCGGATTTATTGCATTACACAAGCCTTAAGGGGCCAAGCGGCAGTCGCAGAGGTGGACTGGATGTCGATGTGAATTATGGTTTAGCATCTTTGAGTGAGGCTGTCGCCGTTTGCTTGCGGAGCCGGATACAGACAACACAGACACAGACAGAAAGTAGTACCAGAGCCGCCGAGACACCAGCGAGCAAACTTGGCATCTCCGTACAGTGGGAGGTGTCTTCCTGAGCCTACCAGTCGCTGCATCTCTTAAAAGACATTGTTTAAATGGGTTGTACCGAAATAATTTTTTTGTAACTTGCTATTTTTTTCCCCGATTTTTTTCTTCTTTTATTCTTTACCCGGCAACCAACTGTGGCTTTAATGTGACGCACCATACTGACATTTGTGCCGAGTGTTGGAGAGGACCCCCACTATAGAGGAGTTAAAGGCTCGATTATCGAGTTTTTTTGTCTTCATATTTCAGCGGTACCATATAGTCCACGCTGATGTGAGAGGTAATGGTTACTTTTTGTTATATCAAAATGTTTTATCCAAGTCGTGACTGGCGGTTGCTCAACATCTTAGTTAGAAGCATAGCGTCGTTTTCTTAAGTTCGTCAGCAGGCAGCAGTGAACCCCGCTCTGTGAGCTCCGCCACTTTGACGGTTAAGGACATTTATCATCATTTAGCCCCCTTTCTAGCCCACTTAGCGACTAACCTTCTCCGACTTGAGACTTTGAAGATGCACCATGTCAAAAGTTGAGCTACAAGACCCTTAACCGACCACTCGTATTTTAAAGCTCAGAGTTGGTATAATCGCTCACGTGCACGTTTAAACAGGATGACGCTCTTTTCCTCCATCAGATTGTAAAAGTCAGCAACATCATTAACTTCACTTTTGGCTCTCCTTGATGTTGCATAAATAAAATAAATAAATAGAAAATAAATGAACAAACAGTAAATAAAAGAATTCCATGAATGTCAAAAAGATACATAAAAAAAAAAAATCTAAAATAAATATTGTTACTTACATTTTTCTGCAAAAATGAAATGTACACCAAAGAATTAACTTTACTAATATTGCAATATGCACTAATTTTGTATATAGGCGCTTAATATTAATATCTTAATATCAATATTTCTATATTTCTGTTGCAATGCATTTCATGATTTATATATCTTCTGTCAGCAAAGCTAATTTTAGGTTATTAAATTGTTCTTTGCAGTATAGAAGTAATAATACTAATGTATATGAACTTATTATGTTTCATCAGTTTTTTTTTCACATGTAACCTGACTCATTGCCATCCATGAAGACTTTACTAGATGAGTTCCCACTTGGGAGTCTTTTTTTTCTAAACACATAAGCCCCTGCTCCTACCCATTACAACACTCCATCACTCTTGTGAAATCACTGTAAAATATGATTGCTAAGTCTTAAAAGCTGCATGTCATAGTCTCCATATGAGGTCATTTGTTTTTCAGTGCTCCTCTGAATGATTCAGGTTTAATGTTGACTCATATTAAACACTTAGCTGCACCGATGCCCTCCTGTCTGGCCCTGATACAGAGATGAATCAGTCACTGGTCGTGCAACTGTCTCCTGAGAATGGACCTCTGAAGTGGTTGTTTTATGACTTCGGTCAGGGGTGTCCAGCTCTGCTCCTCAATGGCCAAAATCCTGCATCAATGTGTCCCTGCTTTAACACACCTAACTCAAATTAATGAGTTATTTAGCAGAACTTCATAGGCTGTTTGATCCATTTAATTTGAATCAGGTGCGTTGAAGCAGGAAACATTAAAAACCTGCAGGACAGCAGCCCTCAAGGACGACTTTGGACACCTCTGACTTAGGTGAAACTCTCATAGTAATGCATTTCATTGGGAATTGCTCTCATTATTGAGTCATGAGTCTCTTGAGCTGGTGTCGTCTTAGTCAGACTAATGGCTTGTCTCGCTGATCAATGTGGATTAATTCACTGCAGAACAGAGTATACTAGAGACTTGAGACATCTGGTTGAACAAATTACTTCTGCTAACCTGACAAGCAGCATGTAAATGCACAGTCTGTGATATTATTTCATGCTAATTTTAAAACCTGCTCATTATACATGTGGTAGAACAGCACACATCGCTGCACAGGACAGATTTTTTCCAATAAAACAAGGCCATCGAATCTAGTGGCCTTAGAGCACACACCTGCTCAGCTCACGTCTTTCTCTGACTTTATATTACTCAGGTAATATGAAGAAGCCTGTAAAGTCAAATGGAATAGAAACCCAACTTGAAATATAATTTTATTTCTAATTTTAGTGGTGCAAAGAGCATGAGACGCTGGTGGCTTTTGCACTCCTAGCAGATTATGCTTTTACATAAAACATCCCCGTACCATGTGGATTGATTGATAGTGAGAGTTCATGAGGCTGTGAATTCACTCAGTTGCCTCATGTTGATTTGATCCCTGATTGATAAAGAGCTGATCTGATTGAAAACAATTCCTTAGATTATTAAATAAAAATGTGACCAGCACTGAACACATGGCTTGTTTTTAAAACATAATTTTATTTATTGTGAACAATTTCTCACATCTAATGCCAAAACTGCTGTTTCTTTGAACCGGTGATGATAATTGAGTCAAATTTATCTGTGGGTTGTTATGCAAGGCTGCTTGGAAATTCAGTAAGCATATTTTCTTGCCACTTATGTTGCCTGTAATTCAATATGCTGAGTAATATATTGAGCGCTGTCCTCAGTTATGCATTTAGTATCTGTGCAGTAGCTCTATCTGTGTTGCTTCGAAGTCCCTTCCTCTCTCATGTAATGCTGCTGAATTGCCACAGAGTAGCCTAACCTTGAGGTCAGTCAGGCTGCGGTCACTTTGGGGCTAAATTTGGAACGGCGGAGCAATTAGGCACACGCTTTGCTACATCACTTCACTGCACTAACTACACAAGGGCAGTAGGGTGTGAGTGAATTCAGGAGTTTTTGTTCGGTGACCCCAAAAGTTTCACTGAATATTTCAAGACTCCTTTTCTGGAATGAATAATGAATTACTTTCCGGTAAAAGAAACGCAGATATTTTTCTTCTCATCTCTTTTTGTGTAATTTATTCACCAAATAGCTCATGAAAGCAACATGCAAATGAGAGGATAATGTTAGCTTTGTGGTCTCAGATGATGACAGATTTGTCAAATGCAACCAGAACTCTAATAACAGTTGGCTGGTGTTGGTTTCCCCCCCTCTGTTTGTGTCAGTCATACTTGTTTTCAAATATGAAAAATGTTAGAGTATCTCACAGCTTGTACAGTATGTTCTAGCATTCCCTTTGGCTAACGTTCAAGTATCTTGAGGTCTCCTTCATTCTAGTTGGATCAGTTATACATTCATGGGATTTTTTTTTATTTGTAATGAGGTATCTTACAGTTTTCCATCTGTCTTCTTTTTCATTTCCAGTGAAAAGGACTTGAGCAGACTGGGCTGGGCCAGGCTAGGTCCACCTAGCCGTCTGTCTGGCCTGACCAGACGGGCCAGCAACCTCTTCAGAGGCAGAGGAGATCTTCACCAGACCTTCCAGTTTGGCTGTGAAGGATTCTAGAAAGCTGTACTGGTTTGATCAATCTCCAGTCCTTCCATGTTGTGGTCGTCCCGGTCTGGATGTTGGCAGCAGGATGGATTCGGGTGTGGATTTGAACATTGACACCTCATTGCAGTGCTTGCAGCCCTCCTTCTTTGACTGCCTTTTGTCTATTCCCTCCTCAATCTCTAAGCCCCTTCCCCTCACCTGGGGCCCCCCTGAGCCCTGTATGGAAGGGCCTTATAGAAACTGTAGGCTGTCTTGTTAAAATAATTGACGTTTCAAAGTGGAAGCAGAGTTAAGTCCTAACAAACTGCTAAACACAGCAAAGGTTGCTGCATTTAATTGATTAATCTCCTGTAACGCATCACCTTTGTTTTTCTTCAAGTGTCATAATTCTGGGAGTTTTTCAGTTTACAAAAATCCTTATTTTTACACACAATTTCTTCTTTTGTGTTCTGAGCCTTGTGGAAGAATGTCGAAAAGCAGCAGCAGCAGCAGCAGCAAAGCAGTGAAATTCATTGCCCCACTCCCCCCTGCATCCTCTGCCTCCCCCTGCCCCTCACCTCAATCCCCCCACAAGAATGTGAACGGCTCTGCCAGTTCAGACTCGCATGTTGTGGACAACATCATCGGAGAGCCTGAGGTGCAACGCCGGCGCCACACAATGGATAGAGACTCCAAAACAGCTGAGCACCGTTTCTTCCGTCGGAGTGTTATTTGCGACTCCACTGCTACAGCTTTGGACCTTCCCAGCAAAGCAGCTGTGATACTTGCCTCACCTCCAGACAGTGAAGGGACTCCCACCGTCTTGTCTTTACATTTTTTGGGATCTGGAGTTGGGCAACAGGATTCTGAAGGCAAGGCAGACGCAAGAGATTCCCATCTGCTTAACACCGGCCTCCCGCCTTACCTTGAGCTCGGTGGGACAGTCACACAGGGGCACAAGCAAAGTGCTGAGGGAGAGTCAGGTGTGAGCGTTATAACAGTTGCTGTTCCCAGCAGTGGTGTTGTTGACCATAGCGCTGATGGGACGACAAAGGAGCCCATCCCGACAGTATTGGATTTTACGGACAAAACAGATGTCACACAGCCTGACGTTATATTGCGTACCAGAGGGCTTCAGGACTCGCATCAGGTGGCAAAAGATGGGAAAGGGATTGAGCCTGTGGATGAAGGGAGCACTAGTAGTCCGACAGAGGAGAAAGACAGGGAGCCAGAGGAGGAGAAGGGACTAGCGAAAGCACGGGCAGAGCAGCGAGAAGCTGAGAAACGAGTGCAAGAAGACATAGAGGAGGCTGAAACAAAAGCGGTAGGGACTTCACCAGATGGCCGCTTCCTGAAGTTTGACATCGAGATCGGAAGAGGGTCTTTTAAGACTGTGTACAAGGGACTGGATACAGAGACTACAGTGGAAGTGGCGTGGTGTGAGCTACAGGTGAGTCCCGACTAAAAACTGTTAACTTCTCAGTGCATATGCTATGTCCTTGAATTTTCTTGTCTGCTTTATTGTTTTTATTTTGATATGCTGATATGCTTCTAGAGAACTTCCTGCTGACCCAGAGTCTTTTCTGTATAAATTCAAAATGAGATCAGTTTCATTGGGACTGAGATAATGGCGCAGATTACATCTTGGCTAAAGCTGCCTGTGTTTTATGCTTTGATTTTTGCAGCACTTTAGATCAAGCCTGGCAGATAAAGTGGTATCCTGCTGGCAGGCAGCGAGGAGGAATTTTATTCAGACACTTTTATTCTTTATTGCCCCCATGTTTGTATTTCTTGAATATTTAGGCAGATTTTTCATTTGCACTGTTAGAGTAACTCTCACCTATCGCTTGACCTCTTTTCCTCTTACTCATGATTTTGTGTTGTCATTGCGGATGTTCTCTCTTGAGTCTCTGGTGCTCTAACGGCTGATTTCTGAATTTGTAAACGGATGTTGAGGCTCGTCAGATTCCCACCACAAGTTGCATAAATGCCTGTATAAAGCGGAAGAGGATGCCAAACGTCTGAAGCCAAAATGTAAGTGGGTTTGATTTCCTGATGACTGCGTCGGTTTGATGTGCCATAAATCAAACGCCATGAACTGGCCTGCATGACACATGTAGAACGCAGGATGAGGACAGGTTGCTGGGCAACCGATTTTAACTATCTCTCTGACTCATAAAGGCTAAAAGAAATGGCACTCTATGCAACTTCTACAATAAGTGTGTTTTTAGTCATAGAGAAAGTATGAAGAAAAGATCAGACATGAAAAGGAGTGCAGTGAGAAGGTGGAAAACAAGAAAACAACTTCTTTCAGCTCTTGTTGAGGAGCAGGCACAGAGCCAGAAGTGCGTTCAGCGCTTGAAGATGTAGAATAACAGTCTCAACCGGTCATATGACATTCAGAGCACTGACTGAGCTGAGGAAGAAAACACTGACATGGACTCACGTAGAACGGCTTGCACTGATGACACACTTGTTGCTGCACCAGAGAAACAAATATAGCAGATTTGAAAAGTTATATCGGGAGGTGTGAGGAGTATGAGCTATCATAATTAGCCATTAAGTTTACACTACATGATTGTGTCGCGCTATGACTAAAGTTCACTGAGACCAGAAACGGTCAGATGAGGTCAGACTGTAGGACTAACTGTTTTCTTTGCAAATCCGCACATGTTCGGTGTTTTGTGATTACTTCTTTTGGGAGCATGTGGTTGTTTTCCTGTCATCTCCATCACAAGATGCTCCTCGAGTCTTCCTGAATCCCTGCAGCTAAAATCAGCTTTGCCTGATGCCCTGCGTCTAGGAGACAGCGGTTTGTTTATCAGAAAACAAGCGCCCAGCTTTGGCTGAGCTTTTCTGTCACACACATCTTGTTTTCTCTCTCTGCCTCGTTCATTCTGGCGATGCATAATGTTGCCGTGTGTCTTGTCATTGTAGGTTAAAGATATAGAAATTCCATTCTGACAAAATAAACAGAAATGAATACTCTCCTCCACGGCCTGATTGTTATCCTCTACATGTTTTCCAAAGATGATGGTGCAACTGTTGACATGTGGGTGAATGCTGGGAGTAAAGTTACACACATGCACACACATGTCCCGCCACAACCAATGACATTTGCTTGCTGGGTGGGCACGGCAGCTGGAGATCTGTAGGAGTCTGTGTCATCTGGAACTCTGCTTTCTGTTGGTGCAAATGTGTGCATGTGAACGGCCCTTTGAGTCACTGCAGTATGCATATTTAGTGATCTACTGCTTAGATTATAGAGAGCGTTCGGAGATGAGGATTTGGGTGGTTCAAATCTTTACATTTCACAGCATTTGATTCAAAACAGTTTACCTTCTGTCACCTGGGAAACCCTAAGATGAATGGAAAAGAAGCGGGCCGCAGTGTGGGCGATGGATCTGATAGTTTGGTTAAAGTTTAAGCAAGTCTACGGTGATGAATAGATAACGGTAGTTGCAAGCAGGAGGAAGAAGGTCACCCAGTAGCTTATCTAAAGGTGTCTCGTCAGACAGGATGTTTGATGACAAATGAGAGAGAAGAGGCTAATGCAGGTCTTTAGCAATGAAAGGAATCCTTGAGATGATTTTATGATAGAAATAGCTTTTTAGTGTTTGTAGCTGCTGTTAGCTATAGCATTTCTTTGACTCTGTCAAGTGGGAAAGCACTGGGTAAATGTCTGATGATGGTAAATAATGATGAGCTTTAATATTCTTGATAAAGTCTTAATATGTATTGGTTTCTCTGTGATCCATGAGGCAAAACAGTTGAGAGGTAGATTGGGAAATGAGAGAAATTGGTCCAATAAGAGAGCACAGACTTCAGCTGGACGGAGGAGGGGTAGAGGTCATAGTTCAGGTTGTCTTTTCAGTGGAGATCAGTGGGTGCTTTGACCACCTATGGCTTCTGCTGAGGGGGTAGAGCAAAACAGGCAGGTTTAGAATGAATAAAATACAATAAAGGAAAAAAATAATTGGAGCTGGTGTCACTTTTGGAGCAAGGGTTTGGAGATGGAGAAAAAAAGGAAATCATCCCAATTTAGAGGCGGGAAGTTAAATGAGAAAGATTGGGGGGTGGAGGAAAAGAAAAAGTGTGAGAAAAGACCAGAATTGAAGCAAGATGATGATGGTGATGATGATGAAGATGGAGAGGAGCATAGAAAGTAAAGATGAAAAGAGGAAGGTTCCTGTGTAGATGTGTTGGCTTCTAGCTTCTTTTGCCACTTAAAGACCTTGAGCTTCCTTTTAACAGAAATACAATGCAGATTAGCCCCCACTCCACACAAGCGTGCACACACATTTTCTGGGGGTGCAAGGCAAGCTACTTACAGCAAAGCTGAAACAGCTTTGTTTACATACTGCATGCAAGCATTACTTCTTCATTAATGAGTCATAACATGGATTTAGCTTTACAACTTCAGACATTTAGTTTGATTGAGAGTGGCATTTTAAAACTGGCTAAATAAATCTCTTCTAAAAATGTTGACAAATATGGCTCACAGTGTCCAAAATTAGCTTTGCTGAACATAATTGTTGGTGATGACCCATTTAAACCTGATACTGGCCTGAAAATGTCCCATGTGCTGGTAAAGGGACAGAAGGAGGAAAAAAAGGAAGGATACAGAGAGGTTTGTCAAGACTATTTCTCAAACTTTTAAAAGGCTTTTAGTCCCATAGGCAGTTCAGCTAAACAAAGGATTCTATGTACCTGATCTTTATGCAGATTGCAAGGCTTTATCTTAACAAGCACTTCAATTTGATTGTAAAAAGACAAAAACATTGCTTTTTTTCCAAGGTCAAACAATTCTGTTTGAATTGGGAAAATATGTCAGTATTTTGAATCAGATATACGAGTAAATATATATTAAAAACAAAAAGAGTCAAAGTATTATACTGAATAATAAATATCTTCAAATTACTTCAGGACAGCAAAGCTGAGGTGTTTTAGATTTTCCAGAGGTTTAGATTTCTGACATTACAGCAGACTGCAGCAGCTCTCTGCAGCTCAGCCTCTGCCTGTTAACTGATTCTAAAGTTGCTATAAAGCTCTATTGGCCAACCCCAAAACACACAGACATGCATCATAAAAGAATGGAAACTGGGTTTGCACTTTAAATGTTTTCTTGTAAAGGTTTTAAGTGCCAGCTACAAATAATTTACTTAGTTCCTTTTCCTTATTACCAATTAAGAGAAAGCCATATATGAGCATGTAAAGGAAGGTTTTTACAGCACTTAAGTTTGTATGTGTGTGTGTGTGTGTGTGCATTTGGGATGTAGCTTTTGGGGATTGTTAAGTTATTTATTTGACCTGGCTTCATTGCAGATGAGCTCAAGTGTTTAATTACAAAAATTAGTGGAAACTTGCTGGTTATTTCCTGTGTTTTGAGTGTGATAGATTTTGTGGATTCTCTAATTTATGAACCACCTGAAAAGAGAATTTGTAGCTGGAATGTGCACTGTTCTCTGCAGCAGTCAGGGTGGAAAATCACCAGCAGCCACCTCACAGTTGTTTGGAAACGGCTCATAGGTCTGAATTGGTCACCGACTAATGATCATGATCATTCAATTACATGTGATTTATTTGGCAGCAAGTTCCAATATGACTTGAGGGCTCTTTACCCAGTAAGGTTAAGACCTTATGCTAATAATGCCTCTTATAAGGCAATAAGTTTTTAATAAATCTAAGTGAATGTTTTGCTTCAACTAGCCAAGCAAGTTTGTTTGCTGCCTCGTAAACTTCAAGGATGAAGAGTTTCAGAGAGATATTTAGGACTTGATGCCAAAGTTAAGAGTGCGGTAACCTGCAACAGCTGAAGTTTAACACACACAACATTCCAACAAATCAAACTTTGACGCACGCTCGTGTCTAAAAACACACATAGCAAGATGTTTTGTTCTGATAAGGCCACACAGCTCAGCCTGCTGGAGTTATAAAAGATGAACCAGGAAAACGCCATAGGCCCAAGTCACTGTGTGCTGTTCTGATGCTGGATAAGCTGGAGATGACAGAGGATGAGAGGGAGATCTAGAGGAAATCTCGGTTTAATTTATTTTGCTGCTCATTATTTCTGGATTGCTTTGTCTTTATCCCGCCTCAGCCTCTCCCTTTCCTCTCCCTTCTCATCCTCCGTCCTGTGTCAGTAACCAGCTGTGAGCTGCGAAGGAAGGGAAAACGGAAAAGCTGGCACTTCCTCATATGTAAACCATCCCTGTTTCCGTCCACTCGGGTTACTTTCCGGTTAAATGTGTGCGTGTGTGTCTACATCAGGGTTTCCCCAAATGTTGAGCAGTAAGGTCAGGCTATCCTGCCTTTCAGAATTTCATTAGTATCAATTTCAGCAGAGGGTTGAAGTGTCACACGGGCTCAGATTCAGGTCATGTTGTGTTATTAGAAAGAAGTTAAAGTGTAACCGTGTTAGTGCAGAGTCGCTCACACATTGTTAAAAATATTGCATGCATTGTAGACGATTCCACCCATGGGAGTGAAGCCTTTTATCACACTTGCATAAATCAAGCTTGATGGCTTTAAAGGCTTGATTTTGTGTGCAAACAAGAATTAAGCATTTTCTTTAGTTTATTCACATGTGAATGTGGATCTGAATGTGTGGGTGTGTAGCTAAGACAATTGCTTTGACACTTCGGCTTAAAATAAAGTCATGCTGCAAATGAAAGAGCTGAGACAGATGAAAGATGCTGTAGGAACTGCTGCGAGTGTGTTTCTGGGGTTACATCACTCTCAGTGTGACAGAATGTGTGTGTAAGTGCTTTATTGTGATTAAAGCTTGCTTTAATTAGAAACCGGGCGTGTGTGTGTGTTTTGTTGACTCATGGATACGCACTGTATGCTTATGCTTGATGTAAGTATTGTGTGTGTGTGTGTGTGTGTGTGTGTGATGGGGTTAGTTGGGGACAGTGAATGCATCAGGCAGATGTTAGATGACTTGCTCAGTGAGACATTTTCTATTTTTTTTCTTTTCTACTCTCCCTCTTATGTTCTTTCTCTTTTTCTTCCCACCCTAGTTTTTCTTTTATGATTAAATTCACTTCTTCATCTATCTGTTTTTCTCATCATTTTCCTTTTTTTTTTTTCGTCTGTTTTTACTCACTATCTCACTCCCTTTCTTTCCCTTCCCAGATTTCACACACAGACCTGAACCTGTAGCCTATATTTCTATTCATCCATCATTGTATAATATCTACTTTAGAACGTATTTGAAGGAAAATTGAACAGATATTCCAGAAGCAGCCCAGATTCGGCCTGACTTAAAGCAAGTCTTGGCCTGATTAGCAAAAATTATTTCTTTTTTTCTTTCTTTAATTATTTGCCAGGAAGCTGTGCAACAATACTGACATTGTGAAAGTAATCACTTCCTGGAAATCCAGAGCTACGATTGGCTAGCTGCAGATCAGAAGCAGGGGATTGGGTCATGTTGCTTTGAGCCTGAAATGACAAACATGGGATCAGATTATGGATCCTCAAGAACTAGAAAGAAGAATTTTGCGCAGTGAATCATACATGCAAACGAAAACAACAAAAACTTTAGCTGTTGTTCAGACAGTTGCTGTATAATATATAAATGAAGACAGAAGCCTTCTCCCAACCTGGTTAGAAACGGGCCAGATTTTGCTCAGATGTGACTGATGGCTGTTTACTGTTAAGGGAATTTGATTAAATGTTAATTTCATTTCAAAAACATTTAACTGAGTTCTGTTATTGAACAAGAGCAAAGCAGAAAATCAGCAGCTACAGATCAGCCAGTGACACCAGGGACGAGTGCTTGTTTAATCGACCTGTACTTCTCATATAAGAGGGGGGTAAAGGTGGTGTGTGACCTTAGCCTAAAATAGATCACGTCTCTTAACTGCCTACTGTCTGTGTCAGCGTAAAATGACCTGACCTGCACATCAATGCAGCTTGCTCTACAACTGCGTGTGTGTGTGATAGGGTCTGTTTATGTGTGTCGTGTCTTTATATTTGTGTTTAGTCTGCTTTGCTTTTGTCTGTGCCCTGACTCTGCACAGGCCATTCTGCTGTGTGTGCTCAGTCTGTCTATAGAATGTGTGTGTACATAATGAACTCCTGTTTCTGTCTTTGTGTTCACCTCTCATTTTATGTATGTGTGTGTGTTTGAGGAGGGGGGGCAGCTGCCTGGCTTCATTGTATCCCTCCCAGATTCCCCACATTCTTCTGATAAGATGTCATTACTCAGTGAAATGCTTTGGGGGGTGTGTGTGCATTAGAAGGTGACGCCGCTCCCCTCAAACAAATGCATGCATGGAATGACTTAGATGATATGATACAGTCACATTTATTTTAGCTGATGATGATTAGAGCATATTTTATGTATGTATGCACAAAATATTGTAGTGTACTTTATTGTTTTATATATTGTGTTTTCTAAAAATCAGAGATAGTAAAGAGATCAACGCCCCAAAACACCCAGTCTAAAAGGTAGATGAAAGGCAGATTATAGTTGTTCTCACTTATTTTTGATGTAAAAAGTCTACAGTAGGAGACTTCAAGTAAAACCAGTTTTTGCTTAAGATAGAAATGTACTGAACAGAAATGGTTTCAGGTTAGTAAGTTCATTTATTTCTGGAAATAGAAGTGAAGAACAGCTAGACAGAAAAAAACAAAGTGTTATAGTAACTCACATCACACTGTGTGCAATTGTTTCTGATGTATCTGGATTTTTATATTTAGTCTCCATCACTCTCCCTCCCATTTTGTGTGTGTCTCTCTCTCTGTCTGTCTGGCTCTGGTATCCTCCATGACCTCAACTAAAGCATGTGGGTAAGAGACAGAAAAAGGGAGCAGAGAGAAAGAGGGAAGAGATGGGATTTTTCCCTGTCATTTTTCCCCTTTCTGTTCTATAAATAGCAGCAGAGCAGCAGTGTCATCTGCTGAGCCATAAGTAGAGCATAATGAGTGGGGACTGTGTGGATGCTTGTGTTGGAGGATATACAGTATGTGTGTCATAGTCTGCTGGATGGATGGATGTGTACATAGAAATATGCTAATATTCAGGAGACATAACTTAGAAAAAAGTGCTTAAATCTTCATCAGATCATACAATGTGGAGGTTGGAAGGGAAGTATAAAACATTTTACTGTTCACCATGGAAACTGTGGTTCTAGTCTCATCCTCAGCAACACCTGCTGTTTTGTTCAAGCATACTGATGTATATAATGAATTAAAGCTGACTATTAATATATTGAAAATAAAAAAAAAACATGTTACAAAGGCCCACTGGTCAGAGGTTAGAACATTAGTCCAAAACTCCAAAACAAGTGCAAAAATTTTTACACAAGAGAAGATGCAGCTGGCATACATTTGCAAGTTATGCATGAAAGATCATTAAAAAGGCTAGACAGTTAATCAACTAATTGCAGCAACTCTAGGGGATTATGCTGCTTGAGTGGAGTACTTTGTCATCCATAGAAAGCATCCAATCCTATCAACAGAAGAGTTTTATAATAAAGGACGATGATTTTATCATTTATTCAAATGCTTATTTTTATTCTAAATGTTTCTCCATGGCTTTACAAGCAGATTGGCTTCATTTATACATTATGAGAGGTTAACACGAGTCTTCTCTGAATCTGTTGCATTCCTTTAACACCACAAGGAAGAGTTGCTCCATAAGTGGGTGAATAAGTTTTTTATCTCAGTGGATACTTCCATCTTTGGTTTGTGAGAGAAAGTACGTCAAGCACAATGCTGAGTCAGTAGGAGGTGTTTAAAAAAAAAAAACACACATAATCAGAGATGCTGTGGTTGGCGAGCCAGGAAGTACTCCCCACCAGATTAGGAGTCAATCCCTCATAAGCCACAGTTCATGATGTAATCACTCAAGAGTGATACTGCATCACACTGATGGTACACTAAGCTCAGTGCCATTGGAGCTGATTTGGGGAAAACCCCTTCGGTCTTTTTAATTCTTAGGTCGAAGTTGAACAGCTGCATGGTTTTTCAATAGTCTCCTGCCACAAATCTTTCTAACCGTGTTACTGGATAACAATTTAGACTGCTAAAGATACTGCATTTAATTACTTCTTGCTTTTCAAGTCCCACACACTGTCAAATCCAAAATTTATCCTTTAGATCCAGAAGCAGATAAGCAACATCTAGAAAAAAGGACACATAAAGGAGAATCTCGTGAAAAGAGAAATGCCACAGTTGTATGAATTAAAAGCAACTTTCTCTAGAGGTTTTGTTTTAATAACAGCTGTAAAGATGTTGGATTAGGAGGATAACAAATGCAAATGAGAAAATGAATTATTTATTTTACTTCATTATGAAATTACAGCATTAGCTGTTGTGGTTGGAGTATCATAATGCACTCTGACTCACTGAATAGAATGGAGCCATTGTTGATGTTGTTAGTAACTCTCATTTTTCCCCCATGCTAAAATCCAGAATGCTTGCACTGAAAAAGGCCTGTAATCAACTCTTTTCTCCAGCAATTATGGGCTGATTAGCACCAGCTGTGGTGCATCGCTAATAGCAGTGTTTCCTCTGCAATTTTTACATGATAGACAAGCCCCAACCCCCAACTCATAGTGCGTGGATTATTGATTGTATTATGTGCAGTATTATTTACTGATAAGTATCACCAGCATATTAGAAAACATGAGGAATTGTTTCAGTTGTATAGAAGTTTAGATTGTAGACTGTTTGTGTACAGCTACTGCCTTACTAGCAGGGCAAGCTAGCAGTTGTGTTCGAAGAGCTGTGGTCATCACAGAGTAAGAAGGCTGCTTCTAAACAACCCCTGCAAACACATGACTACCTGTTTTCAGTAGTGCACCTCCACATGGGTTTAGTGCTCAAAATATTGAACAGATTGAAAGAAAGGTACCTTTTGTTTTGTTTTTTGTTTTTTTTCCCCTGTTATGTTTTATGCTCTGACACGGGAAAGCGCTTACTAGCCTTTGTTGAGGAAGTACACATTGCAAAACTTGAAAGTAGGGCTTAAAGTATGGATCTCCTGCTTTTGTGCTCATGAGGGTGACTTTTTTTGTACTGTATTCTGTTTGTTGTGCAATCGGTTGCTGTCGGCTTTAGTCTGCTCTTCCTTATTTAAGCTAACTTTAACCAAGTTAGCATTTGATCACATGTAGCATCAGCTCTGCTGGCTCGATGTTGTTTTTTTTTTTTTTGAGGGGGAAACCCATCTGGCCATTTCTGGTAAAAAAAAAAAAAAAAAGGAAAATTATCCACATTCCTTTAATATGTGGTTGTTGCTATTTAAGTAGGTTGGTATAACACCCTCTCCTGGACCTCACTAGAAATTAGTGAAACAAGTAGACACCTGTAAGTTTTTAATTTAAAAACTCATTGCTTTTACTCTCCAATTTGTGACCCTGTTATTTATTTTTTTCCAAGGCCCAAAAAAAAAAAAAAAAATTCCAACTCTATTATCTTTAGCGAATGGAAGCTTGTTCCAAATCGTGATCTTTGTGTCATTTCTTGGGGAACACCTTGATGTGATGTGAGACCAACAGACTGAAGTGACATTAGAGTTTTTAGCCCCTAAATGTCTATCACTAATTTAAGCAAACAGTCTCACCTGTCTTTACTTCTCACAAATGGAGACTCACAAGTTACAACAAAACAGGTTGAGAGGGAGGTCAGGTTAGTTTCTTTGCTATTGTCCTTCCTTTGTATTTGTGTCTACATGCTGGTTGTGTTGCCCTGTCTGTTCATTGTATTATTGGTGATAAATGGCTCACCTCTCTCACCCTGTTGTTGACTCTGGCTTAATTACACAGCATAAAGGGTGGTGCTGAGCAAGCAAGAGGAACACAGATGAAGGCAATGGAGAGAACGAGAAAGAAAGAGGGACCCGAGGAAAGAGGAATGTTTACAGGCATATGTGGAGAGGCAGAGGCCATAAGTTCGGTTGTTCTTTTGGGTGATGGAAATGGGCAAGATGTGGTGTGTTTGTTTGTCTTAAGGATTTCTCGTGTGTTTGTCTCTAGGCTCATCTGAAAGCCTCTGTCCATTCCCACAACATCAATATATGATTAGAAATATTCCTTGTTTAGTGCTCAGTGTGCATATGTGCATATGCGTTTCTAGCCTATTGTAATGCACATGCAAAAGGCATGATGCCAGTTACTGTGTGTGTACATGATATATTAAGGCTCTTTTTAATAATTTGTCTCTAGGCAGAAGAAGGAGCATAAATTGTCGAATATCGGACAGCAAATGTGGGAAAAAAAAAACAACAAAAAAAAAAAACTCAATGAACACAGCACAAAGAGCAACAGATATTAAAGTGGCCAAACAGATAAGCAAGAACTATACACGAGAGAGCCCGAGGCAGAGATGAGGGCAGAAAGAGAGTCAGACAGGGAAACAACAAGGGCTTCTGATAAACAAAGCAGAATGAGTGTGTGATATTTGCAGAGATAAATGGAGACAGACAAGAAAGAGAGAGAGAGTGAGACAGATAAACTAACTGAAGGTGACACAGACAGGGAGAGTGAGACAGAAAGTTAATGGGCAGCTTTAGAAGGTAATGGACTGTAGTTCCCCTGTGGTCTGACGGCAGTCCCATTCAACCTGTGTACTTTAGGCATTGTCTGCTCCATTGTAGATTCAATAACCAGATGCTCCCTTACCCTGGGGCTTTTACACAAGAGTGCATAGCAGCTTTCACAATTGTCAGTGATAGCACTGCAGTTGAGTTCGTGCATGGGGAAGAGAGATTTGACGTGCAGGGTTGGATTTGTTTGCTGGAGTTTGCCGGTTGAGTTTCACGAGTTGGGCAATATACAGTGTTTACTCATCTTATCCCTAAAGAGCTCCTCATGTATTCTGTGACTTTGCTTGTGCTTCATATTGATAATGCTTTGCTGAGTCTGTGTGTGTTTGATGTGTGGGTGGCTATGTATGCATGCATGCATTTTTAGCTATGTGGCTTTGTTTGCAAAAGAGCAGGTTGGGGTGTTGATATAGTTTAAATGTTCACCAAGAACAGCTTCTGCTTTTGATATCCTGACTATGAAAGCATCACAAGGTTTTTATTGATTATCTTCTTGTAAGAAGATTACATTTTCACAAGGAGGAGCAACTGTGTTTCAGGGAACCTAAGTGTTGTGCTGTCTAACACTTCCTTCATAGATGCATACCCACAGTGTGCTGCAAAGAAGATGAGAAGGAAAAAAAAACAAACCTAATTGGCTCCTAAATTTGCAAATGGTACGATCTCACCTCAGTCTACAGCACATCCGCACTCTGTGCTTACTGCTTTGCACACAGACATTTTGCACAACTATTTGTTAAGAAACATGTCAAAATGTGGTTTGCCACCAGATGTTGGCTACCTGTGTGAACTCATCCTCTGTGGCTGATGCATGCTTTTAGGCTACTTTCTTGAGGCAGATTGATGTGCACGTGACCGAAACTTTTTTTTTTCCATGGATGGTTTTGGTTCGTATTTGGAAGGTTTGAAAATAAAAAGGTTTATGTAAACAATAAGTAATGGAAAAAAAAAATCTATAGCTATAAAAGTTTTTTTTTTTTTTTTGGAAAAACAACAAATTAATAACACTCCTATTAGGGAATGATGTACCCACAAGCAGTTTCTAGTCTGAGCTGGCAAACTGCAGACTCATGTGACTGACTACCATCCTTCCTGATATTATGTAACATTGCATTGCAGGCTGCTTTGGATTTGCTTCCATAGGTTCTAGAAACTTGACAATGGTATCTTTTTTTTCCCCATCTACCAAATCTTGCCATAAATGTCCAAATTAACTAGTATCAGCCACTTAGAAGACATACAGGTCTCTATGAATTATCTAAGCATGATGATAATGTGAATTATATATTTTATTGGACTAAATACTGTACATGGATGCTACTCTTCCTGTAAAAATAATGCAGATTTTTTTTGCACTGTATGCAGATGGCAACATCTGTGAGTATTATTTTACTTATATTACCAGCTCTCATTCTGAAAAGTTAATTTGTAATATTTTTTGAGTTTTAAGTTTATTTTCAACAAATTTGCTTTGTTAACAAAGGGTGTTAAAACCCTCTATTTTGCACTATTATCCCATATTTGCAAAAGAGCAGGGCTTTGTAGTGGGATGGGATATGTGTGGAGCAGGTAAAGAGTGGCTGATGTGTTTAGTAAGCATCTTGCAGCACATTTTAGCAAGTGTTTAACTCTGAACACGTTTGAAGACTTCCTTTTTGTTGAAACAGCAGATCTGCCCCTGCTGCAGTGGTGGGAAATGTCCTTACTTAGTCCAAACATTGGCTCTTTCTCAGCTTTACAGCGTAATGTGTGGGAAAAGGTGCATGATGAATGTGTGGAGGTCAGAGAGGAATAAAGTTGGATAGCCATAAGAAACAACATTAAAATAGCTTCTGATGCCTTATAGATGAATACTAGCACCAGCTGTGTGCTTAACATCCATAGCACTATTGCTCTGTAGCAAGTGTGTGAACACCTGCATGATGAACCAGGTTTCACCTTTGATTATTGAGAAATTCATCTGAGCCGTGGTCAGTTATTGGGCAATAAATCAGGAATAAACATGTCACAGCTAGTCATGGGAAAGGCCAACCCCCAAGTGTTGTAGTTAATCCTTTTATCAACCAAACCATCTCAACATGTCTCTGATTGCTTGAAATTTCAGCTAAATCCATTTCTGTTTTTAGATTTTCTTTATAGACTTCTCAGGTATTTTGGAAACTGGCTGTTAGTTTAGTTCTGACAGGCATTTGTCATATCTCCATGTATTGTTTGGTAAAGCTACCTTCCCCTTTTCCCTGATCTGGAATGGTTTTGTTGTTAGGCTTGTTGGTTTTAATTCTGTTTTTCATCACTCACAACAGGTCCTGTGAGCAATCATTTCTCATGTGTTTAACAAAACAAAATGAACTACATGATCTTTAAATCCATCTTTTGTATTTTATGAGTAGATATAATCTACACCCACCTGTTTTTGTTGAACAAAAACAGGTGTTTTTGCAAAGCTTTCCCTGAGAAGGTGGCTGGGCTCAGCCCGAGAGATCAGGTGAAGAGTTCATACATCCAAAGAAAGCTTGGTGTGGAGCCACTCTCTATCTAAAGGAATCCGCTGAAGTGGTTCGGGCATCTGACTAGGATGCCTCCTGGTGGCCTTCCCCTGGAGGTTTTTTTGGACATTTCCTACTGGGAGGAAAGTTTCTGGAGGGATTAATTATCCCTACTTGCCTGGGAATGTCTCAGGATCTGCCATAAGGATCTGGAGTTCGTGGCTGGGGAAAAAGGTGTCCGTGTTTCCATCCCGAACCTGTTGCCTCTATGACCTGACCTTGAATAAGTGGAAGAAATGGATAAATGGCTCCATAAAGCATCTATTTTATATGCTAATGAGTTATGCATTAATTAGCTAACTTTAAACACCAGGGTGATTTTAAATGACAGACATGAGAAGTTTAAGTGTGACCCCAATATTCTCTATATAAAGAATTGTTTAAACGATACTAGTAATGAAGCCAAAGATAATTCTAAATTGGAAAGAGGCTCTTTACTTTCATCATCTGCATGTTGAATCGTGACTGATTAAAACAAAACTTTTCCCTGTCTCAGGTGTTCCTTTCTGAGGAGGGATGATGTGCAGTTCACAGAAATAATATTTCATCATTCTAAATGTGCATTCCATATTTTCCTTCTTTTTCGGTTGTCATCTTTCAGATGACTATGGCTTGACCCTGGTATTTCCTCAGTCTGGTTCTCAGTCATTTGTCCATTTCATCATTTTTTTCTGTTCTCATAGTCTCCATATATCTGACTTTCTCTCTCCTTCTGTCCTTTTTTGTCTGTGTTTTTCTTCTCAGCCTCTCACTCTTCTCCCAGATGTCTGCCCTCAGTTTTACTGTTTGTTTCTGTACTTGTATTCCTCGTTTCTCTCTTCACCTCTCTTTCTGTCTGTCTCCTTGTCTATTTATAGAGACCTCGTGGGTTGGACGTGTTAGCAGCACCAATGGCAGTGCAATGATTTTTTTTAAGCTCTACCTTTATGTTTACTTCTCTTCTCTTCTCTTCTCTTCTCTTCTCTTCTCTTCTCTTCTCTTCTCTTCTCTTCTCTTCTCTTCTCTTCTCTTCTCTTCCACATAAAGGAGTCTGGATCATATTCAAATGACTTTCACCTCAGTAAACTCAGTGTTTTAGGTGTTTTCCCTCACTGGAGGCCATTAACAATCTTCCATTCATCAAGCGGTCTTCCTTTTAAACTCCCACATAAACTCTGACTGCTTTAAAACAACAGATTACTTAGCCCACTAAAATTCTGGGCTTTAACAAAGATTATCTAATCATTTATTCAATATTCAATGCATTGATTGTGTGCACTGAGCAACTGAGTCTCCAATTCAGTAATAAAGTGAAAACCTTTACAAGCATTCAAGCAGTTCTAGATGTTCGTTTCACATTGATTTGGTTTTTCTCATTGACAAACTGATTCTCCTGTTCTGTCTATTTTGGAGATCATTTATAAAAGAGCCTTCCTTTTTTGTTGGTTTTGGCCTCTGTTTCAGTTTATTCCAGCTTGTTTGCATTTCCACTGCCTGACTCTATCATTCACCTTTATGCAGCTTTTAGAGTAACTGCAAATACTCAAAGATAAATACAAACATGGTGCCACCAAAGCTGACGCAAACATTGAGTTAAACATACTCATAGGCGCTGTTAAGTGTAAGTAAAAACAGAACATAAGAAGCCACATTCATGCAACCATCAACATGAGCATTCACATGCTGACATGCTTGGAAACACACACATAGACTTTCTCAGGGAGAAGGATTGAGTCCATGTTTTGAGGTCAGATCAAGGGTCAGCGTTTGTGTTATTTAGGGATGCCATCAGAGAAGTCCTTCAGGATGATGACAGATTGGTTGAGACAGGCAGACGAAGCAGAAAAAAAAGAAGAGAATCGAATTTGATGTTCTTTGCTAACTTTGTAATATGTAACTGTGCGGTCTCAAAGTCGCTTCTGGTTTGTGTGTGCATGCCCATCCCTCATCACTCTTTATCACCATCTGACCTTGGTGTGGACTGATGAGGCAAATGTTTTGGTTTTCAGAGAACATAAAAGCATTGTTAAATTTAGTTTAGTTTTTTTATGCTCTGAATTAATCCATGCTCGCTTCCGTCACGACTGTTAATCCATCTTTATTAAATTTTCCATTAACATAGTTGAATCTCTTTTTTTTAATGTTCCCCTGTTCTCATTATTTTTATTTGCTCCTCCTTTGTCTCTTCCTACAGGGAGATTATGCACTTGAAACTCACAATGAACCAATTTAAGCCTGTTTAAGTGCAAATCTCAACATTGGATTGGTGCTGCAACCATAATACTGTGATACAGTCCGAGTCTTATCTTACGATCAGACATTTTTCATCATCCTCTACATTCTGAAATATTTGAAACAGCATTTTTGTAACAACGTTGTCTGTTGATATATAAATCTTGATAATGACAATGTACTTTATAAAATTTTAATTACACGTGCCAGTCCACTGTCAACGTACGATAGCACGTGCCACTATGACCTGTACATAGTGAAAGATTTGTGAAGTACGGGAACATACCTGATCATCTGTCAACACTTCTCGACAGTGAGAACATTTGATTAATGTTACTATCAGAAATTTTCGTTTGGCTCTAATTCTTGATATTCTTGTTTTATTCCTCCTGGCAGTCACAAATATAGCCTACAAGGAAGTAAAAATAACATTTAAAAGGACTGAAAGTGCTAAAAATGTGTAATGTTTGTTGTGCTTCATCTGTGGAATGGTGTAGCTAGAAATGGAAAGGACATACCTCTTGGTCCAGTTTTGTGGTAGGTCTCGTTTTAACTTGGAAGATGAAATTTATGAGTTCCCGGTAGTGGAAAATCAACAGGAACACCCCACCCCCTGTAGGCGTATTTCTGACTGAGGAACCTCACAAGCCCTGACATCAACATCCAGTGTAGCTGCCTGTGTAAATAAATAGGTGATAGCTGCAATAACAAGCTGTTTATTAGCACATTTTCTTTTCCAATTTGCAACTGGAATGTGATCAACTCAGGTGGGACGCCATTGCCAACTTTGAATTCCAACTTCCAAAGCAAATGGAACGCAGCGCTGAACTCCCGGCTCAGTGGATGAACCATGTCAGTAATGTTTTCAGAGGGTGGAAAGGGGGGGTCTAAGACACCACTGTTGGCTAAGCTTGAGCTTTAATTCCCTTCCACAATAATACACCCAGGTACCTTTTTGAAGGGACGCCCAGTAATGAGCTGCAGTGAATGTTAAACAGCATATTTTCATAATTCAAGCTGTGTGTTTCAGACGGTGCTTGTGTCAGTGTCTGTGACGTGTGTGTGTTTTGCAGGTTTAGATCAGATAAATAAATGATTTACCTTGGAAGTCCAGCCACAACATTTCACACACACTGATGCTGCTGTATGTGTTGGCACAGCACTCTATGTGAGCAGGTGTGAGGAGCCTTTTGTCGTTCTGATGGATCATATCATAGTACTCAGGCTTCTCTACTCTCTCCAGGGATTTGCACTTGAGTGAATATGAACCACCGACAGTAATCACATCAAGTGTAATGTGCCCAGAGAAGCGATTTGAACAGACAGCTAGTTATTATTATGTTGGCTTATCAAAAAATCCATTGAATTTGTCTTTCAAACATCCTGGTTGAGCTGGACTTAGGCTGCTCTTGTGTACCATTTGCTCTGGTTTTGCCCATCTCTGCAACTTGAACCGCTTTTTTTTCCTTCTTTGCTTTAACTTCAGCCTTGTTTTTCTGACCTCTATTAAACCCCCAGGAGCTGATGTAACGTCGGTTTAGTAAAAGCACTTTTGTTGACATCCCCCCTCTTTTTCTGTTTGTATCTTTCAGCTGTTCCAGAATTTTCTCCTTTTTTTATCACTGTGTTTGGAATGCAGTTCATGTGTGTTTTTGATATTTTCTCCTTTTATTTATTTGGACAGGAAAATGCAAGTTAATGAACTTTTCATAAGATATGAATGTAAACATGTTAGATTATAGCCCAGGCTAATTTATATCCTTTGTCCTCAAAAGATGTTAAAGGAAACGGGGAAATGATACATTAGGTAAAATAATAAAAGCAACAATTAATAAAATAAACACTGCAATGTCAAAAATAGAAACCATGAACCCGTTGTTAAAGTCCACTTGTATTGGAACAAGGCCTCAGATATGCTGTAATATACTTAAAATCTTGGATTCTGTATCCAATCACATCCACATAGTGACCAACCCTGCCACATATACAATGACCAGTCAGTACAGCAGTCTTGTGATGTATGACGTGGCCTACATACCAATAGACCTGTAAACACAATGAGTCATTGATGATGTCAGAATCCCCATATTAAGTATTGTAAAGTCAGATTAAGTGAAAAATATCAATCCTGGTACATAAATCAACCATATATCATATATGAAGATTTATTTGTTGCATATGTATTCATTTTTTGGAGATACTGCATGTCAAAATGCTCCCAAACTTCCAGTGTCTCTTATTGATTGTAGTCGGCCGTTCCATAGGTTACCACCTCAGACAGGCATTTTACTTCACTTATTTACAAATAGGATGTCACTGTGCTGTAACATTGTACACACCCCTGCATCCTCATGTTGCACTCATGCATGCTGCTAGCTGCTGAGTTTATGGTTTGCCATCTCATCATTTGTCATATCAGCGCCATTTACCCTCATTCTGTCATTCTACCTTCAGGCCAATGCAGCTGAATGCAACACATGAAAAGAACAAGTACAGGAAGTATCTCCTTCAGTTTCTCTGTATCCCTTGATTTAAACCTTATACCATCATTGTATGGTTATTTTAAGCAGCAATTGTTCAGGCTTGTCACACCTCATTGTCACTGAAAAATGGTTGAACCTCTTGCATACGGCACAATATTCAGGTGTAAAAGAGGTTATTGGTTACAGCGGTCTTGCCCGTGGCGGTGTAAGCTGCTTCAGTATTGTACAAGCTAATTGTAGCCAAATGTACTTTGTGTTTAATTACAGTGTTTCCTTTCAGAGTCAACAGAGCTGTACATTAATGTAATTATCCAGCTTCTCTTCACATAACAAAGTCTGCCAACCATTAAAGCAATGAAGAGGCAGCTGAAATAACAAAAGCCCACCTTTTTTTTTTTCTTAGCTTTGAGCTCAGAGCCTAAATGATTCACAAGTTGGACTCTGCTGGGAGCACAAATTATAACTGTAATTACAAGTTTTTTGTTGAGCTAAATTGAAGCCATACTGTACTGTACAACATTCATAGAATAGACTAGTAAATTGGTTCGGGGCCTTATAGTTGAAGCGAATCCTTTTCATCTCGAAGTTGTTTTATGTCTCATTATTTTCTATATTGTTATGAAGGTTTTGGACTTAACTGAAGTGCAATTAGAAGAATTAATTTTTGGCTGTCACTTTATGAATAAAGCTTTTATTGTGACTTGATTGATTGGGACTTTAGAGAATCTACTTTGTTCGAAGTTTTAAGTTGTTTAAGTTTAATTATCCTGGTGTAATAGTTGGTTTTGGAAAAGTTTGTGGTACTGTGAAATGATTTAGTCGTCTAATTAGTGAAGCCTTGTTTTCGTTGTGAAACTTATCTTTCCTGAAAATGGAACTCACTATGAAGTTGTACAATTCTGCTTTTGTCTCATTTGACAGCTCATTATCTGCGCTGTCTTCCCTCCCACCTCCTCCCATTTCTTCCCGCCTTTTGCCTTCTTGGAGCTCACTTTTTTTTTGGGATGGAGGGGGTTCTCGTTAGCCATTAGCATCTGTCAAGCTCCTACTATCCGGTCATCTTTCTTTCCTCACCTCTTCTTCCCATTAGCCCTCTCCCCCTTATCTCATCCTCCATTTTTCCCCCTATACAAACCTCCACATGTTTTTTATTCTCATCCATTTTTGTTCTGTTGTTAAATGTTTCACCTACATTTTCTTCTGTAAAGACATATATCTGGGTGTCCACCCATCAACAGCGTCAGTCTTGATATTTTGGACAAAAGGCAGTTTGTGTTTGTGGTTGATGTAATTGCTCGACAGACTCGGTCCGTGTGACATTGACATCTCAGCTCTGAGAAAGGCTGAGACAGACAGGCACCTCTGCAGTAACCCTACACCCTGAGTGTGTGCATGTGTGTGTCTGTATGCAATGTTTTCACAGTTATTGCATCATTGTGTCATACAATCTAACCTCCATTTGCACCCTATCTATTCTATTCCCTCTTTTCTCATCTCCCCAGTCCTTTTTCCTCCTCTCAGCACTGCAGAAGTATCCACAGTTTTCAGACTTTAGCTGTCAAGGAGATGGTTATTGTTATTAAAACCACTGTCTGGGCAGCATAGTCTTGTCTAGTTATCTTATTATTAATTTTTTGTTATATATGCCAGAGGAAGGTACTGTATGGATATTTTGGAATTGTGCGACATCATGACAGGAAAAAGTTTAGAGAATAATTATGCCCATTTCCTCTTCCTGAAGCCTCATTTCTGTCTTCCGCTGTCAGGCTTACCCCTTCTGGATTCATATTTTCTAGTTAACATAATAATACGAATAAGAAACCTGTATTAGTCCCTCGGTGGCAAAATTGCTTTGTTGCAGTACAGGTGCAGTAAGCAGAAGCACACAGTAATATAAAAAAAAAACCCACACATACAAAGTAATGTGTGTGTACACAGTGTATACAGTATGTACATAAACATGTATATAAATATGTAAAGACAGTTTAGATGTGTTCATTGTAAAGTCTGACAGCTGCAGGAAGGAAAGACCTGTGGTATCTCTCCTTCACACGGCGAGGATGGATCAGTCTGTCACTGAAGCTGCTCTCCAGGGCAGACAGGGCGTCCTGCAGGGGGTGGGCTCATGGTCCAGCATAGAGGTCAGTTCTGCCAGGACCCTTTTGTCACCTACCTCCTGCACTGAGTCCAGAGAATAGCCCAGGACAGAGCTGAACATCCTGATGCCTTTGTCCAGCTTCTTCCTCTCCCTCTCTGTGATGCTGCTGCTCCTGCAGACCACACCGTACAGGATGGCTGATGCCAACACAGAGTCATAGAAGGTCCTCAGGAGTGCCCCCTTCACTCCAAAAGACTGCAGTCTCCTCAGAAGATAGAGCCTGCTCTGACCCTTCCTGTGCAGTCTGTTTGTGTTGTGACTCCAGTCCAGTTTATTGTTTAGGTGAACAGGTACTAAGAGTCCACTTTCTAAATGTCCGCTCCTTGGATGTTTACCGGTGACAAGAAAGCAGACTGGCATCTGCAAACATCCACCACCATCTCGTTGTTATTCCCTGCATTGATTAGGAAGTGGTCTTGCTGATCAGTCAGACAATCGCAGAGTCATCTGAGAACTTCTGCAGAGCACAGCTGTCCATGTTGTGTCTGAAGTCTGCAGGTCAGACACATAGTCCCAGGCACTCACAAACTGGGGCCGATTTGTGAGATGGTGCAGAATCCACTCTGCTAGATGAAGATCCACCCCAGCCCTCTCCAGTTTGGCTTTCAGGAGCACTGGCTGGATGGTGTTGAAAGCAGTGGAGAGATAGAAAACACATGATTCTCAAAGTGCTGCCGAGATTCTCCAGATGAGCCAGAGCACGGTGAAGCATGAAGGTAACCACATGTTCCACTACGATGCCAGGCTGGTAGGCGAACTGCAGTGGATCCATGGAGGGTTCCACCGTAGAGCTGAGGTGTCCCAGGATCAGTCTCTCCAGTGTCTTCATCAGATGAGACATGAGAGCCACCGACCTGTAGCTGCTGAGTTCTCTGGCGTGAGATGTCTTTGGCACTGTTACCATACAGGAGGTCTTCCAGAGCTGTGGTAGCACTTTCAACTTGAGGCTCAGGTTGGAGATATGCTCCATAACTCCACACAGTTAATCTGCGCAGGATTTAAGGAGCCTGGAGCTGATGCTGTCTGGTCCAGCAGCTTTTTTCGCCTTGAACATGTGTGAGTATCCGTATCTGTACACACAAAAAAATTAAGACTCGAAAAAATGACTGTTGACAAAAGTACAGTTCCAGTTAAAAGACTGACAGCCTCTTCATTTACACACAGTAGGTAGGTGTGTCCAAACTTTTCAGCAGTCTTGTAGGTAAGAAATGTTGACCCATATTTCAAATCTTTAGAGCAACATAAAGAAAAAGCACAAGAAAACTAAGCTAATGTCTTGTAACAGTGTGCACTTTGGCAGTAATAGACTCTCATCTGGAATCAATTAACCCTAAAACCTGCATGTAACATGACCACAGTAACTCGTCTGACAGACCCACAGTGAAACGCACACGAACATGCATGTAGAACGCACACACGGTTCACTGGAGCTGGTTCAGTTGCCTCCTGCAAATGACTTGAGTTTCTCCTGCATGGCTCCATCGGTAGCCTGTATCTGTTAACTTCTCTGGTTACCACATCAGAGCTGGAGCCCAAATCAGTTTCTCCTCCTCGCTTTAGCTGCCCAGCTGCAGAGGAAATAAAGGCCACTGTGAGGAGGAAAAGGGCAGAGAACCTGACCGGAAGACAGAAGGGAGCTGAGGGATATGCAGGGGGAAGAAGCAGGGAAAATGATTGATGACATTCAAGTTTGATGATTTGGTGTTTCTTTTTCTGCCTTTTCCTCTCATCTCTGTTCTCACTCTCCCTCTGTGTTGACATGAGCTAATCCTCCTTTTATGTTTATTGTATGGATGGGGGTTGTGGAGTGGTGTGTGTTTGTGTACCACATGAAGTGTACACATGAATGCAGTTTGTACAGTTTGTGTATTCATTTAGGTACACTTGTGTGTGTTTATATCCCATCAGTGTTGCTGTCAACAGTTTTGCAGAATTGACATGGTTTATTATATTAAAGCCAGAGTGTGTTTGTGCCAGAACAACGCTATGTTCAACACACAGCTGGTTACCCTCCCTAAAGCAATTCTTACATTGACAGAACATAAATATTGAGGACTTTGAGTATTCTGCACACTGACTTAATTACTAGCTGCTGCTTTTTTTTCCAGTATGTGATCCAGGATTCTGGCTTATATTTAAAATCTGAGACATATTAAGAGTTCAAAAGTAACAGAAATGTAAATAGTTGTCTTGTAAACTTGGTCCCTGTTAACATTTTTCACCAAATAGTGCTTGTTAAGTACATTTTCTTTTAAAAGATAAGCTAAGATGTTGATTTTTGATGGTTTAAAACCTGGATTGTTTGCTTTTATCTTTGCTAACTGACTCTTCCTCTTCTATGGCTCTCCAACAAATGGTATTTAAAATATGGCTGTAGCCCTGCTGATTTAAAATTTTTGCCATAGTGGCCATTGTGGCTCGCTTGTCACTCAAAGCAGCCACAACCTTAATTCTGCATAACCTTTAATACAATTCAGATTTTCCTTTCCCTTTCCACAAATGTGGCATTTTCTAAGCAAAACTGAGTTGGAAGAATTTAAGACATCACAGTAGAGGAGTTTCATATGTCCTAAAACACCCTTTCAACTTTTATTTAGTTTTTCTTTTACTAAAAAACATAATTTTCTTGTTTCATGAATGGACAATACCAAGATGAATGGACTGCCAACTGTCTAACTGACTGCATAAGAGCACATGTTTATTGTTTACTGCTTTTTCTTGCATGCACAAATGCTGCAACATGATTGAATGAGTGAAGTGAAACCCTAGAGGTACTGAAGTTCAGCTTTGGCAATAATAGTGAAGACCCAGATTTAATGGATTGTAAAAAGAGTCTGCCCAGATTATGTAATATATATATATTTTATCTGGGACATCTCATTTTCTTTACTTACCAAGTCTAAATCCACGCCCCACAAATCAGTTGAACTGTAACAGTGTGAGGAGTGTGTAAGCCATCATTTACACCCTGTTGAATACAGGCGTGAAGATAAAGACAGAAAAACACACAGTATATGAGGTTTCTTGGTAATGAACTCCTGCTGCTAACGTCTGTTGGTATTTTTATAGGCTTTAGTGGGGATTTTATCCATGATCTGCTGACAGTCTGTGGGATGTTTCTTCTGGTTTAAAAGCCATACAGACTTACTAAGCTTTGCTGTCTGCTTTCTTTTTTCTCCCTTTTCCCCCCCTGGCACTGGACTTGTAATTCATGTAGTTGAAGTGGCAGTAACCATGATTTAAAGGTTTGACCAGTTGACACTTTTGGAGTGGATCATGTCCATCAACATATCAGCCTCACTGATCTGTTTGTTTATAATGTGTTAACAGAGAGGCAGGTGGATGTGCACTATATTAAGACTGCAACCTTTTGCACACAAGTGTACTCCACATACACACACACAACAAATATGTATGACATTAGAAAGTTGGAGGCTCACACAGAAACACAACCACTTTAAGGGCACTTGATCTGGTCTCAACACACTCACTGCAGCAGCACAGTCTCTTTCTCTGAAAAAAGGGTCAAGTCCTTAAAGGTTCAAAGACTCTTTGGACCCTTCAAGGCAGACAGGAATGCTGATATATGGCAACCATTACACCGAAAAGTCTCAGGTTTCAAATGTATCTTTGTTGTCACTAAATCAAACGTTTTGCTGCCCAATCAATAAAATGTGGCCCTGAAAGTGTTCACAAATATGTTTTACAAGGTTTAATTCAATGTTTGAAAGTAATCACACATTTTCTTTCTTTCTGTCTCACATATGCACAATCTCTTTATATTATAAGTACAGGTTTTTTTTTTATCTGAGAGTGCTTTTATATCTAACTTGTTTGGTCCACACATCCAGACTTTTTCATTTGGTCCAGAGTAAAATTACAGGTTTGACCTGTCTCTTGGACGTAACTCTAGACTGGACATCTGAACTTGGGTCATACTAAAAGAGGTGGCCTTGGTCAGCTAAAATTGAACTATTGTTTGGTCTATTTTTAGTTTGCAAACAATTTAGGATGGAACCAAAGAGACCAGAAATGAGCCATTAGTAACTTCAAGAGAAAATTCTAGGTTTAACAATTATTTTGTATTTGTAATAGACAGTGTTGATTGTGTTGTAATCAAGAAAGGCCTGTCCAGATCTGAGTAGATTGCACTGTTTTTCCTCCTTGTTTGTCAGTTGTGGTAGTTTGACAAGGACAATGGGTGAATCCAGAGATACTATTTCTTCCGTCCAACATGACACAAACATAAACTAATATAATATAAACATGTAAATATTGAAAGCAGGACAAACATACGACAAAAAAACATATATTTTCTGCATTTCTAATGCAGCAGTGCATAAAATGAAAAACAATTTTAAACAGGCCTTTTAATGTTCCTTCTTGTAACCTTTTACCTCACTATTAAACTTTGAATCCCTGTTTTAGTCATGTGACTCTCAGACCCATCAGCTTCCTGCTTCAGTGACAAAGGACGGCTTTGTTGGTCGCTAATCATTCAAATCAAAACTTTAATCGGTGCATAGAGCTTTTTTTAGAGTCCTGGATATCTGTGTAAGTTAGTTCAGCTGATGTGAGATTTGTTTTTGTTATTTTTCAGTTTTGGATTCTGTGGGAGATGATGTCCTCTAATTTGTGTCATGGGGGGTTACAGACATCCTAAACTCGTCCACTGAGTTATTAGATGCTCAGTGTTTCATGATTTAAAGTCTGTTATATCCTCTTAAACTTTAGAAACCTGGCATATCAACATTTTATTCATTAGCTTCTGGAATTGGGATTATTCCAGGTATAATCAGATTCGTTGTGCATGGCATGCTGTTAGGGATTACCACTTTTCTCCAGAAGTTTTACTCATTATCCCTTAGATTTCCTCTTATTACACCCGATCAACGCGACTGGATCAAGTGGCCAAATTGTGGGCTGTGATATGGGAGAGAGGCCATGTTTGAAATTTATCATGAATGGGAGAAAAAAGTTAAGTGATGAAGGGAGAGTAGTAGGGAAATGTTAGAGAAAGAAGATGAGAGAATAGCAGTGAGAAGAGATGAAGCGTAACCAGCAGATCAGAGGTTAATGACAGCACAGGCACATCGTGGGTGTGCATTGTGCAGCCAGGCACAGAAAGTAGAGACAATGGCGTGTGCAGTCAGTGACCGGCTGAGATGGCACCTATTGTTATCAGACAAGTACTATACAACATGAGCACACACTCTCAAAGGGCCTGACATGGATCCGTCCTGCAAATCAGACCAAAAACAAAAGAATCTCAACAGAAAACCAAACACTTCATAGATAGTATGTAGTTTTTAACAATACATTCAAAATAAAGATTAGAAAAGCCATTGGGTATACGCCTCACCCCATTTACTACAGAAACAACTTTCTCAGCCACATCTAGGTCAGATTGCAATACACACACATGCACACCAACATATGGCCCTGGTTACTGCAATATGTAGAGTGGTGATTGATGGGAAACCAAAAACCATCTAAATAGGAGGAATGAAGGAGGGAGGGAAAGGAGGGTCATGGCGGGGAAACAAAGAGGGAGTTTAGACACACGGAAAGACAAGCAACCAGGAAAAAAGGATAAAACAAACAAATGGGGAATACAGGAGGAGTGTGTGATCAGAAGAACCCAAATCTTGGTGGGTTCTTCACATTTTGGCACACATTGCATAATGTACCCAAAATAAGGAGATCGGACTCCATCACTTTCTCTTCCTCTTTGACTTTTACATGAACTTAGTCCTCCGATTTTCAGTTGTACTTATTCACAACAGATGCTCTCTCTCTCTCTCTCTTTCTCTCTCTCTCTCTCTTTCATTCTGGCTAACCATAACAAGCTGTGGCAAAGATCTTGGTTTGTGTGTTCAGCTATAGCGATATGTGGGTCTTTTGTGAGCCTGTTTATTGTGTAGGTGTGTGTGCTGTAGGGGATTTGTGGTTCTTTGCAGGAGAGCGTTTAAAGAGTGCGGGGGGTCTGAGAGGCGCTGCAGCTCCACAGTAAGGGGAACATGACATGCACACACAGCACCCCCCCAATAAAGTCTTTACAGTATATAGAAACAAACCAGCTTATTCATGCAGCCAAGATGTAATTAAGATTTACAGCTCCCGATTTTTTTTTCTCCCCTCAAAATTTGGGTCAGAGGAAAATCAAATTAGGTCAACAAACATTCTGC
Source organism: Melanotaenia boesemani (assembly GCF_017639745.1). Classification (NCBI taxonomy): domain Eukaryota; kingdom Metazoa; phylum Chordata; class Actinopteri; order Atheriniformes; family Melanotaeniidae; genus Melanotaenia; species Melanotaenia boesemani. The sequence goes on from NC_055704.1 coordinate 20,779,238, forward strand.
CAAAGTTGAACAAAAAGTAAAAAAAAAAAGAGTTTGGTTAGGATTTCCAAAATGGTTTCTGAATGCTGCTCTGTTTGTTCTTAATAAGTTATAAGCTGTTGTTCTTGCTTTCATTCTTTCTCCATAATTCCTTATTGCATTCATGCAAATATTTTTGCATTAATTTAATCTGCAGCTGCAGGCTTTGAACAGTCGTTTTTCATTATCTAGTTTCAAATCAGATCATCTTAAATTCCTCAGCAGAAGGAGCTTTTCACAAAAAGGCACTTCTTAGAAATTGCTGTCTGTATCTTTAAAGTATTAGCCACTTTACTTTTCATCAAGTTTTCCCCAAGTTCTCCCAACTTTAGATTTTTTTTCATTCCTTTTTAGTAAAATATATGGTCAAGATACTTTTTCTAAAGCTATGAAGTATATCAAACTATGGTATTCAGTCTTTTGGTGGTGGGCCAAATAACTATTTGATATGACATAACTATATTTCTTAACTGATTAAAACTGGTTAAAAATATTTTAATCGATTTCAGTAAAACATTCAACAACTTATAGTACAAGTACAGTTCTGTAAAACAGTTTTATGGACTTTCAGTTCAGATTTTAGTGCATTACGCCGACCATGTGCGGCAAAAGTCCAGAAACCTAAAGACTCAGGAATGTTGCTCAATCCGTTTTTTCCACAGGTGACATAATCACCATAATCATAATGTTTTTTTGTTATTATTCAGCTGAAATTCCTGAATATATCCGTGCTTCAGTCTTCAGTCTCAAGATTCAGTCCTCACGAAAAGAATTTGTCATGCAAGAGAGCCAAGAAAAATAAATAAAATGATCAAAGATGTCATGCTGACAATCTAAACTCATACACTGAGTAACTTGTAAGAAAATATTCAACCTTAAATTTTGAGGGAAGGTGGTAGTGAGTGCTTTTTGACACAGTATTTCACAGGTTTAATGAACATAGGTAGGAGTGATGGACCTCATTTCCCATCATCCCTTTGCTCTGCTTAGTAATGTGTTAAACTTCTTAAATATCTCAAAAATGCTAATGTTGCTTGGAAAATGTAAAATATCCAGTAAGCATCGGTTTTCTGAATGGAATTACATTGTTGATGTCAGAGGTCAGAAAGGAATGAGTAGACTGGTTGAAGATTACAACCAAGGTATGCAGAATGCCATCTTTGACCACATCACATCCAACCTTACAGCACAAGAAGAAGCACACACAGCCTGACATCGACTTGCATTGAGAACAGCTGGGAACTGGCAGATCTCAGTTAGTGTTACATGAACCTTGTGAAACAATATGTTTCTGCTGAGTTGGGCTGTTTTCAACCAATAAGAATGATAGAATACTTACTTCTTTTTCTTCCTCTAAGGATATTTTTGTCCCTCATGTAAAATGAAGATAATTACTGTTATATCACTAAAAGCCTGAGAAACACACAATTCTGGACGCTGACAATCGGTTCCAATTATTAATACTATTTTTAGTATCCCTTGGAGAGATGGACGTTTTGTACCCATGAACTTGCAGTAATAACATTGACATTTGTTCAAGCATATTTTAATACTACTTTTTTTAATATCCTGTCATCTGTTGTGATATGTTGTGGCCTTATTCCATCTTATGCTGTGATTGCTGCCCACTGGTTTGGATGCAACATACCAGAGAGCACCAGAGCAGATGATCACAGAGTGTTGAAACTCAGCGGGATATCCGGACCTACACGAGTTGATCAGAGAGTATCAGCTTTCAGCTCCTCTGCAGGAAACGATATAATACTGTAACACAGCAGATTGTGTTTCTGCCAGCCTGTCTGGCTGCTTGCTTGTATGTGGGTCTATACATGTGTGTGTGCTGTCCTCGGTTGGCTGTTGCAGAACAGAAGTTGGACAGACAGAATTAGAGCTGACACTTGCGTAGGGATGTATATAGAAGGCTTCTTTCAAACCCCTCAGATAGGCTGAGGGAAAACGGTGAGAACGCAGTGTTCGGATTAGAGTGTGAAGTCCTCATGTTGAAAAGAAGTGTGTGTGAGTGTCCGATAAGAGACTGCAGATCTGAATGTGCAGACATGACTTGCTTAAGTGTGTGTGTATGTGTGGATAGTGCATGAGAATGTGAAAGAGACGGACTTAGATGGAAGTGAGAGGATATTTTTGAGTCTGACAAAACTCAAGTCTCATGATGTTTTGAAGCTCGGAGGGAAAGAAAGGATGGAGGGATTGAGGGAAGGAGGGAGAAAGAGAGAGAGAGAGAGAGAGAGACAAACACTCTTAACAAGAGAACTTATGTGCCTTGGATCAAATTATTTCTGTAAATACTCACATCCTGACATCAATTTTCTATTAGATATGTATCCACTGTGTTGTCTTTGTTAAAGCTCTACTGTATGTGTGTCCGTTTATACACTTGAGGAAGGAAACATTAATAATGGATTAGTAAGCCCCCTTAGACTTAATGTCTGCCATCTTTATTCATGTCATATACACCCAAATATGCACATGCAGGGCCATGTTTCCATAATTTTGGAGGCTATTACATTAACCAACAGTATCTTGGAGACGTGCACAAACCCTAAATAAACCTTTTGTATGCAGCTTTTAGTCTACATAATTTATCAGTGCTAATGATTTATGCTTGGATAATTCAAGCACACACACTCACAGTGAAGAAAGTGGAAGGAATCTTCTTCTGCCCAGAGGGAGGTGTGTTAACAGCGTTATTATGGGTGGTCGGGGTCTTTTCTAAGTGGTGCTGGGAAATGGAATGTTGGCTTCCAGTCAGTCAGGTGACTTTTTGTCATGTGACCATGAGATCATGTGATCTTAGATCCAGGGTGGAAGAGAATTGGACTAAGGCTTGGTGAGTGCACACATACACACAGATGATTTGTGCGTCAGTTGCTAATGGGCTATCATCAGGGAAGTGGTTGCTGCAGGATGAAGGGGATAAGCTGCCATAGGCCATCAGACACACACATGCACATTATTTCTGAAAGCTTTGGTGTGTATGTGAAGTACTTTAATGTGTGTGTAAGTCATATGATATAGATGAGGCTCTGGGTTATACAGTATGACAATATGAGATCATCACCTTAGAGGTTCTTCTAATCTCTGAAGCAGCTCACACGGTTTTCTAAAAGCTTCTAAGGTTTAAAATCCTTGCATGTTTTGTCTGCGCAGTGCTGATGGGCTGTTTCAGTGGGTGTTTAAGTTTGGATGTTACCTGTGTGTTGTGCCATCATATGTTAGGATATTTTATAAAACCTGGGTGTGTAGCATTGCTTTAAAGCATTTGAATTATTGATGGTCTTGATTCTTTTTTTCTTTAAAATACTAAATCCATACCCAAATTAATTGTGAAAATGAAGCAGTGTGGTCATATTATGTTTCTCAAGCTTTAATGAAAGATTTAAAATATTGTGTAATAATAAAAAAACAACTGAGCCGGAATCATGATGTCCTCATTGAATCTCTTTTTAAAATTGGTTGCCATGGAGATAATCCTTATAAAATTGCTAAGAGTAGGTGTTCGACCTCCAGCGTCTGTTCTTGCATCACCTAAAAAACATAAGTGCTTATTGAAAATCAGGTTAAATATAAAATGCTGCCATTTCTTGTGTCCTCCTACTGTGTATTCTGCCGCCTCGTTCTCATCCAGTCCAGCTGCTCTTCCTGTTTCCATGTAGAGACCTGTCACCTGTCTGCTCAATCTCCTGCAGTTTCATTCTCCTGAAAAAGATCACAGATATCCTGTGTCACAATTTCCCCCACAAGTTTGTGTTCCTTGTTCATTGGAACATTTCTGTCATAAATATATTCTTTTTTTCTCCCCCACATCTGGTTCAGCCTGTTTAGAAATACCATGACGACTCCATATTTGGGATGAGCATTTTTTTTATTTATGGTCGCATAAGTTGTTGCAGCTACATTTAAGCTGAAACCATCTGAAAATAGCAGGATTTATCCCTTAAAATTAAAAAATGTATTTTTTTAAGCTTTTCTTTGCTTGAAATAAACACAAGCTAGAAACACATGCAATCACACGTGTACCTCAGTTATGAACAAGAGCTGACCTGCCTTCAGTACCCAATGAGTGTGTTTATTGAGGTATCAGTGGTAGATGTGGAATGCCCAATAAAATGTCTGTGTTTGAGTGTGTGTCTCTGTGTGTGTTTGGAGGACAGCTCTTCCACAGGATGGAAGAATGTGCAGGAAAATTCCCTTTTCTTTGCCTGTTGTGGTCAAGCTCTCACTAGATGGCAACAACCACAACAGACTCAGTGAAACTGTAGCGGAAGGGTCATGAACTTCACATCCAAACAATAGCACAGAGGTCATTTTTCACTTATTTTTATTTGTTGTTTGTTTTGTTTTTAATCAACATGTTATGATGCTAATAAATACTATCCCTATAAAATAAAGTTCCACCCTCAGCCGGCACAATGAGGGAGGATAAACGGAGATGCAGCTTGACTTTTACACGGATAAATATTTCATAAAATCTTTATAAAGAAGAACCATACCAAATTTTGTTCACAGGATTTTATATCAGTTTAGTGTAAATCACTTTATATCTCAGGTTATTACTAAGCTCCTCTACAGGTAATACACAGATCTTAAGAAGACTGAGCACAATGCACCCTCAACTCTTTGTAATGGACCTTTGTGCTTCCAGATAAAAGGATGTAACTGTGTCTTTTTCTAAAGCAAAACTTAGTCATTGAACCAGTGCTCGGCTAAAACATTTTTTTTCCTCCACCTATTTTTCTTTTGCTGAATCTCTTTTTCTCCTGTTAGTTAGCTTTCCTCCCTGCCATTAAAAACCTTTCACCTCTTGGTTTGATTCTAATATCAGGTGATGTAATTATGTTGTGTTTCTGATTAACACAGTTCTTTTTCTTGGCTTTGTCTGCTTTTGGCTAATTGTCCCTCTCTGTCCTATGTGTAGGACCGCAAGCTGTCCAAGTCGGAACGTCAGCGATTCAAAGAGGAAGCCGGGATGTTAAAAGGTCTCCAGCATCCCAACATCGTCCGCTTCTATGACTCCTGGGAAGGTCCCTGCAAAGGAAAGAAGTGCATTGTTCTCGTCACTGAGCTCATGACATCTGGCACATTAAAAACGTGAGTACATGAGAAATTTAAGGAATTTTAAATGGATGCATTGTGCGTCTTTACTGTATTGATTTTACCACCAATACTCGAGCTTTTACATAAAATTTGGATACCAGGATTAGATGCATAAACAAAAAGCTTCTGTTTATTTTTTGGATAGAAAATGCATTCATTTGCATATACCTACCATCTTCTTTCCCTTCAAACCAATAAGCCTTTAAATTCTGTTTTCAAATGTTCAAATGACCTTTCAAAGCAGTGTTTATAGCACCTCACATCCTAGCTAGATTTCAGTGCTAATTACAGCTGTAAGGGGGCAGCTAGTGAGTGTCTGACTCATTACATTTAGAGTATGTGTTGTATGTCCGTTTATTGCACAGTATTTATGTAACTGCTTGTTGTATTGTACTTACATGACCCTAAACAATGTTATAATGTATCACTAATAAACTACACCCAAAAGACAGTGTGTTCAACTGTTTCTCATCCTGTGTTAGTCACGGATTCAAATTAGCTCATAAATCACGAGGAAACCTTGATAAATTTACATTGATTGTTTGGATGAAAGCACCACTGGTGGCTGTCAGTCCCTCACCTCAGTCTCTGTCTGTTCCCCCTCCCTGAAAATTCCCCCGTAGAGAATTTTGTGTCGAAAGAGTGCCAGCGTCTCTGCTGTTTAGAATACACGCAGTCTGTGAATGTCAGCACGATTGTTGAGCTCCTGCCACAATAAAAGGCTGAACATGGGGTGAGCGCCGCGCAGCCTGCTCCATGCAGTGCATCCAGGGACAGCGTTGGTCCACCTGCCAGCTGCCGCTTCTGCTGCAGATTCCCCTCATTCCTGACATCATATCTTCTTGCTGCGGGTAGCAGAAGGCAGATGGATGACAGAAGCAATAGTTACATACAGTTGGTGAATAGAACAAGTCATCAAGGCAGAGCCTGAGAGATGCATTCAGATCGTCGACTGAATAGACAAAAGGATGTCATTCAAAAACAGCAAATTGGATAAACAAAGCAATGACTCACCTGTAACCACAGAAGGATGAATAAATCAGTAGAACAGTACTACCCAGGACAGTATCGCCCTCTACTGGTAGATTCAAAACATCTTCATGTTTCTAAACCAGAGCAAAGGCTGCATCTGAGCTCCAGTCTGGATATATAACCACAAAATTTAATAAAGTTTAATCAACATCATCAACAAAGGAAGTTTTCAATACTTTATCTATTGTTTTGCTAAATAAGGAAGGGGATAATCAACATTTAGGAAACTCTTAAAATGCTAAATGAAAAAGCTATAATTACATTAATTACACTGTAATTATTTACAAGATTAACATAATTAAGATTATGGCTGATTTCCCTTTGAAAGACTAGCATATACAGGAAATCTATACTTTATACACATGTTTGTTTTTGTACATTCACACAGTGCATGCAAGTGTGCTTATGAACAGGATGAAGGCTGCACAGGCGTTTGGCAGCTGTCCAGGTGAATACTCAGAAAGGAGAGGTGCTGGTGTATGCTGAGGTTGTGGAAAAAGAGATGACAAGAGGGACTGATAGGGAGGGAGAAAGAAGGTGAAGATGGAAACACTGACCAGCATGGGTTCGGTCTATGAAGGGGTCCTTATCAGGGTGATTTGTATGTGTGTGAGAGAGAGGAAGAGCCATATTTATATAGCTGTGTAAATACATGTCTCTTATGAGTATAAATGCTTTTATGCCATATCATACACGGTAGGAAGTGTATTAAACAGATTGTATACATATAACATATCTGTTATATCAGAGCTGTGAAATCTGATTTGTGTGCTGAGATTTGAGTTGGGCCGATATCGCTATTAGCATCAGAAATACTCGTCAATCCTGCCAAAAGTAAGAGAATCAGGATCGAGTATTTCTGTCCAAACACCATCTGATTCCATGGAAACTAAATCTTTTTTTTTTTTTTTCTGCCAAACACCACCACACACAGACACAGGAAGTTACGCAATCTTGCATGACGATTGAGTTGTTTTGAGTTGGTAGGCAAAGAAGCAGCTACATGTGAATCACTGTTGTGCTAACATTTAGCATTAGCATTATGTTAGCAATTTGATGTTATTACTCATTAGAAAAATCTAGCCATCAAAACAGTGACATTCCTAATATGCAGGGTTTAGGTTTCCAGAGGCAGCACGAATGCTGCCTAACGCTAGCAACCTTAGAGAAATTAGCAACGAGAAGCCAAAAAGCCACCACAATAACAGTTCTTTGTCGCCAGATACTTAAACCCGTAGGTATCGGAACCAATACTGGTCAGAATAAAACGGAATCAGAACATGCCTAGCTGAAATGGGAGCACGGTTGAACGATTGTGTGTGTGAGAGACACCTTGTGCAGTGTCACTCCAGAGCTGCATGCCACAGGGTTTAACTTTTCTGTCAGCCCTGCTCTGACTTCAGAACCAGAGAGAAAGAAAGCAGAGGAGACAGGCGAGGGAGAGGAGGGTGCAGATTAGACATGAAGAGATACGAGGTGTGCTGCTCTTTAGTGCCTTTTTACGTCTTTATCTTTCTTTAATGTGCAAAACAGGTGGAAAATGTTTTAAACATTTCTTTTTTCAAGTTGAGCTCAATTTAAATTGCCCCCAAAACATTATTTTCCTTCCTGTAACATGCTCCATTAGCGGAAAGCAAACCCTGGGTGGATACGCAAGCTTAAACAGATATTTTGGGCTGTAGTATACTTTCTCTCTTATAACATAGTTGTTTGCGTTGAATAAAAAAAAAATTGATTTGTGTTTATAGTGATGTCAAATGGAAATACATTCCTGTGCCGGATTTTAAGTGCTGTAATTTACACTTCTACAGCTCTTTAACTCAACAGTGTGGATGGAGGTTGGTGCAGACTGGTCTGTGATGCTGCCTCTTATAGTTGTCTAAACTGCTTCTTCAGTTAAGACACATTTGCAGTTGATTCATTATTTAAGCAGCTGGCGAGATGCTGGAGCTGTCAGTGATGCCGGAGCCAGACTCAATAGAGACTCAGCCAGCAGAGAAACCACGAGTGAGTCACTGGTCAGCCAGTGGTCCAGTCAGGTGCCAGGGCAGATTTAGTGGATATTGAATCAAATGCACAAAATAGATCAAAGATAAGATCAGCTTTAGAAATTGGAATCAAACTACTTTAACAAATAAAATCTTTGTAAATCAATTTATCCTGTATCCTGTGATACTGTGCAAAAAGGAAATAAGTCTGTGAATTTTCCTCTTAAGCTGAAAGATCAGATGATGATTGAACAGTGCATCCTGCTTTCCATGCATCACAGAGCTCTCCATAGAGAGTCCCCATCTGATTAAATAAACACTCAGTTTAAACACATTTAAAATAGCTAATCAAAGCATGCATGTTCAGTCTGGAAACAGCAGCACACTGTCAGGCTGCTAACTAACATCAGTGTGTCTTACGTGAACATCTCTATTGTTTCCTGCTTGTATTCCTGCAGCATTTCCTCCCACATTCCAAAGTCATGCAAACCAGGTGGACTGACTCTTAATCACCCTCAGGTGTGGATCTGTGTTTAGCTTTAAGATTGAGCTGCCAACCTGTCAAAGGGTGTTTTCCTGCTCTCCACCCAACCTGTACTGGGAAAGGCTCCAGCCTCATAACCCAGATCAGGAATAAGTGGGGAGAGGCATGAGACGATTGATCTAAATTACTTCAAGATTCAGAATGAAACAATTGTCACAATTAAATGGTGCTTTTGTGCTTTCAATTTGAGTAAGTGTTAAGTTAACTGGCATGGGAATGGCAAGACTGCTTGATAATACACAAATAATGTTTACTGTAAGGTTGATGGCTGTCTGGACCACACCAAAGCATCTCATGATGTGCATCCGTATGGTTGCAGCTGTTTATTGGAAGCATATAAACAGGATTTGTTTAAATGTAGTCGTGTGATTGTCCTATAACTGCTGTTGCCTTCTGTGCACGTTCAGAATGAAAACTGAGCTTCTGAGTGTTAGCTGCTAACTTAAAATGTGTATCGTGATGGCCTCTCTGATGTTGTATGCACACTGATGTCTCTTTTGATGATGATTTCCATAAACTGGAATATTCCGAAAAACATAACACAATGGTTATGCAAGCTTTAGATTCAAACCTCTCCCCTGTTTACATTGTCTGCTTTTTCCAGGCTTTGATTTAGAATAATGCATATTTCCACAGAGAGTTATCCGTGCTGAGTGAGTTGTATTGTGTAGAAAAATATGTGGAAAGCAGGTCAAAGTTTTTACTGGAATAGCATTTGACCTCAATTGATGTTTTTGTGGGAGTTTCTTTAGCTGGAAACCACAGAGAGGCATTAAGACAGGACGCATGTTGGCAGGCACTGTGATGGGACAGAGGGCACTTAAATGCACAATACAAAAAAAAAAAAAGAAAAGAAAACTTACGACTCATTCCTCCTATCTTGTGGTTGTTTATGTTTTTCAGTTTGTCTTCCTACAGGTGCTCCTGATGACTGTCTAATTGTTTTCTTACAGCATCTGTAGTATATTTGCTTTGAATTTTCTTTACAGGTATAGCAGCTGTTTTTTTGTTTTTTTTGCTTTCTTTTATTAATCAATTTATCAGTTTTTTTTGTTTGGGTTTAACTCTAAAGTTGCTGTTTTCTCACTTTTTTAAAATCTTTATTTTTATTTTCTTCATGCTCATTTTATTATATTGAATCTTAATTTTAAATCTTAATCTTGCACTGTGTTTAATAAAAGGTTTACACAGTTACAGGTTTCTGCACCACAGTGCATCACTTCTTTTATTCACCTCTACTGTGCAGCTTTAGGAAATGAATAGACCAAGAGCTGCTATTTTAAATGTTTTCTGATTTCTGTTCCCTTTGTCCTGCGTTAGCAAATGATCTCATATTCGATTTCTTTGTCTTGCAGTTACCTGAAGCGTTTCAAGGTGATGAAAATCAAGGTTTTGCGTTCGTGGTGTCGACAGATCCTCAAAGGTCTTCACTTCCTGCACACCAGAGCCCCGCCCATCATTCATAGAGACCTGAAATGCGACAACATCTTCATCACAGGCCCCACAGGCTCTGTGAAGATAGGAGACCTGGGGCTGGCCACGCTAAAGAGGGCGTCTTTTGCCAAGAGTGTCATAGGTAAGGAAAATGCATCTGTTTGTACATAAAGCTGCAAATGTGGAGTAAGTAAAACAGCCAACATAATCAGTTAGTTTGCTGAAGCAATAACTCTTTTACATGCACATTCTTTGCCCACCGTGCACGCCTACTTTATGTTCTTTTTACTGCTTCTAACATGTTGTTAAAGCTAACCACAGGTATTTGAAAACTGAACAGACCTCCAGTCAGATGGATTAAGTTGTTTGGAGATGCACACCCTCTACTTTTTTAATATAAATACACACTTAAACACACAGTTTAGTTCCACAGTATTTTCTTACGGACTCATTTTCTCATACAACAAGCACATGAATGTGCATATTTCTACACACTTGAGGCAAGAATGATACACTCACTGAGTCTCACAGCTTCTTTGTAGTAATTAGGGAGACTTTCAGTATTTGGACAGACTTGGAAATCACCCCACAAAACAAATATGTGGCACTAGTTTGTGGTTTTCCAAATATGTGTAGGAGTTTTATCAGTCTTAGGATACATATGCATTAAACTATATAAGTCTTTTCACCTCAAGCTTTTAATTCTTTTTACAGCATTTGTGTGCAAGTTAGTGTTTAATGGATATGCATTTAAGTATGCAAAGACTAAACAAGTTTGCATGTCATGTTGCAGGTAGTTTCTTACTTATTGTCTTTCTGGAAGATTAAGCAAAGTCAGTGTTTTCCCCTAATCTTAGAGAGCTAAGCTCAAACAACATACAAATGATTTTTTCCTCCCCTCTCTTTTTTTTAAGGTACTCCTGAGTTCATGGCTCCAGAGATGTATGAAGAGAAGTACGATGAGTCTGTAGACGTGTATGCCTTTGGGATGTGTATGCTGGAGATGGCCACCTCAGAGTATCCCTACTCTGAATGTCAAAATGCTGCCCAGATTTACAGACGCGTTACAAGTGTAAGTACCTCCCCTGAGATTTGTGTTACATTCATGAGTCACATGACAGCCTCTTTTTTTGTTTTTTGTCTCTAATTTCCATCCTCTCTCTGCCAATCCCCCCCAACAGTTGTTTACTGACTATATTAATAAGTTTGGCATGAGCTGCAGGAGATACAGTCATATGATGCTGTTTTTTTCTTCTGATTAATGTCTTTTGCATATACCCTTTTGCTCTCTTACAGACTTTTTCTTGAGAAAACCATACCACTCAGAAAACACTTATCGTGTTTGCCTTTTTTTCTCCACCTGTAGGGAGCAATATGGAGCCAGTTTGATCACATCAGGTTGAAATAGTTTGCAACAGTTTGCTCTAATAATTATGAGGAGAAAAACACGAGACAGACAGAAATGCAGTCAGACTTCGATTCAAACTTCAAGCCTCTAAGTGCTGCTAAGAGCATCAGACACACATCAGACATACATGCAGACAGATGAGCCATCTCCCTTATTTCCTTTTAGCTTGACTTCAACTTTGTGGAGGCTGACAGCAATGGTTTAATGGACCAGAGGATTTTTTATGAGAAACTCCTTTTTCTCATTTACCCTCCTTTAGTCCCATTATCCCTCATTTCTCTCTGCATCTCTCTCCAATGACATCTTTTATGTCTGTCATTGCTTTATTTGATATATTAAATTACTAGCAAAAACAAAAAGAAATGCTCAATTCAAGCAATCTCAAGTAGGATACAACTTTAAAGATATTAAACGTTAGAATTTAATAGTTTCTTTACACTCGGAAGGGTTGGATTTTATATACTTGTTAAAAAACCAAATATTCTCATTTTTTTATTTCATATATAATTTACAATAATCATAACATTTCTAGAACATAGACACATTCATGGGTTTTGTTCTCACATGATACATGTATGTGGTCACTGTGCTGTTTAATGTAGCTCAGTTTTCATTTTAAATAAATAAATGAGATTCCATATAGTACCAACCCAGACTATTTTACTGGCACTTTTAAAGTTTAACTAATTTAGATTAAGATTACTTTTCTGTCTCAGAGATAAGTCCTCTGTCTTTCCTCCTTTTGTGTCTTTCTGTTTCTGAATCGCTCAATTTCAGTGTTTCATGGGTGGATTAAGTTCAGACTGTATATTTGTATATGACTGGCCCTCATTCCTTTGCCGTCCCATTAACTCCCTCCCGCTAAAACCTGATCAAATCACATTGGATTATCCCTGGGACCTCAGCCCTTGGGGTAGTCGGGCTGTTTCTGTGAATGTGTTTGTATTATAACTAATTATCAATGATCTCATGCACTGAAAAAACTCATGTCCAACTTTAGTTTTCTGAATTTATTGCCACTCACAGATAAAAACCTTGTGACAGCCACAGGGTTCTCTAGTCACCTGCTTGCTTTCATTCCGCTGCCTAAAATCCATCCAACCAGATTTCCATCCATCATTTCTCCTTCTCTTTCCTCACTGATGTAGATAATCTCTAAAACTGTAGGTTTTATTTGCAACACTTACAAATAAAATAGATTTAATGCTTCTTTTTTTTATCAGTTGTTTACAATTGATGGATTATTTCACTTATGATAATTAAATTTTACTATCAGAGATCACTAACTACTGCAAATCTTTGACTAAGAGCTGCTTTTGTCTAATTTGTGACTTCTGGAACACAATCGGATATTTTCCTTTCATCTGGGTCATCTTCCCTGATATCTGATGTGCCTGTTTCACCAGCTTGTTTGTCTTACATGTGGAAGCTTTATTAGAATGTGTCCTGCAAGCTTTGTGCAGATTTCCTTTGGAGGTTTATGTCATTGGTTGGGAACATTGCTGCACAAAGTTCTTAAATCAACAGTTTCACTTTTGATTGCTTTACAGTTTTCTACGTTCTACTCTAGTCAAGTCCAGCTCCTACTACCACATGATGCTACCATCACCTTGTTTTATGTTATTAATGACATAATCCATGCTTTTGAGGACTACTGATGAAAATTCACTGTTTCTTTTATCAGATCAGAAAAACTTTGTGTCTCGTGAGATGGCTTTTGATAGATTGCTAGCAGGCTGTCATGAGCCTGTTAGTGAGGAAAGGCTTCAAAGCAGGAAACCTGTTGGTCTTTCTGACTTTTCCCCCTAGTCTGTAAAGATTTTCTTACATCCTTCTCAGCTGTGTCCAAGGGCAAAATCCTGTTTCACAGGTTAATGGGCAATTCTTTCTTCCTCACGGCTTGTTTTTTACTCATTGACGTTTACCATTAGCCTTGAGGCCCCATAAGCACTTGTGCACCCTCTTAATTGTATCTAATGAATCCCATTATTTACAAGTGGACTCCAGTCAAGCTGCAGAAACTTCATTGGCGCCACAAATAGAAGTAGAAAGTTTCAGAGCTCAGTTGCAAATGAATGCCGTATGCTTAGAAACCTAAAGGGGTCTAAAATCTTTCCATGGGCGCTGCATCTTATTTGGTTGCTGTTGCTGGCACGCAGACCTTTTTCTTTTTTTTGTCTTTCTAAAAATCAGTCTGGTTGGAATATGGACATGACAAACAGTGTTGTTGATATGATTCACGTCTTCTCTCCCTCTGGAACATTTCTAACTCCCCAATTAGCCTTATTTAACTAAAATCTAGGGTTCTCTCCATCCCTCCCTTCTTCTGTTGGACTTAATGCCATTACATCCTCCATCAGTCCTAACTTTGTTTGGCCCTGGAATCTCAGCCTGTGTGTGTGTGTGTGTGCAACACTGAGAGATAGAGGTAGTTATATAACGGTACACTGGTGGGGCAGCTGGAGAGAAACAGGTCAAGAGTGAAAAGTAAGGAAAGGAAGAGCAGAAGGAAATGGTCATTTGTTGGCTTGTAGACGATCAACAGCCTGTCAGTTAGTCAACCACTTTTGCTGACATTTTTCTTGTCCATTGTCCCAAGTGCTCTGTAGGTAAGTCGCTTATTTAACAAATTTGATCACCTTTATGATCCTTGTGCACTTTTCTATGTGGCGGTGCAATTTTTTTTTTTTTTTTTTTAACAAGCGGAATTCCATTTGAGGTAAAATTTCATCTACTTTAATTCCCTGCTTAATCAACTTGTCATCCGTTTTTAATAAACGTATGCCAGGTGGACTCGGCTGGAGATTTGGTACGGAAAAAGCAGAGACCAGATAATGTGAAGTGACACATCATTTGGGTTGTAGCGTTGCATCTTTTACATGCAAACAGATGGAAATAATGTTTGTCTTTTATTCCAATATTTAAGGTAAAGATTTCGCTTCAGCTCTTGTTTTGTTTTTCTTTATAGTCCTGATTCATTTTTAATGTCACAACATATGTCCAGCCATTCAGAAGCCTTCTAGCAAACAGTTAAGTAGAAATAATATGAGAAATATGCAGAAATATTTAACTACTACAACTATTTCCAACTCATGTTGCCCTGCCATGCTTAATATGTTTATCTACTAAATACTTTAAACACTGTTTGTTTGAACTTTCATTCAGTTGTAGCTTTTTCAGCATTGGGACATTTCCAGTGTTTATTATCATTTGGCCTCAGAAGCTTCGATTGGAGCCAACGGTCTCAGTTTGTTTCTGCTGATATTATTTTATTTTTTCTTCATTCATGTTATCCCTCAAAATGTGCTCTTGTGTTTTTAATTTAATCTGAAAGTATGGGATTCATTCTTCAAATGGGTTTAGCAGGAATTTGATCCTGGGTGAAACTATTTATGAACCTTCTTACACACCTCAGGTCCTCTCATGATGAAATGTTTATTCTGAAGACTTAATATGGTTTAAGTTAATTTGGGCTCAGTTATGCTGCTGTTATAGTTTTGAAAGTTTTCCTCTTCCTTCCATTTTGTCTTTAATAAAGGAAAAGCAAGTATTTGGGTCATCTGTCAAAAAGAACATCATGTACAGAGAAGAACCACTGGAATACATTAACATCTGAAACTTAATTTAGTGCTGTATATGTGTATAAATTAGATTGGACTTTGTGGTAAATCTTCCCTATGCATGAGTAGGAGAAGTTATTCCTGCCTTATGTTGATGTGTCTCTGAAAGCTTCCTTGCATTCATTGCGCTTTTATTTTGCTTGTGCAGGGAGTGAAGCCTGCCAGTTTTGACAAGGTAGCCATTCCTGAGGTGAAGGAAATTATAGACGGCTGCATTAGAACAAACAAAGATGAGCGGTGAGTCACAAAAACCACAAACTGCCAACTCTAAATATGGAGCTGTTTTGTTTGCATATGATCTTAGGAGTTTGGATTTCCAGATCGTCTGTTTTCATCTTCATTGTTTCTTCAATGTCTTTAATGTTAGTGGTTTCAAGTGTTGATTAAACACCCAGTAATGCATGAAAGCTACTTTGTGTTAAATGTCTTTCTGCATGGGTTGAGAGATTGAAGTGGTAAATCCTCCTTTTCTCTAAATTCTGATCCAGCTCACAGCGTCTGTGGTTAGAAATAAGAAGTACTCTGTTCGCTCTGCCCATGTTTTGGGTCTGCCAGCACATTCGTCATGACCTTGTGTCAGCTGCTTTACAGACTTAACCCAAAGCAACTTTTATTCTTGTCTTTTTTCCCCTTCTTTTTTTTCTCATTTCATTCCAGCCTAGTTGCTCTACCTTGACCTTTTGACATCATGTCAACATGTTGAGATCCCAGCAAAAATTTATGTCTGTTCTGTTAGCTTACAAGGTGGAGTTTAAACAGTCTGGCATAAAGTAGTGTAGAGAAGTTGCTTTAGTTCTCCTCATTGCCAATGTTTTTATTTAAATTTTTTAAATTTCTGTCTCTTGCTGAATCTCATTTCTAAAACATTTTGATGATCCTAATTTAGTTTTTGGGCTCTTTATCTCCAGATATGCCATAAAGACGCTGCTGACCCACGCGTTCTTCCAGGAGGAGACGGGGGTCAGGGTTGAACTTGCAGAGGAGGATGATGGGGAAATGATTGGTATCAAATTGTGGCTCAGGATAGAAGACGTCAAGAAGCTAAAAGGCAAGAAATTAGAAACTAATTTATGACCCATTTGAGTCTTTTCTGTCATATTTTTTCTGTAATGGCTCAAACAGTACAAAGAGCTTGAAATCCAAAGCTCATATTTTAGACAGACATTGCACCCAAGTGGTTGACTGACTGACAACCTTGCTTGCAGGAAAATATAAAGACAACGAAGCAATCGAGTTCTCCTATGATCTGAATAAGGACGTCCCTGAAGATGTGGCGCAGGAAATGGTATGTTCACTATTGAGACATTGATAATTTCACATAAGATGTTAGACAGAAGGAAATGATGTTTAGAAAGAAGTTTATTTAATTTAATTTATTTATTTACAAGACATGTATTATATTCTGTTTAAGATAAATCAGTTATAGTTAAGCCTTGTAAAATGGGTCACCCCAGAAGCCATAAAAAGGCTAATAAACAGGACCCCAAAACAAAGTACACACAAATAATAAATTTATGCATAATTTGGTTTATCCAAATCTAGAAATCCTAAAACTACTTAAAGTCTATAACCTACATCTTTTAAATATGTAAAAAAATATTTTCAGTTATATCAGGCCTCTTGCACATTGAATATAATTGTAAGGGCTATATTTTATATTAAAAGTTATTGTAATTTTTCTTATTTATTGTAAAACTTTATATTGTTATGAGGATCCCAGCTGTGTTTTATCAAACTAAGTGTATGTTAATAGTAATGTATGTTTAGATTTCTTTTTAAAGATGGATAGGCATTTTGACTTCTAGAGTGTCTTCAACCTCGTTCCAATCTGAGGACCCTTACCTGCTTCCTGCTTCTGTCCCCTACTGACGCTTGCTGCTTCGCTCTCCCCTCTGCCTGCATTTTTCTGCCAATATTCTTATTTTTCTACTCAAGAAACTCATGAGCAACGACTCCTGGATACTCACTAATCACTGGGACTGTATTTTGTGGTAGATTTGGTTGAATACTGCTATTTTTTTTTAAGACTTACAATCTTGTCAGTGTCATGTCAGCGTGGCCTACAAATAGTAGAAGCCTTATCTACAGTTACTCAGGAGCTAAAGCTAACCAGCTGCAAGATGCCGCCCTTCTCTACAGATGACTATGACACACTTCTACAGAGGATCAACATGCTGGAAACAAAGATTCAACAGCTTGAGGTGAATGTGGAAGTGAATGGATTGTGTGGCAATGAAACAACCTTGCCTTTAATAAAAAACAGCGGACAAGATTGTGCTAACACACAGCTGATTAGCACAAACTTAGCTGGAAAGAAAAAGGAGAACAATGTACAAGGTAATAACTCTTTCACTGATAGTCCTCCCTGGAATGCTCTTGGTGCAAAGCCAAAGAGTAAATCATCTCACAGGGAAATGGGAGGACGAGTAACAGGCAGAGCCCAGTTTGCTGAAATTAGCGATGTGACCGGCTGGCCTGCTCTACCATCCAGACCAAGCACATCCTCAACCCCTCTCATTAGCAAGACACAGTCGTGGCCAGTTATCAGAAGGAAAACTAATAAATCCTCTCTACAACAACCGGACATGCAACTACAGAACAGGTTTGATCCACTGCTGCAGGATTCTGGATCTACATCCGATGACCAAAGTGAAATCTTCCTACACACCAGGGTAAGACCAAAGAACGAGTCAGAAAATAAAAGGCAACAAGAAAAGCAAATGGCTGGGCCTCAGACTCTGATTGTTGGTGACTTCGGTGCGAAAGACGTGAGAAATGTGTGTGGAAAACTTACAAAAGTACTGTGCTTTCCCAAGGATATGGTATCAGATGCGAGAGGCAAAATTACGCAAATTGTGGCATGTGGGGTCGAATGATGTTGTGAAACAACAATCTGAGGTGCCGAAACAGGATTTTACTGAACTGCTGGATACGATCAGCTGTCTGGATGCCCGGATATTCATCAGTGGCCCTCTCCCTTCCATCAGAGGAATGGAGAGATTCAGTAGGCTGTTTAGTCTGAATGCATGGCTGTCGGCTCTATGTACCACACATCCAGTTCATTTCATAGACAACTTCAGCTTCTTCTGGGACCGCAGGCACTTTTTTAAGATGGATGGAGTGAAGCTGTTCGCCTCCAACCTGTTTTATTTTCTGAACAGACACTCTGTTCCCTCGGACAAGGACAACAGACAAGAGAGACCAAAACAACGTGATAAGACAGAGTCTAGAGCAGGGGTGCCCAAGTTCGGTCCTCGAGATCTACCATCCTGCAACTTTTAGATGCAACCCTTCTCCAACACGCTTGAATCAGAGGTCATCTGCATGTCATTCAGCTCTGCAGAGGCCTGGTAACGAGCCAGTCATTTGATTCAGGTGTGTTGGAGAAGGGTTGCATCTAAAAGTTGCAGGATGGTAGATCTCGAGGACCGGATTTGGGCACCCCTGGTCTAGAGAAACCTTAAGAAAAAAAACCCTCATCCCCCTCCCGAAGAAAGCCCCAAAGCTCTCAACAAGGACCCACCCCTTTCATCTCATCATCCTCCATCCAAGTTATCTGCAAAAATGACTTTATGGAGGACATTAGAAGAATTAATAAAATCGTTGACATAGTGGACCTAATATCAAGCCCTGCGGGACTCCACAATTTAGTTTTAACTTGTGACACGCTATTTTTTTATGTGAACATATTGCTCCCTTTCATATATATATATTCTAAACCAACTGAGTGCTGTGCCCCTGACACCATAATGTTGCAGTTTGCCAAGGAGAATATTCAAGTTAGAGGTGTCAAATGCTTTTGACAAATCCAGGAAAATGCCAATACCACATTCTCCTTCATCAATAGCGTCATATATTTTTTTCAGTGAGATTAAGAATAGCCATACAGGTTGTTTTCTTCTTCCTAAAGTCGTATTGTGATGGGTTAAGTATGTTACATCTATCTACGTAATTACCAAGTCTGGAGTGGACTACTTTCTCTAATACTTTTGAGAGGGTTGGTAGTATAGAGATTGGTTGATAATTGTGTGTATTGTTTTTATCACCGGCTTTAAATAATGGAATAATATTTGCAATTTTTGTCATTATTGGTACCACACCACTCAGAAATGAAAGATTTATGGTATAAATAAGTGGATCCGCTATTTCTTTCACATTTGCTTTGAGGATTTTACTACGTTCATGGTAATTTGACTCACTTCTATTTTATTTGTTGGTGTAAGGAAAAAGGAATTGACATAATTATTTCTGAGATATTATTGCAAAAAAGGAATGGAATGGAGGGGCTGGTGTAAACTGTTTGCTGTCTGAATTTGTGTATCTTCTTCTAACTCCCTAGGTTGAGTCAGGTTATGTTGCTGAGGCTGACCATAAGACTATGGCCAAGGCTATCAAGGACCGTGTGTCACTGATCCTAAAGAAGAGAGAACAGAGGCAGCTGGTACGAGAAGAACAGGAGAAGAGAAAACTGGAGGCAGAACAACAACAACAAGAGTCCTTAAAAACTTCACACACGCAGGTTTGTTGGACCGGTACAATGACCTGACGCAATCTAAAGCTCAGAGACCTTACAGACGATATTCCAGTTGGAGGATTCTGTATATGTGGAACATGTGGATTCAATAGACAGTATTTAAGTAGAAGTTAGTTTTAATTGGTACTTTGCATTAATTTGACTCTTGCTTCTGTTTGTATGTCTGCAGGCAGAGACAGAGGAGCCCGAAGTGGAGCAACAACAGCATCACTATCAGCAGACCGCCATCTCACATACATGTAAGATTGGAAATAGCATATCAATTCAAAATACTTTGCTAAAGTCCTTGAATACTTACGCAATCTAAGATTAGCATCTGGCATTTTTTCCAGGTATTGTGAAAACTTGCATCTAAAAAAATACTTGCTGGGTAATTGTCAATGTTTTCCTGTAAAGCAAGATCAGCTATTTATGTCTCAGTATTCTAATGTGCACACAATTCCAAGTCATCCCACTGTAATCAGAAGTTACCTTGGAAAGTATTCCTTCCTCTAATTGTTTTCCTCCATAGTTTTTGAGCTTCTGTTGAAGTCATTACTTTGAGGACTACAAATGGTTACCTCTGTGTTTCTCCCAGCTGAAGGAGGTGTTGACAGTGGGCAGGGTTCCTCCGTTTTCTCCTCAGACTCCCCCCACCTGGGTCAGCTGACCATGTCATACAGCTGCCCCCCCTCTTCCCAGCCCCCTTCCCAGACCCCATACCCTCCAAACCCCTCCGCTGCCCTGCAGCAACACCCAGGCTACACCCAGCCGCCGCAGCCGATGGTAAGTAATGACTTGATTGAACTAACTCGTGACTGTCTCACCGTGTCTGTGAGAAGTGGCATCCTCACAGATTTGATAGAAAATGACTCATCAGTTTGAAGTGAACTCTGCACAGTGTGTATTGAAGTGAGGTGGAATGATGTTTGCAGTGTTTGGAATTGGCTGTAAATGGTAATTGCCTGAGTTTATTTTTTTTTATTATTTTTCTTTAATTTAGTACTTTATATTTATTTTCATTTGATGCAAATGACTTTCGGTGTCTTAAAGAAACATAACAGAAGTTACTGAACTGTTTTCTTACCAAACAAAGCATGCAGTGTAAAACATTTAACCAAATATAAAAACACAGTAGAATTTCGGTCAATATTTTCACCTTTTTAAGCCATCAGTCAGATAAGATGTACCCAGTCAGATGCTCCCCCTAGCAGTCAGCCCATAAGCTACTTATTCACTTAGTTATCCAGCAGACCAGTGCAGTTTGTCCTCTACTGTTGCCATTCAGCCATTTCTGTCAAGTCATCCACCCTTTCCTTATATTCCAGGGTTTCATACATCCCTCTTTCCCACAGTCCTGCTATCTCATCTACCATTTAGTCCTTCTTTCTCTGTCTCAACCCTTCCTCATGTCTGTGAAGATCCACATATTCTAGTTATTTATTCATTTTACAGTTACATACTTCATTTCATCACTCATGTTCTTAATATTTTTGTTTTGATCATTTAGATTGTGTATATTTGGGCTCATGCTATTTCTAAAGTGATCAAGCAGAAGAATCGTGTGCAGTAAAGTTTGCTGACCAAGCGATACTTGAAACTGATTGGTTTATTGAAAATGTCTTACATCTACAATATGCTTTACATATAACTTCATTCACATATATTCAGGGATTTTTCCCAGCATACAACAGAGCAGTAACACATTAGCGTGAAAAGCAGCTGCTAATGGAGAGGTGAGCTGCATTAGATCTGGCGGTCTGATGATCTTTGCTTCTTATCAGACATGCTGACTGGGATAATCATTCAGTTTGTGGGCTGATTGATGGAATAACTCAATCATGGCTTTGGCTTCATTTGAGAGGCTGTTTTTGAGTTAAAAGAGAATTTCTCAGGCTTATCACACAATCAAGAGTTGTTTTTTTTAAGTCTGTGTTGTAAATAAAGCCTTTTGCTTTATCTTAACAAATCATTTTACCTGATTATTTGTTATGTAATGTTTTCATTTTCTGTTGATGCCTGATGTTTTTTTTCTATTTCTTTTGTAAATTTATCTTCAGGTTGTATTTTATGTACGTTTCATGTTAATTTCTTTATGTTGTTTACAATTATTTATAGTAGGATGATGTAGAACATGTAAAGGATTTATTTTAATGAAAAATGCTTGGTTAAGTTAACCTGTGATATTCTGCCTCTGAACTGATTCAGAAGCAGACTGTCGTTGGTGAACTTATTCTCTTTGTAAATTTGCATATAATGTCAATTATCAGACTGAAATAAGAAATCATGTTAGCGCTGATTTTTTTTTTTTTTTTTTTTTTTTTTGTTGCTTTAATTAATCTGAGTTTTCCCTGTTTTTCATGTTATTCTTATGTTATATATATTTAAGAATTTTTGTTTTTAATTTCTTTGTTTTTCATGTTGGTTCCACCCTCTTCCACCTCCTCTCCCTGGCCTGCAGCCCGTATCACACTGCCGTCGAAGTCGTAGCATGTCTATTTGCGTCCCCCCCTCCTCCTACTCCTTCTCTCACGCTCCTCCATCCCTGGCCATTCCTCCAAAAAAGCCTGCCACACCTCCTCCAGACTTGTCCTCCTACACCTCCACCTCTACCACCTCCCCCAGCACACCTCTCGCAGCTGAGAGGGACACTTTCGCTGGGCGCCTCTCCAAGGCCCTGGAGACAGTCCTACCCCTTCACTCAGCCTCTTCTCAGCCCAGGGCCAGGCAGCGGAGGGCCAGCCTACCTGCTCTGTTCTCAACCCCTGTAGGTTCACAGACATAATCCCTGTGGTGGTGAGAACCAAAGAGGGAAGAGAGAGAAAAAGATGAACATTGGCCACACTGACCTTTGAAATATATGAAAATTAAAATGCTTTAAAGAAGAATGCACCGTCATGTACATCTGGAAATTCAATTAATTAAATACTAGTAATTAACATTAACATAAAATATGTTGTTGGTTACAGTTCAAGTTGTAATGTAGAAAATTTAAACCTTTTTATGTAAAGCAGAAATTTCATGGGCTGAGCAAATAAAACAGCCTGAAAAATCCATCTTTAAATGGTATCTCTACCATGATAAGTACATTTCACATCATTTTTACTCCAGTGTTTAGTGTAGTCGGTCCTGGGGACCCCCTGCCTTGCATTGTTAAAATGTTCCAACACACCTAGCTCTAATGAATTGGTCACCTCGGGATAAAACTCAGCAGAAGCTTGATAAATGAATTAGATCTGGTGTGTTAAAGCAGAGAAAGCTCCAAAATATTCAAATCAAGGATTCCTCAGGACCTGGACTGGAAAACCAGAGGTCCTTGTTTTCATTGTTCAGACTCATCAATCTCTTTAACTCTCTCTCCCTCTAGTAGGCCATTGTGTGTTCTTATTAAATACAAAGTGTCATGATCCATAACCATGGTCTATGACACCAGAATCCAATAAAAATGTGCATCTTCTGTCAGGAAAAGTGCTCAGTCCTCAATCTAGAAATTAAACTAATGTTGCTCAAGTTATATAGTATACAAATCCACGGCACAACACCTGCCTAACTAACGGTCCTTCATGCACTCTACAAGTTGGCTTGAATTAATAAAATATATATGTATTTGCATTTCCACTGCAGGAACTAGAAAGAGTTCTAGGAGAGAAATTATATTCCCAAAAAAAGCCCTTGGAGTGAGGTAGTATTAAAAAGCTGTTATTTATTATTAAGTGTTATCTTGGATTTTTACCAATAAATAAAACAAACCTTTCAAAGTGTGAAACATTGACAGATTTTTTGTTAATAAAGCTGAGGAGCACTTCCATGTCTGTAACTTATTCTGATCTGTAGGGCAGAGCACTGTCTACAGAAAACAGCAGAGGCTGCCGTGGTCGTGATGAAGATATGATTTACAAACTGATTTAAGGTGTTAATCTGTGATTGCTTCACAGGAGCTGTGTTCTAAGACAAATAAAAATATCCACAACCCCACAGAAATATGTAACATACTTATTTTGAGTAAATGTTAATTGTGGGTTGTTTCACAGCAGTTATGTTTTAAAGCACAAATACAAAAATGCCTCAAGACCCATAAATTGTGCAGCATTAAATAATTTTGAGTTAATATGGCTGCAGTGGACTTTCTGGTTTTAACATCCATCCAACATCTAGGCTCAGCGTAGCAGTGCAGAGACCCTGGCTTACACTGTTGAGGTGGAGAGACGCTCTTTAATTTGCCTTAATCTACCTTAAACCTCAAATCTCAGTGGAAAGGCATCAGAGCCAGGGCTGAAATAATTTTTGGCTCCAGGAAAACATCTCAAAGTGCTGTTAGTTGAAATGCACTTTCCAATATTCTTTAAATTTGACTGTGACAAAGTTGTAATTCTGCAAGCTTATTTTTAATAAAAAAAGACAAATTTCCTGATTGAAGATGCATCTGGATATTACCACGCTTAAAATCAGTGTTTGGCATTTCTTCTTTCCATTTTATCCACCTGTGAGCTTGCAGATCTCTCCTTTTCTGTCTGGTCTCTGCCTGTCTTTCTCCTGCAGCTCTACCAGTGTATCACTTTACCCTTCTGTTGTAATCAGCTTTATATCTTTTCCTTACCTTTTAGTTTCATCAGTTTGCAGCATTTGATTACATTCTGTTCCTTCCTAATCATGCAATCTGCTTTCAGTTTGGAGGATTAATATAATCCTTTTTTCTCTTGGATTTGAATTATTTTTTGTTATTATTTGTCGCCATTTCATGTGGGGCTTTGCCGTGGCTCTCTGTCATTAAATCCATTGTATCTCATTGTCGCAGCAGCTTTCAGTGCCACACCCCTTCAGCGGAGGAGCAAGCTCAGGTGGAGGAGGCACAGGAGGGGGCATCCCTCTCCCAACTCTCCCAGACCCCCCAACCATTTTCTTCCCTTCCATCCCAGAGCGTCCCATTTCCTTCTCACCTCCTCCTACTGGGCCTCCAAAGGCGTACAACACACAGAGACGCAAGAGCACGTCTATTCTCGAGGCGCACACCCGACACTTCCAGCCTGCCTACACTCGCTATGGAAGCAGCCTCCACCCCTTTTCTGGAATGGAAGGTGTTGATACTCCACCCCTTTTTATGGTCAATCCTGGTTTTGCCGCAGCTGCTCAAAGACTTGGTGTTGGGGAACCTCTCCATCTCCCAGGACAGTCTGACCCAAGTATGTATGGTTTTAAAGACATGAGAGCAGAACACGAGGAAGCAGTGAGGAGATTAAGTCTGAATCAAGCTGCCCTTTTGGACCATTATGAAGCAATGGCATATGGAGGATATCCAATGACTGCACACCAGCTTGGCCACTTGAGTTTCCATCAGAGGCAGGCAGCAGCTGCAGCTGCTAGTTTAGCCTTTGATCCTGGTCCTTCTCAACCAGGGTTCTTACACCCACACCTTATACAAAGAATGAGTGCACACAGCCCAGTACCTCCACCTTTACCCCCCATGAGTGCATCAACAGGTGGTTCCATCTCCTCCTCGTCATCTGAGGGATTCTATCCTCCGCAGCATGCATCCTCATCCTCCTTCCCTATTTCAGCACCTCCAGTTATGGCTGATGCCCCGCCATCTGCTGGAAGTGTTTTTGAATTTCATTTAGCAGCAGCGGCGGCAGCTGCAGCTGCTGCTGGAGACCCAAATCTCCTTGCATCCAGACTTTACAGAGCCCGAAGGAGCTCCATGGACCTCCCTCTAGAGGACAGCTCTGGAACAGGATCTGGTGGCTCAGGAACATACAGCCGCCTCCAGCCGGTGACGGAGGAACTGCATACATACATTAGTCCGGAGCTTCCCATACCCCCTGGAAGCCTTCTCCTTCACCACATTGGTGTAAACACAAAGGACAGAAGTCCAGATCCGTCCAGTGACTCTCTGGCTTCCTCTGACGCAGGAGAATTCCAGTCACCACCTCCCCCACCTCTCCTCCCTCCCTTTGATTCCTCTGCAGCCCAGTCTATACCTCGCTCGTCCTCGTCTGTACACTATGATTCATCAGGGGGAGTGCTTCACATGGATCCCCAGGGACATCCCCCTTCAGTGCAGAACTTTTTTCCCCCCACCCCGTTGTCTGAGCCCCCGCTTGGTGGAGCACCATCAACTCAGCTGGAGTCACTGATGCAGAGTGCCTGGGCTCGGCATGGAGGGGTGGTACCAGCCCAACCTGATATGACATACCACGAGTCATTCCTGGCTATGCAGGCTGCTAACCCCCCTCTGGTACAGTTTAGATCTTAAGCACCCACTGGTCTCTGGGTCAGTTACCAATTTAGATCACTATGGATGTTAATGATACTTTGAAGTAGCTCTTTCTTGTTTTGGCTTCAAATTATTTATATCTCATACATAGGTAGAAGATTTGGTAAATACTGCCATAGATTTCTAACATCATAAAGACAGTTAAACCATAAAATGTTCTCATCCCAGTAAGACGGAAATAGAAACTAATTTCATCCATCAAATAGCAAGATTCATTTTAGGGGTAATTAAATTAAATTATATAAGTAATCTGACCCAGAGGCAGTTACACCAATCCCTGTTGTTTTTATACCCTGCTGACCCAGGTCCCCCAGCTAATGCTTATTTGTCATCTTGTAGTCTGGTTGTGATTTTAACCCCCTCCAGTCATATCAGCCCCCACAGAGAGGGTCTCACAGTCTCCCATCATAATCTCTCACAGAGGAATCGTGAGTAGAAATAATATAATGAAGAGCATGACTTCAGTCCCTGTTAGTTCTGGGAAGACTTGATAGAGGGCACGACACAGATCACATCTGGGGGAGAACAGGACATTTTATTTGAGTCTTTATTGTTGGACATACAGGTGGTAGTCTTTGAGACACTCTCCAGTATATAAGCTTTATGAACAAACAGTCTAAGCCCCCTCCTTTATGTATTTATGTTGTGTATTTCATTTATTTTCTCAGTGTAAGTAATATTTTGTCTGTATGTTCATATATAAATGTATATGAGAAATGTGTGTTTGTATCGGTATACCGTTTCTATGGTATACTTGAATTTTGCTCATACAAATCCAAGGTCAAATTGATGATCAGAATGTTAATTGCGCTCTTAAAAAACATCAAAACTTAGATGCAAACAGGATGAATTTGACAGCCGTCTCCACACAGGCTTGAAACTCCATTGAAGTAGTATAAATCAGCAAGACTTTGTTGATTTGTATGGTCAAACACACAGAAACATACAACAAAACTGAGCGGGCTTAGACAAACCCAGCAGTGTAACCTTGTACAGAGCCATTCATATGTATGTTTTACAAGTTCTTTCTGTTGTTTTCCTTGTAAATGTAAAAGAGCTTGAATTCAAAGCAGTTCCTTATTGTTTTGTCATTTTCTGCCTAGACTGAAGAGCAACTTCACACACTGGGTTCGCAGATCACAGCTGAACTCTATTAAACCCTTAGAACGCTGATGTTTTCAATACCACCTGTACCCTCTTCATTTATTTCATTTTCATTCAGCCTTTCTTTTAATTCCTTCTTTACGATCAGCTCATGTTTCATGTAGTTTACCTGATCTTTTCTGTCAGTTTTAACGATAAAATTTGTGTTTTGCCGTGTTTACGGTGCTGCCTGCACTGTTAGTAAAAGGTAGGTAGCAGTGTGTCTCGAGCAACATGCTGTACCTGCATAAGCTTTCTTCACACTTGGTGAGCGTGAGCTTCATGATGAGTACAGAGTTGCAAACAGCCTTCTAAGGGTTCATCCACTAATAGGTTGGTCATAATTGTCAGAATGGAGGGAATACATCAGAATTGTATTGGAAATAAGAATTAAACGTAGAGTTGATTAGAGTCAGCAAAGGTGGGAGTTAGCAGAAAAAGCTTTAAACACTTAAGCTGACTATTTTATTATTCATTGGCATTTCTCAAGCTTCTACTCTGAGCTGCAGTATGTAACATCTTATTATCACTGCCCATCACTTAGGGTCTTACCTGCATGTTAAAACAAAAGCAAAACCCTACTTACACCCTGCCTAACCCCAGTACAGTGCCTGTTGTGTTACTGTATATGCATACAGCAGGTGTCAGTGTGCATATATTTGTTGCTGGATGCATTAGTGTGTATAAATGTCTGTGCATGGGTGCATACACAAGAAGAATAAAAGCTGATCAGTAGAGATTAAAGTACCTTGTGTTTGCACTCATGGAAATTTTTGCTCTTGAAATATAAACATGTTCTGATTTTTTTTTTTTTTTTATCTCTCTCCTTGCTGTCAATCTCTTTTTTTTTTCTTTCCTCCACCTCAATGGTTTCATATCCTGCCACATTGGATCTTTCCCCCTGTCTCTTTTTCTGTTTGTCTTCCTATAAATCTGTTTCCAAGCAGCAGGTGCGGGCCTCCACCCCTCAGCCAAGTTCAGGACCTCCTCTGGTGCCAGCCACCAACCAGCCAGCTCCTCCTGGGACTTCCCAACAAGTAAGAAACATTAAAACCCTTGTAGAGATAAAATGCAGACATGGTAACCCTGTAGTTTTTGTGCATATTCAGTAATTTCTCTTACAGAGCTGATGCTGCAACAAAATCAGTCGTTCTGAAGAAATGTTTCTGCTCACTGCACAAAACAACTCTTGAAGTAGTTGTGGCTCTAATCCCATTTTAATGTACAAAAGATGTAATAAGAGCTTAAATGATAGAATAAGCTGGAATATATCTGCAAATATAACCTAATTAGATTCAACATAAGTCATTATTGTGGTCACATCCTACTGAAGTATTTTGTGTTAGTGGTCTTTTCTCACTTATTTATTTACTACCATCTTACCTCTGAACATCTTCATCTCTGTGTTCTTCTCCTCCAGGTTGTATCATCTAGTCAGAGTAGTGCATCTCTTCAAAGCCCCCCACACACAGTTCAACAACAGGTGCCTGCACAGGTACGGGATTTTTAAAGTGAATATATAGAAAAAAGTAGTCATCAATGCACCCAAACTAGAACAGTTGTTGGATTGAATTTAATGTTTTGGTATTAACACAGGCATGCACACAGATTCAGTAAATATACTTAATCTACAGTATGTTTTCAGAGTCTTAATATCAACCAGCTGTAACCAGCTGAACATGTTTTCAGAGAAAGCTGAAAGGCATGAACTAATAAACTGGCACACATTACAAGCCATGACGTATGTGTAATTAAACAGATGAAATTCAGATTTGGATGTCAATAAAATAAATATTCTTATATTTCATGCTGTTGATGTTTATGTGCTGTGTTATTATAGCTTGTTCTGTTCCACTTTAAAGTCTTCATCAGCTCAAGAGATTTTCTGTTTTTTTTCCTTTCCATTCTCTGGCTTACTCATGGGCATGCTGCCTGTTTACCACCGGGTTTGTTTCTGTTTTTCACGTATTGCTTTTTTTGTTTTGTGTGTGTGTGTGTGTGTGTAGCTGTGTGATCTAAGTCCATCTCCCAGTATAGAACACCTTTACCTTTTGTACCAAGCTGCCCAACTAACTCTGTTCCAGGTACCATTGCGTTTTGCATTGTATATGTGTATGTGGGTCTTCTGTTATTGGGTGACTGTGTGTGAATCCATCCTGTTGCGTACCGTGATGTACCTTTGAATCTAAATGTGTTTCAGTGTGACTGTGTGTTGATCTATTTTATGTTGAACAGCATACATGCAAGATTTTTCTCTTTTGTATATACCAGCTGTCATTTCCACTTTGTTTACCTAAGACACTCCTACTCACAACCTTATTAATTAAAAGCATTTATTAAAAAATACATAAACATGTTTTATGGAAATGCAGATGGGTAATATGGCAGGAGGTTAATATGACAGATGAGGGAGAATCTTCAAATGTTTATTTTACCAGAGATACAAGTACAGACTGCTTTCTTCTACCTAAAAACTTAAATAAAATTGAAATATCAATATGCAGATATTTAAAAGTGTAACTACACCCCCTACTTTAAGCGTAACTCCACCTACTGCTGAATTTGAAAAATGCCAGAAACTGCAAGGGTTGGGGTGGGAGGTGTGGGGTGTTCAGTGAATGGAGAGTGGGCGGGTCAGCATACACAGGTAGAAATGATTGACAGACAGCAGCTCAGCTCACTGGCAAGATGCAAAGTCAGATTCACAAAGCAGCTACGCCACAGAGCGTCTTTGAGGTGGAAGACTTTTCCCCTCCTGAATCTCCTCAGCTGCACAAAAGCAAGGTGGTCCTGAACCGTATTAGTCTAAGCTGTTAGCGCTGTTAGCTGGCCTGTCAGCAGCTCTAGAAAGCTGCGGAGATTCGCGGCAGTTTGCTGCAGCTGCAGGAAGTTTCCGCTGCTGCGATTTGAGCTGTTACCTGTCGCCAGATGAGAATCATCAGGTAAAAAATGAAGTCCGGTGTTACTGTTACACCCCTCAAAAGCTCAAATCCGTCCCATTAATCAGAAACTCTCTGAAAGAATAGAAGTCTGAAACTAGCAAATCTACACCACATAAGTTCATTTCCCTTCATATGCATCCGTGGGCATGGTTTTCTATGACGAGGACCCGTCTATTTGCTTCTGGAGGAAGGGGCTGTGGGGTTTTTTAAATTTTCTGGTGACGTAGAAACGCACCAAGTAAGGTTGTACGTCATGAAAAACATAACCTGGTTTTATGCTATAGGGGGTGTTATGAGCCATTTTTGACCCACAAAATCCTATTTTTTTAAAGAAATTAACTGCATAGAATAGATGGACATATTCAACTTGATGTCCTTCAACATTTTAAAATTTGCCTTCATCTTGGTCTTCTGCAGCCAAAAGTTATGAGCAAAAAGTACGTCTGAATAGAAACCATAAAATGATAGATGTCAATAACAAGACGCTCCAAACACACACCCTCATTTTTTAGGGTGTCTTTAACTACATCAATACATTGATTTGATGATCAACAAGCCAATAGCTTTGACCTAATTGACACCATAGATCAAACATATTTACAGTAATCATTTGTACGAAGACACACATAAGAAAGAACATGTGGAGTTGTTCACATATGCTTTGTTCTAACCATCACCTTCATAACAACTCTCATGGTCAAACTTGCAAATTCCAACTTTATTATTTATGATTTCTTTTACTCTTAATGGTACTACAATTTACAAAAAGAAGTAAGTATTAAAAATAGCTTAAGATAGAAACTCAAATCATTAACCTATTTGGAAAAATCATGCTAAGGTCACAAGTGAAGTAAGTAGGGTCATTAAGACTGCAAAGATTTTTTTTTTTTTGCAACTGCATAAGTTGCCCCCTGCTGGTCATTAGGTAGAATGCAGGTTTAAACCACATATATTGGCTTCACTTTTTCTGACCAAAAGGCATCTTTCTTTCTCTTTCTTTCTTTCTCTCTCTATCTCTTTCGAAAAGCTCTCCATGATGTTGACTAGGAAATTGTTCCCAGTGACATTCTGACATTTTCTGGAGAAGATGGAAGAGGTTTCTGAAATCGCTTTTTAAAATCTCAGTCAGGAAACGTTTGAGAAGCCAAGTAGTCTCAAGTAGTAAAAATGTTGCCCATCTACATTGTGAGAGGAAGTTGCTTGTTTCCCCATAGTCTTAAAAGCCTTCCTGCACTTTGTCTCGTGAGTTTTGTTTTGTGGTTGCATGGTTGAGTCATGTGTTTGCAGCCATTTTGTTCATGGATTTGTTGTTTGGTTTCAGAGCTTAAGATGTTGTCACTAATAGAGTTGATGTATCCGTTTGTCAAATGTGATTACATTTCAGTGAGCTGTAAGGAGCTTTTTCTTCAGCTCTTTGTTTTTAACATCATATATCAGGGACACCAGTTTTCTCCAGTTATATAT
The DNA here is from genome assembly GCF_017639745.1 of Melanotaenia boesemani. Taxonomy (NCBI): domain Eukaryota; kingdom Metazoa; phylum Chordata; class Actinopteri; order Atheriniformes; family Melanotaeniidae; genus Melanotaenia; species Melanotaenia boesemani. The sequence goes on from NC_055704.1 coordinate 20,810,730, forward strand.
GATGTAAAGATGGGCTTTAGCTCGCTGTCTATTGCCAAGGCGACTGAGTGAAGTCTTTTCCAGTATGCTTTATATTTGTCACTCCGGATCACTCGCTGGGTTTACCTACTTCCTCCTCCTCTTCCCTGTGATGCTACTTCTGCCTTTTTTTCCTAATTCTTCTCCCTCTTAACCTCTGCCTTATCTGCCCTCTTCTTTCTTTTCCCATCCCCTCTCTTCCTCCTCTCGAAACTTCCCTCTTAGTCCAGTGCACCTCCATCTACCTGTACCGTTCCCTTGCCAACCCTCCCTTCTTCGTCGCAGTGTATTCCTGTTGCCGTACCGACAGCAATTATGGCCTCCCCTCCCTCTCCTCTGCCAACCCCTGTTGGGGTGGTGCCTACAATTGTTTCCCCTCCTACTCCTCCTCTTCCTCCTGTGCCCACACCTGTGCCTCAGCCTTTGGCCACCGTGGTGCCAATCATCAGTGTAGTCACCGCCCCGCCTGATACTCCCATGGAAGCCCCTCCCAAGGTACTGGCTCTGATAAAAACCCACCAAGTGGATGTCATGTCCCTGTTCTGTGTTTCTTACAATCAAATACTATATGAAAATGTGTGTAAGATGGTTCCAGAGCAAGTTTAAAACCAGGATACCCCTTCATTTAGGATTAATTCTAGGCGACTAGTAAATGCACAATGTTGTGTATCTTGTGGAGTAACTTTTCTATCTTGGTGTATAAGTATGCAATTCAGCAGTAACTATTGGTGGTGTTGTTGAAGCAAGTGAAAACTTCACTAAGTACTGAACAGGGCTTTGAATGGTCTGAAAACAATCTTTGTCTAATAATCATGCAGAGGTTTGATTTTGCAAGAGACAGTCTGTGTTAAACTGTGGTAATTTTTTTTCCACTCAAGAGATAAGCATTGTGATTTATTTTCTTCGTAGCACCAGTCCTTTTTGGTTATTGTGTTCCATATTCTTGTTTTTGTTGAGATTTGGCTCAGCTCTGTTTTATCCCACATATATTCTTTTCTGAACTGACTGAGTTCTTGTTGGATTTGTCCTCCTCTTTTGCTTTTTTTAAATAGTTTTTTTTCAAGATTCCTTGCTGCATTTTCCATCCTGACAGTGTGCTTTTGGTGATTTCCACTATGCTTGTTATGTGCATTTTCATAACTTTGTGTGTCTCTGTTTCAGTCGGCCTCACACTCCTCAGAGCTGTCTCAGTCACAGCTACTGCTGCCTCAAGTTCTCTCAACTATAGAGAGGTAATTTTACAAGCACTCTCAAAACCCCCTAAACTGATGTCAGACTCCTTAAATACAATCTATCTTTCCTTAAAAGTTTCAAAGCGCTATTTTACTCTGTGTATTTATGTCTTTGTGTCTTACTTTGAACCTTAGCTGCCACTCAGAGGCCTCAGGCCTGAGTGACAGCAATGAAGGCGGCGGTCGCCACGAAGGCCGCTCCACCAAGCGACATCAGAGACGTTCTGTACGCAGCCGATCGCGCCATGAGAAGACTTCCAAGGCGAAACTCAATGTTCTTAATGTAATAACACAACTGATTATATTGCAATAATAGTAATTCACTTTTCCTTTTTTTGTGTTTGTAATTATATTTTCTTTGTTCACCATTTTCTGTGTTTGTTGCATGTTTGCATACAGATCTCCAACCTTGGAGACAGGGTAGCCGAGTGTCAGCTGGAGACTCACAACAGGAAGATGGTGACTTTTAGGTTTGACCTAGATGGAGACAACCCAGAGGAAATCGCCCAGATCATGGTATACAAACATCCGTACTGCTGTTCACATCCAGTTTTGTTCATTTTATCTTTCACCACAGATTTTGAAGAGGCAATATTATGCTTTTTCCCCTTAAGTCTGTTGTATACCCTTTTTTATTTGCTGAATTACAAAGCCCACAGTTCCATCAAAGAGAGTTATTCCTCTCAGAGAATCTCAGGGAAGCATGTTAAAACATAGTACAAGCTTGCAAATATTGCTATAACACCCATATTGTGGCACCTTTGACATGCATTAAAGAGAAAGCAGGTGCCTCAAATATTTGACAAAGCCATTTGCAGACTAGAGCTCTAAGGATGGGAGGCCTTAAAGAGAGTGGAGCTAAATCTGAGCATTTTAGACACAAGGTAACAAAAGGTATTAAATTCTAAAAGTCATGTCAGAAATAATGTGGACAAGCATTTCTAAGAGCCACACCATTCTGGAGAATGAGGATCTGGACATTGTAAGGAAATCTTTGTGTAAATAAAAATCTGGAGGGAGGGGCTGTGTAAATAAAACGGTGGAAATATTTAAAATTGGGAAAAACGAGCTAGAAGGAAAGGCTTGAATGGTGTTCTCTAATAAAATCCACAAACACATAAAATTGCAGAAGCATGCAGAGTTTTTTAGTACAAATGCTAAACCTTCATATTTTTTGGCTGTGAATGCCTCACATGACCCAGCTTAACCTTCTGTAAGGCTAACAGGAGTTTAGAAAAGTAGGCCAATACAAACAGAAAAAGAGTGACTAACTTAACCTGATTAAATCTGAACTGCTGAACACAAGTCAGTTGTCTAAATACCTTGTTATTTCTTAAAGAACCCCTATTATGCTCATTTAAAGTTGAAATTTTTAAGCTGTCTGCTGGAACATGTTTACAGAATTTGATTTTTTTTTAATGTTACTGTACTGTAGCTCTTGTCCTCCTAAAGTGAAAAAAAATGTAGGAGAAGATGAGACATCCTCTATAAAACTGTCATTTCAATGAAGATTTAGCATGTTGAGGCCTGGCTCCGTCCACAGAGCTTGTGTATGTGACTTGTTTGTGTATGTGTGTCAGTTTTTTTACACAGATGGCTTCAGTTTGAGGCTGGAAAGCTGTCTGGTCTGAACATCCAGAATCAGACAGACCATAAATCCTTTTTGATACTTCTGTATTAAGGCTGGATCATGTTTTACTTGCCAGTATGCATGCTGTCTCCTCGCTGTAACCCAAATCCACTGAAGTACATGTAATTACTGTGCTCTGGTCTTGCACTTTTATTCAGTGTCTTCATCAGACTCTTAAACAAAAAGTTTTAATCTGTTGGCATAGCATCTATACTTAAAAACCAGGTGATATTTTTGTCATTTTCTAAATAATTCTCTCCGTGTTCAGGTTCAGAGTGAGTTCATCCTGGAAAGTGAGCGGGAGTCATTCATTGAGCAGGTCAGAGAGGTAATCGAGAATGCTGATCAGAAAGGTCTGGAAAGAGACTCAAGCAGCCAGGTGAGTACAACCCTGAGTCTTCATATTGTTCCTATTTGTTTTGGGTTTTTTTGTTTTGTTTTGTTTTGTTTTTTGTTTTTTTTCTTGCAGGTTGCAAATACTTGCAGCCATAAAGTACATGATAATCACCTGAACCTGTAAGTTAACATGTCCTCTCGTTGCTCTACAGATGGTGGGTGACAAGGAGGAGCAGATTCCTATGAAATCTGCACCTATGCCAGGTAAAAACAGCAAAGTCAGAAGCCTCAGTGGTAACACTGAACACTGTGGCAATCCAGTGGCATTAAAAACAATATTCACGCTGCTGGAGTGTCTGTAGAAATCTGTTTCTCTCCGCAAATCTATAGACAAGACTTAGACTCAGCATCATATTTAAGTGTTATTTACTCGGGGACAAAAAAATTGTGTATCCTCTGTTATCAGATATCCCTCCAAGTGCAACAGCACAAGTGGTCCATTCAGCAGGGCGGAAATTTATTGTTAGCCCCGTACCTGAAGCCAGGCTGAAGGAACAAATGTTTCCCTCCTCTCCTTCTCCTGCACCTCATGTTGAAGCAGGTAATGACTGTATAAGTAGAACATCTTAGTTCAAACATCTTAGTTTCTTTTCCTGATGAGTGTTGCACATCTGGGTGTCTTGTGTCTTGAATAACCTGGCTGTTTAGACTTCTAAACAAGTGTATGCATGCTGAGCTATGCAGAATATTACGTAGATAATTTATCTATGGTGTAACTGAAAAGTCTGATTGAGTGGTTTTCCTTTTCAACTCCTTCCAGCTCCATCTCAAACTCCTGGTCAAGGTTTGGGACTGTCACAGTCTGCAGGAGCAATCAGCTTACAGCAAGCCTTCTCTGAACTTAGACAGAACCAAAATCAGTTTGATCCGGGACCCAGCACTGCTCCAGCCTCCGTCCACTCCACCCATCCTCTTTTGCCACCTGTAGCAGCTTCGGCCCCTTCGCACAGTAGCACAGTCACTCCCCCTGTGGATGCCACTGTTGGGCTTGTCCATTCTAGTTTAAACCAGGCAAAGGAGCAGGTGGATGCCTCTCCACCTCCCCTTTCCTTATCCTCCACCCCTTCTTCAATGCCCCCTGTTTGCATCAGCCCTCCTTGTTCCTCATCTCCTCCTGCTACTATGATAAATCAGTCCATCCTTCAGTCACAGGTACTTTCTCAGGCTGTGTCTCAACCACAAGCCCAGGGACAAGCACAAATCCAGCCCCACGCTTTCATCCAGTCCCAAACAGTTCCTGCTGTCGTTGCCACCTCAGTACCTTCCACTTTAACACCAGCTAGCCTCCCTAGCACTTCTCCAGCAATGCTCACCTCTCCTCCTCCCGCCCAGGCTCTTCCCTTTGTGTCCTCGCCGCCCTCTTCCACTCCTGCAGTCAGTGAAGTCTCATCAGATCATCCATCAGTCTCTCCCAATTCCTCCCTTACGTCTTCCCTCTCTCCATCAGTCATCCCCACCACTGCCATCCCAGGTCCTCAGCTTGTTCCTTCTGCTCCCTCCCAACCTCTTTCTTCTCCCCCTTCTTCCTCTGTGGGACTCCAGCCAGGGACTGCAAATGTTCCTTCAGTCCAACCAACTTTGGTGCACTCCCAGCCACAGACAGCAGCCCTACCAGGGCAGACGCACACGCACTCTGGGGAATGTGATACAAGGTGTGATGTGTTTTATTCGTATCAAATGTCAATACTTACATTATTATAGGCTAAAAGTTTGTGTTTAGTGCTCAGTGGTTATTCAGGATGAAAAGTGTGTGTGAGTGAAAAGTATTGACACTGTTAAACACTTGAATCTGATCTTAAATCTGTGCTTCTCAGGAGTGAGGCCTCCTCTGAGTCCCAAGGCAAACCGGATGACATCCAGGCTTTAGATATGAAGCTGCGGTCTCTCTTCATGGATCTCGGTGGAGGGGTGCCATCTACACAGGGTGACATCTCGGCTGCTGATTTAGCCTCTGGAGCACCTGTGCCAGGTACCTCGTCTCCAATAGGCCCCAGCTCTACCTCCACCACAATTGCCACAGCAACTGGCTCTAGTCAGCAAACCAATCCTCCTCAGCCCCCCTCCAGCCTGGTGTTGGGCTCACTAGGGTCATCGTCACCAGTCCAAGGCCCTGGAACACCTATCTCTACCCCTGCACAGACCAGTAAGTGGAGGAATATGTTTCTATATTCAAACTACAATTAGTCACTATTGTTTTACTGAATAGCTGTTTAACTTTCTCATTTCATTTCCCATAGTCATCCCTGCCTCTTCCTTAAACCAGACTACTCCATCCAAACCCCCCTTATCCAGGTTACCGGTGAGTTTTCCAGTTTTTTAGTTTTCCCATTTAGGTAGATGCCATTAAACTATATTTGATAACTGATACTGTCACTCATTTGAATATGTAGTTAAAGAGCATGTGCATGTTTTTAGATGAAACAAACTCATTTATTCTGCCCAAAGTTAATAACTCACAGCTAATATGGTTCATCTGCTCCACCATGTTTCTATCTACTCTTCAGGCATGGAAAATTCCTTTTAAAATCCTCAGCAATGAGTAGCTCTCTTGTAATCTTCTCTCCAAATCTTTTCTATTGTCCTTTCTCCCACTCTGTCTTTTCATCACATCTTTCTCTGGGATCAGGCCACTTCTCCTCCTTCAGAACTCCTGACATCCTTCCCAGGACCTTGTCTAATACAGGTGTTTGTTTGTTTGTTTGTTTGTTTGTTTGTTTTTTTGCTTAATTTAATCAGTATGACCGAATTTGTGAGTCTGTTGTTTGTTTGTAGAGCTTCTGCCTCCTTTCTCCCTTTCACCCTAAATAATTAAATACTTACGCAGTTACAAACTACTGACGTTCAAACTAAATCAAGAGCCCATGACAGAAAAGATGATGGCGAATAATAGTGTGGTGCAGGTATAACATTAACGTTAAGCAGAAAAGAAGTGAGGAGATAAGAGTGAGATGAGCTGAGGATTGGGTACGTCAGAGCAGAGAAACAGTTTCATGGCTTTTGTTTCCAGGCTTTGTTGTTGTGGCTGTGAATGCCTAAAAATAGACGTTCCATTTTACCAGAACAGTGAACTGAATAGCGAGACATGACTTGCAGCTCTGAACCTGAAAAATCTGACCTGCCATGTCACAACATTCACTTCATGTCCCTTACGTAACCTCCCGGGCGAGACTTGTCCTTTTTGATTACAGTAATCCTACTGTGATTGAAGTTCACATAGGGTCTAAATTTTAATGATTTATTTTTTAATCATGGTTAAATTGCCCAAGAGAATGAAAGGCTTTGCATGACTTCTATTTCATTCCGTTCTTTGTGTGTATATTTATGCAACTGAGGTATGTGATTCCGTTCAAATCTTGAGGGATACATTTCATTTAATCTTTTTCATAAACATATTCTAATTTGTATATAATTTATCCACTTTCAGTGGTGTCAGAAACCTTGCTAATTGCTACTAGTTGAAGGAGGAGAGATGTGAGAATAACTAACATGCATAAATCACATGATGATTTTATGGTTACATATTAGGTCTTAGTTTTGATCCTGTTCTGACTGTAGAGGAACCCTACCTGAGTATGTGTGGCTGCAGCAAATCATCACTATAACTCTAAGCCTGGATGCTTTTTAAGTTACAGCCAACTCTAAAACTGTCTGGCAAGCAACCCGTTGAGGGGTTAAAGCTTGGATTCCTTCTCTGAATGCATCTGTGCTTTTGGCTAATCTTTGCTGATGTTGCTAAACAGTAGCTATAAAACTGTAGTGGCCTCACTTCGCTTTGCTTGTTTATGTATGTTTAACAGTGTATCTGCTGATATTTTCAGTCCCAGCAGCCTCTGGAGGATCTGGATGCCCAGTTGAGAAGAGCTTTGAGCCCAGAGACTGTTTCTGTGAGCTCACACACACAGGTAAACACACAATTGTTATTTTACTGTAGCTGCTCAGGCTAGAACTGTGTATCTTCATTTGATGGGACTGTTCAAGCTGTATTCTCCTCTTTCTCTGTAAATGTCAGGCTCCTCACAGCGGTGTGCCTTCAGTAGGACAACCAAGTATGTAGATCATATTTACTAAATATTTTTAGCTGTCTGTGTCTTTTATCTGACTATGTTTTTAACTATTTATTATGTATCTTCCAGTTCCCTTGTTTCTGGAGGAAGAAGTAGTGTTTTCTCCCACTCCTCCTCCTGCATGTGCAATTAAATTGGGAAGATTTCAGGTGAGTGCTCCTCAACACTTCAGATTGTAATGCATATCTTGGACTTTTTCTGTATTTTTAACCCTGTCAGTACATATCCATGCAGGAATGTTCAAAGATTAGACTTTGGTTATCACACTGAAGTCATTGCATGTCTGTCTCTCCTTCTGTGGGATTTACATTTGTCTCCTCTGCCTACTCAGGTGTCATTGGCTAATGAGCCCGCCATCCAGCGCCCAGCCATCTCTGAATCTTCCTCCACCACCTCATCCACTTCGTCCTCCTCCTCGTCCTCCTCCAGTCTCTCCAGCCCAGAAAACACTTTGCACAAAGGCTCCTCTTCTCCTCTGGGAGGGGGAGGGGGAGAAGGACAAGGCGGGGATGTTGTAGATGGACTTCCTCAAATGACTCCTACAGGGTCTCACTACACCTCTCCTTTCACATCTCCCTGCTCTTCTCCAAAGTCCACCGCCACCATCGGACGCTTCCAGGTATTCCTCATTGCTCTTTTACATTCCCTCTTCTTGCATTCTTTGTTTGCCCTAATTTCCATTCATTGATCATTTTGTTGTTTTTACTTAAGGTTACTACCAACACAGAGGCCCGTGTTGGTAGGTTCTCAGTCAGTCGCGCCCCAGAGCAGAGCCTCGAGTCCAGGCAGAGTCCACCACCTGCTGCCCAGGCTGCTAATGGACCCAGTGATGCTGACCAAGTTTTGACCCCAGACTCCACTCATAAAGCCTCCTTGCCGAGCCTAAACAACAACTCCTTCAATAACTCCTACATCAGCAGTGACAATGACTCAGAATTTGAGGATGAAGACTTCAAACATGAAGTCAGCCGCCTCAGAGAAAAGTAAGTTATACAGTCCCTCTTCTTTAATACATTTTTTAACCTTGTGTGTTCTGTTTTTCTTCTTTATTCTGTTCTTATCTGGATTTTCCCACAAAGAATATGGTTAACTACCCTCTTTGATTTCAGGTCCTTATATATTTTATTCCCCTTTCTTTCACCAGGCACATGCGTGAGATTCAGGCCCTCCACTCCCGCCAGAAGGAGGAAATAGACCGTCTGTTCACCAGACTGGGAAAGGTAAGAAACAACAATAATAATCTAGGATTAAAATATCTCTTACAACACAACACAACTCTTCTTTGGTCTCTGTTTAGGTTCCTCCAGCTGCAGTGATCCCTCCAGTTATCACTATGACTGGGAGAAGGCGTCGCCCAACCAAAAGCAAGTCTTCAAAATCCTCTAGAACGAGCTCCACGCATGGCAGCAAGAGTCCGTTACCGCAAGGTAAGCTTGACTTGTAGCGTTTGTGGTGAAGGCTCAGTTCATAACAATCTGTACCAACCAAAGCATGTTTTATCACATTTAATTGTATCAGATTATGCTGATACATGTTCATTATCTATAATGAAATATTAATCGCTTCAACAACACAAGACAGTTTGGATGATCTGACCCTGTAACCCAATATTTTTGGACATAAACTTACCATTTAATATTAATCTGTAGCCATAATTTATCAACTTATTGCTTCTGTTAAAAACATTTATTCTATTGTTACACCTTCTCTGTGTTCATGCATTTGTGTGCACATATATGTATGCGTGTGTTTATTTGCTTGACTTTGCGTGCCTGTGGGTGTATGCTCAATCAGGCTCACATTTCTGACTGCTTTTCCTGTCTGTTTTCTGTGTGCTTGTCCATATGAATGTCTCGGGTGGTGGGCATCTTTATCTTTTATCTTTGTATCTGTACGCCTGCTTCCTGTTTCTGTCTGTCCCTTCCTCCTACTCTCCTGCCACTGGCTTGTGCGAACTCCAGGCAGCACCTTATCCGCCCAGAGTGTCCCGGTTGTGTACCCGGGCCAGCTGGCTCTGTTAGCCCCAGCAGGATTAGCTGATTCGGGCAGCAGCTCTGTGCTCCAGCCCCTCAAACCCTCTCCCTCCAGCGACAACCTGTGTTCGGCCTACACCAGCGATGCAGCTCTGTCTGTGCCCAGCCTGTGTGCTCCGACCCCAGGTAAGCATCCCAGGGTGAGATCTAAGCTCCAGCAGGCCTCTTTGCAGAATTTAGACAAACAGCACATTATATGCTTTGCATGCAGGTTCATCTTCATTTTGTCACAAGAACAAGTTTTTCTTAGCCTGACTATAAAACAGTGTGCGTGCTTACTCACTGTTAACACCCTTGCTGTATATTCAATTGTGTCCCTCTTCCTTACTTCTCACCTATTCCTTTTCCATTTCCTTCTCATTGTCTTTTCCTTTATTTCTGTTTTTCCTCTTTGTTTGATCTCCCCTTTACTCTCTTCTTATTTTTTTCTTTGTGTTCATCCCATCTTTTCACACCTTCTTCATGTTTCTCCTCTCATCTTCTCTTTTTTTCTCACCTCTTCTTACTTTTCCTTCCCTCCTCACTCTCTTCAGGCTGTGTAAAGTTCAGCTGGGGTTCGGAGCGTTTGGCCTTCAAGCCTGGCGGCAGGAGGACGCGCTTTCTGAGTACGCCCTGCTTGGCTCTTTGTGTGTAACGCTTTATTTCTTTGCTCTTATCTTTTATTCTTACTGTCCTTTAGTCATTATTTTACTCCTATGTAAATCCGTCAAGTCACGGTCATCGTTTCTTCCAGTGGGTTTTCTTCTTTGAAGTCTGAAGACCCTCTGCTGCTCACACGTGTCCTGCAAAAAAAAAATCTTGTTGGTTGAAAACATTTTTTTTTCCCCTTTTGGAAAGAAACGAGGAATTGCACTTAGCCGCTAACAGCTGTGCAATTTTCTTTTGGTGCAAACGTGTGTCTGTAGGAAAAACACAATCAGAGAAGAAAATTGTTGGTTGACTCAGAAGAAAAGTAAAATTGTTTAAAAGGAGGCGGATTTATTAAACCTGGCAAATTAGTGTGGGCTTACAAAATCAGAAATGGTACTGACAAAACGGTCTGAACAAGCAGCTGATTTCCATATTTAGCAAAGCGGTCCACGAGAGCAGCTCAGTTTAGTCACAAACAAGCAGAGCTGCAGAAGATCAGTGACAAACAGTTTCTTCCAGCTGCTAAACAGGACATGTAGGCAAGTATGTACATGCCTGTTAAAGCTGAAAAAGATTATTTAAATTCCACTTTTTGGCTCAGCTTTTTGGGTCTACTTTGTTCTATCAACACCTACTTCTACATGAGTGTCGTAAGACTTCACACTTTATTTTTACTACATTCAAATCTGTTATTGCTTTTCTTGTTCTGGTTGAGAATCAGACAGTAAGAAAGTCTTTAAAGCTTAACATATAAAAACAAGATAAAGGAAGATCTTTGAATTAACAGCTATCACCACTGTTCACCCCTGTGATATCTGTAGGAAATGAAGGCATACAAATATAAATCTTCTGTATCATTAAAAAAAAATAAAACTATGACAAGCAAACCTTAGATAGCTGCAAAACCTTTTGGTTCAATTAGTGTTGAATCTCTTCTTTACTATAAAGTCCTGCCGCCAGAGTTGTCCTCAAGCATTGCCTCCTCTCCTCAGAAAGTATTGCAGCTACACAAAATGCTAAATTTAGCATCTGCTCTCAGGACTCATTTATGCTCAACATTAAGTATCCACATCCATATGAATATAGATGGAGCATTCTCTCCGTACTTTCAGTACCTTTTCGGAGAGCTTGTAGATGCACAGCAAAAGAAGCAGTATCATGGGGGCAGTATAGCTCATGTGCAACCAGAGAAAAGAACAAGGAAGAAGAAGCAGCCACACTGTAGTTAATGGGTGCACAGACCACCGCCATCTACTGTGCTGCCTCTTTATATGTCTCTTTCTGAGAATGTACATAATCATTTCCACTTTTGACATGTTTGCGGTCATATACTGCTACTGAAACATCAGAACAAGGAGGTGAGCTCTAAACTCTGAACTGGCCTCTAGTGGATGTGTTACCTAACAACCATGACAATGTAAAGTACACACAGGAGTATCTGGACATAAAGTGAGCATAAATGAGCCCTTATACATCTGCAAAGGCTTCCATATTTGGTAAGGAATTGAGTGACACAAAGTTATTAGATCAGTTTCTGTGAGTCATGTTTAATCCTCACCTCTTATGTACCTTAATACTTCTGTAGTATTTTGATACTAAAACGAAGTTAGTGCCACGTTAAAACTGTTCGTAAATCTGCCTCTGGTGCTGACTTCAGGGCGTGACAGTGATACTTGTTACATCTCAGGGCCTCCCAGCAATTCTGTTTCTTTATTCTATTTAACTTTTTTGTGTTCTTTTTTTTTTTACTTTCCTGTTCTTTCACTTTCTTTTTTCTTTTTCTTTTCTTTCTACACTGTCATGTCTTGACATTACATTTAACCCTGACTCTGCACTTTTGGCTGCAGGGTAACAGCGTAATACTTTTCTTCTAAATGGCTGATGGCATGATTAGAAAACAGGAGGAACGTAGATAGTTGTGAATTACTTTTACATGATCAAAGCTTGTGAGATGAAGGTACAAGAGATGAAGCTGTGACCTAAAAATTCAGTGTATTCAGGGACAGTCATGGCAGGGCAGTGAGTATGACCAGACTATTAAAAGCTCTGATCCTTGTGACTTCATTTGATATGGGGAAAAATGTGTTTACTGGTGGCAAGAGAAGGTGCAGTTTGAAGCACCTGAAGCCAACAGCAGAGCCGTCTCTTTGTTAGAAAATAAACAGAAGTGCAGCTGGTGTTTCTGTTGACTGTTGGACTAAACAAAGTCATGCTTTTGTAATAAAGTCAGTTAGTTTTTTTCCACCATGCTGTGAGCAACCATGATCTGATTTCACGCTGCACTTGTGCCGTGCACAGCTTCAGCTTTCCACACAATAGCAGGACACGGCGGAGGACCAGGAGTTTGTGCAGCTATTCATGTAACACCCCACTGCTGCTGCTCTTTCTGAACACTCCTTCCAGTAATTCTGTAATTCATTGCTATACTTAAAACAGAGTTACACACTCCATACAGTCGGTTTCATGTTTGGTTCTCAGTGTTACACAAATTCAGTCTTAACATATCAGCAACCTTAAAATCACTTCTGCTGACGCATCCATTAAATCCGTGGCTGTAACAGGTGACCCATCCGTAGGAATATGACATGTCTGATAATGATAAAATAAGCATCACGTGTCGGCTAAAACCAGCTGTGAAGTCACAGAAAGGGATCCTGAGATGACTGCTGTAGTGACTTGGCACGATATATGAAACCAGATCAAAATAGCCTGAATTAGCTTCAGACCTTGTAGTGCGGGCAGTGGGTCTCGTTCGGGGTCTTATGCTGGTCTTCATGTTGCTGAAGACTTTTTGTGCCGTTCTGAGCTGAAATCCTTTGTGCTTCCATTTTTAACCTTCGTGTAAAACAAGCAGGAAGTCAAGACCTGATAACTTGAATTTTCTTTCATAAAAAATGTTTGTTTTTTTACAGATAAATTCTTTAAAATTCTTGTCATTTATGATTTTATTTATAATCATTCAAGTATTTCTTTTGAACCCTCCTTTACTTCTGATCTGTAGTGTTGAAATGTTTTTGTGCTTGATTAAGGGATGTTTATGATTGCATCTGAAGCCTCTGCAGCTCAAACCCTTTCTCTCCCTTCCCTCTTTTCCCTTCCTCACTCATGGTCCTCACCCCCAAAACTTCCCCCTACCTTTCCCCCTCCCAATTACTGCACCACCAGGAGGGGAGAGAGACAGACCTGGGTCTTAGTAACTTGTTTTTGTTCCCTACTAAATTGCTTAGAAAGGAAATTGCACAAAATTGGCACGCTGTTCCAGAGTGAATACCCATTTAGTTTTTAAATTGTTGAAAATATCTGACATGTGGACAGCAATGCAGGGGATTTGGGAAAGAATAGATTGATAAAAATGTTGGACCCAGTTCTGGAAATGGCTCTTTGTGCTGTAAAGAGGTCTCTGAACCTGCTGCTGGTTACCCAAAAGCATCTTAAAGCCTCAGAAGATCACGACTTTGGTTAAAAAAATATGTTCATTTTCTCCAGCTATATGAACTTGTTCTGCTTTATTAACCACGTTTTACTCTTTGTTTTGAGTAAGGATAGATACGGTAGATCAGCCATGCAACATGCAGCTGACGTCAAATATTAAACTTGGAAATATGTTTAGATTTTTTAGACTAAGATTCATATTTTTCTCAGTTTTAAGTGTCATTTTGCACCATGTGACATATTTTAAGATGTTATTTGGTCATCACAGCTCCCAAAGTGTTCTTTATTGACTATTTCCACTTCTAATAATCATTCTTAGATGCACTGTGTTTGATTGATGGGTGATGTGGGCGGGGTTTAACTCTGACTCTCTCCCAATCCTCCAATTGTCTTCCGGCCGCACAGGGAAGATGGTGAAAAAAGTCTGCCCCTGCAACCAGCTCTGTAGTAACTATCAGTTTTTTGGTCTTTCCTCCCTCCATCAGCCCCCCTTGCCTGCCCCATCCCGCTTCCTCCTGACTTGTGTAGTTAAATTTGACCTTTGGCTAAATTTGGTATCAGTTCAGTTATTTCAGATCCTAAGTCTAAGAAAACTTTGAAGCTTTACTTCTAACACTGATGGAGATGTTTTTTATGTTTCTAATGGATCAAATTTTTGTTTGAAATGACTGAAATGAGCCTCTAACACACATTCAAATTTGACACTGCATGCACCTGCAAGCTCTTCGTCTTTTAACACACATTTAATTACTCGGTTAAACTCCTGAACAGCTGTTGACCACTCTGCCTCCCTCCCTCCCCCTCCATCATAGCTTGTGGTCTTGACTACACTGACCAGAATCCCATGCTGCTGCTGTCAGTCATGACTCAGCATCTCATTCTTATTTTCCTCCATTTTGTTTAGCATGAATTGAGAGAATTGTCAGACCAGCTGTATAATTCTCTCTCCCTGGGTTACCCCTGCATATGATGTATTTTCTTGTTTTATATTTCATATAAACAGATCATGTAATAATCTCTCACAGATGCTCATTCTGTCAGCTTGACAGGGGTTAATTTTTTTATAAACAAGATGCATCAAAATCAGTTTTTGAGGTACTTTATTGTAAAGAGATAAATAAAAAATGTAAACACAAGAATTATATGCACACTCCAATTTTTATTAGACTATTCTCTTTCAATGGCCTATATTATTATTTAATTGTATAATTTTGAATAAAATGAATATTTTGGGGGATTAACTTGTTGGAAATGGAGGATCCTGACTTTACTTAAGCAAAGTCTTTAATTCTTATAATATTTGAGCATAAAAAAAAAGAGTATGCAAGCATAGGGCTGAAGTAAAAGTCTTCCTCTGACAAGTCAGTGCATAATAATTTGGTTTTCTTTTGGCCCTTCCATTGAATGAATTAGTTGTCTAGGGTAAGGTGAAAGCAGTTCTTTAGTCTAATATCAAATTTAAAGCCTTCACAGATCAGCAGAAAGCCTGGGTGTGCAGTATGTACATTTTTGTTCAATGAGTTTGCTATAATAACTTGCTGATGCCGAGGGTGGACAAAAAGCTCAGTAGTACCTGCTGTCGTAGAGCTGGAGCGCCCCCTAATGGCTAGACACAGCAACTGTAACACCCCCTGACTGCTGTCATGAATACAGGGAAAATTATTTCTAGGAATAGTACTAATCAGCTTCCATATTACAGGTATGTGAATAACCACACGTATTCAGTTTTAAGATTTTACTTAACAGGACACAATAAAATCATCTGGTCGTAAACAGGACTTAAAGTTGGGTAAATATAACCTCAGATAAACTGAAATGCAATATTGCTCATTTAGGGATAATGTTTATGAAATAGTCAGAGGTTTTGGTACTTTACTGATCTTGAGCAGGCATGTGTGCATTAACATGAAGCCCAGAGAGAAGAGACATTAGCAGAGAACTTAGAGAAGCTATTGTTGCTGAATATGAATATCAAGACAGTTTATAATTTTAACACAAGCAAGTTAATCCCAAGCTCAGGCCACACATTTCTCTGCAAAAAAAAAACAAAACAAACAAAAAAAAACAGATACATCTCTGACTCCACCAGGCTCAGTCAGCTTGTTAAATGTAAAAGTTTATAACTGTACATGTAAACTACAAGTGCTGATTAGGAAAGGTTGCGGGAAAAAAAACTCCTCTTTCTTCGTAATGGCCAGTATAAAGTCCAGATCTCAGCCCGATTAAATGGAGACAGATGCCTACATATCAATATACTGAAAAAACAGCATGAGCAAGAGTCGTCAAAAACACTAAAAAACAGGTTAATTATACCTGATTTTACACCTGGTAAGAACCTGATAAATTTTTTTTATTTATGTCCTGATGAGTTAAAACTTGGAATTAAAAGAGATGTACATTACTTTAGATGTTTTATATGAGACTTTTATATGATGAAACACGTGAAGTATTTAGCAGAATAGTTACGTATCAGTTCTACGTTAAAAATTGTTCTAGTGTCATAAATAAACTCTTGTTCCTGTTAAATATTATTTCCATCATTTAGACTAAACAATTAAATTCTTTGAACATGTCGTCATGCTGACCTGCCCTGAAACTCCAGCCTGACCAACCTCTGTCTGCCCTTTTCATGGTTAATACAGGAACTCCATTCACCCTCGTTCAGAAAACATCTATCCCACCTTCCGGTTCGAACTCTGTTTCACATCATTTTCTCTTCTCCTCCTCCCCCTTCTTTCCGTCTCTCCACAGGGACTAATAGTACCAATGCAGTGGGTGGTTCGGGCGGTTTGGGTCAAAGCCAGGGGGGCTCCCAGTGTCTGCCACCCAACTTGTCAGCTCCCCAACAGAGAAAAGGAACCTTCACTGATGACCTCCATAAACTGGTGGACAATTGGGCCAGAGACGCCATGAACCTCTCACAGGTTTACTGCCGTTTTGTCGTTCATCCCCCTCCAGCAGATGTTAGGACACAGGCCGTCTTGTTTCAACAATGACTCACCGGCTCCTGTAATAGGTTTACCAGCAGTGAAGACAAATTGAGGCGGAATTTAAACTCTGAAATCTAGTTTGTTAAAAGCAAAAGTGATTGGTGGTGTAAACAAACTGATGCCTTTAAAGCATCTTTCAGGTCCTGTATTCATTTGGAACCAGGAGTGTTTACATAGTCAGTAACCCTGTAGTCTGTTCCAGGCTTCAGTAAATCTTCATCCCATCTTATGTGTTTGTTGTCTGGCAACACTTGGCTGTTGCTGTTATTTTTTTTTCCAGCTTTTTGTAATGTAGCTTTTTTTTTTTTTCTTTTTCAGATGTTCACATTTTATACCGTTAATCACTGAAGAACTGCACTTTATCTTTTAAGGGTTTTCCTCTTCCCTTAAGTAACATTTTGTTTATGGGAGAAAGCTCTGTAGTTATAAAGCCCATAAATCCACATCAGAGAGCGGTATTATACCAGGTATATCTCTACTGAGCTTCTTGAAATGCTTGTATTTTAAGCTTATTGTCAGGTGATGGAAACTTCAGGGACTTTTTGTCGCTGCTGGTTCACAGCATTGGTTTGGTGTGTTGGGGCCTTTATTCCTCTAGATCACATAGTTCCATAATGTGGTTTGATAGGCAGGCCTCAAATAAAAAAGGACAAAAAAAAAACAAACCTGTTTGACCATTAAGAGCAATTTGGGCCCATTGGGAAGAAGTAACCTAGTTACTAGTAAATGGGATTATAATTCTGTAAATAAACAATATATGTACTAAACTTATCATGTGACTTTTTTAGGTCAAGAGGAGTGCCAAACAGCAGCAGCAGGCCCCGACACAAGGACACAGCTATGAGGTTGGTGTACAAACACACCACATCACACCATTTCTACACTACCAGTGTTGGTAGGTTTTGCAAACAAGACTTAATTTTAATCATGTACAATGTAAGCTCATTTAAAAAAATACATAGATCTTAAGTTTTTTTTACTACAAAACGGAGTTCATAAGTAATGCTTTTCATTTCCAACCTGCCTGATCTGACATCAGATTTTAGGGCTGTAGATTGTAGATTTAGAAAAATATGCTTAAATGTGGTAAAAATTACTGTTAGCATGATGTAACTTTGCCCACCCTCCTCCCCGGCAGGTGATCCAGTCAGCCAGTCTAAGCAGGAAGTTTTCAGCTCCCAGCCAATTATGTCCCAGCAGCATTGGAGGCTCCGCCCACCTCCCTGCAAACCCCACCTCCGCTACCTCTCTGGCCGCCCACAAGGGCTCCTTGTGCCACCCTCCTGCCTCCTCCACTCAACCCCAACTCCAGCCCCCCCAGTTCATGCACTACACCCCCACTGCCACCTATACGGCACAATGGTCTGGTCCGGCTCACAGCCTGCCAAACCCACACCAGGCCCCAGCACAGCCTCTGCTGGTCAGCACCTCTCAGCCTCTGGGCCCCTATCCCGCTCCGCAGGGCCAAATTCCAGGGCAGGGCCCGCTTCAGGCTTTCCATCTGACCAACACTCTGCAGAAGTCAGTGAGCAACCCAGGAGGGCCCAACCTGAGGACCACGTAGGGTTTGGGGTGAGGGCTGGTTTCACAGCCCAACTGTGACAGGTGTGAAGTGGAGCATTCTGGGACTGGAGAGAACAGAGGGAACTGAAGGGGGGTGGAGAACAAGAAGTTTTAAAGGTTGGAAAATGATGTGTTCAAGAGGAGGAAAGAAATGGCGCATGGTCGTCTCCACTCCCCTCCTACTTCCAAGCGTGAAAAGCTGTCAGAGCCGAGCAGCCATGAGATCCGACTCTCTGCGGTGGGCTTGTGACAAGCAGTGATGCATAAAGGAAAAGACTTGTGTGCAATGTTTAAAGGCCAAAGAGGTTCTGGCAGGGTATGGGAACGTCTGTCCATAACTGATAAGGTGTATGGGGTCATATGACTGGGTCGCACTTATTCCAGATCCTGTTCTAATGGCTGGAACAAGTCTGCATGTGACAAGGGGGTTTGTGTTTTTGCTTGGTTGTTGGTGGGAAACCATTATATCATACTGGGTAGGAGGATGAGGAGAGAGATTCTCCACTTGTCAAAGAAGGTTGCAAGATAAAATGATGCTGATGGAGATCGGGGATGAGCACGACTGGAGTGTTTTCAAAGCAAACGATTAACGACTACAATATAATATGTTTGTGTTTAGTAACTTAGTCATAAAAGCACAAAGTACGCCAAGATCAACTTAACCAAACGCATATGGAGAATATGTGTGGCCCAGCTCTCGGTTATTCCTCTGCATCCTGTTTTTCCCTCCAGAGACAGATGGAGGAAGGAGAGAAGATGAAGAGGAGGAAGGTTGTGTTTTTATCAGATAGCACCTCATCTGATCACGGATTTACCACTCACTCCAGCAGATGCCTCTTCACAATCACGACTCCACCTCTTCCTCCATCCCTCTTTTCACCTCTCTGTTGCCATTTGAAGCAATAACAGCAGTAACCTTTCAGAGAAGGAAAAAAAAAAAATCCAAATGCAAGAAAGTTTGGTGTGAAAAAGTGGCCTTGTTACCAGAATAATATCAGAGTCCTTGTACAGTTTGAGTGTGTTTATAATTTAGACTTTGAGCTGTGATGATTCCATTCTGTTGTTTATTTTGCTTTCCATTGTTGGGTTTGTTTTGCTTGCTGCCCCCCAGCTAGCAATTTTACACACAAAAAAACATATCCGACACACACACACACACACACACATGCACAGACATTTAAACCCACTCACTCATTGGGTTCATTGGAGGCGTAGCAGCAGTTACTGGTAGACTTTGCCTCAGTTCCTAGTCTCAAAACTCCGTTTGGGTTGAAACGATTGCAATGTACATTACTATCATTATTGTTGTTGTTGATTATTCTATTTAAAAAGAAACAAAAATAAAACGTGTTCTGTCAATGGACCTGTTATACGTGCACATCGCTGTACGATGTGGAGACACTGTGATTATAGTTGTTTATTATTAGCAAATGTTGTTGGACAACATTAATTTTAGGGTGATATGTCACAAAAAAAAAAAACCTTCAGAGAGCATGTTGGGGTCCTTTCACTTTCACTTCAACAGGTTCTCAACATAATGTGAAAACTTGCAACTTTCCTTTTCAATAAGCGTCCTAGCATCCATTTACAGAGGACACACTTTAGAAAAATGCCTTACCAACAACCAATCAGCTGCAGTCTCTGTTTATCTTCATGACTGATTGAATTGAAAGTAGAAATCGACCTCCAAGCCTGAGTATAAAGACAAAACCTGAGTGAACGGCAGGATAGTTATTTAGATAATAAAGTAAAGCTAGCTATTTTTTTCTTAATACAGTACTTATATATCAGACACTTTAAATAGCCCTCCTGTTGTCCTGCTCCCCTGGTTTTGTTAGATGAATGTGAATGTATAAACCAATGGTGTCCATTGTAATGTACTTGAAAAAAAAGTTTTATTTTCACCGTCTTTGCTTCTCCTTACTCCACCACCCCCCTCTCTCTCTTTAGAGCCTCTGGTTAAAACCGGAGGTACTTCTAGTGCCTTGCATCCTTCCTGTTGCTTCTTCATTGAGGGTCGAGGACTTGGGTTGAAGTTGGCAGAATGAGTAGAGGGTAGTTTTGGAGGCAGGCGGATGTCAGTGGTGATGGTTTGTTGAGGTAGGTAGAGGAGTGTGTATGCTGGTGTGGCTAACTTCTGAATATTTCTTCTTGTTGTTGGAGGAAAATGATTAACAACTGAACAGATTTGGAGGATGAAAATCTAGCCCGAACGCTGCCTTGTGCTGTCAGTGTTGTTTCTTTTGCTGTGTGTTTTCTCAGTTTTAAGGAGGGAGTTACTGAAGATTGTATATTTGAAGCTTGGACCACTCTGTACTGAAGAGGCAGCATACAGTCTGTTACGTTTTCAAGTGGGAAATTAACTTCAGTCCAGTTAGTTTTCGATTACAATCAAAGTTGGTTCAACAACAAGGTACTACTCTGCTGATCTGTTGGTTTCTTACCCTTGTTTAATGCACGATTTCATCATCATTCAGTAACTGGAGAGACCAAACATGTTCCTTAAAAAACTTTTTTTTTTTTTTTTTTTTATGTTTTGAGGGAATATTGAAGAATGTGTCACCCCATTGGATAAATTAACCTCCGTGACTTCATTTTCTAACTAACACCTGGCCTGATGCCGTGAAAAATGACTCAGTTGTGGCCAAGAAAAAGTAGCTTTGAGCCAACCTGTCAGTCCTAACTTCAGCTTCAAGAGAAATGTGAATGTGGTTGTTGTGGAAAGTGGTAGAAATATCTGTAAGCACAGTGCTTGTTGGGAGTTTTTTTTTTTTTTTTTTTTTGATCCAAGGCCTTTGACACCCTCTTCTGTTTTCTGGTACTCTCTTAGAAGCAGCCCATCTTTTTGTTGCTTTCAGCTGAGAAAGGATGACCCTAATTTACATAAATATATTAAATATTTGTTAAAAAAAAAAAGAAAAAAGTATATATATATATAAAATGTTGCTTTCTTCATTTCTATTACGGATTTTTACAACAAAGTAAGTTTGGTTGAAGCTGTGAATAATCATTGAGCCACTTTGCTTTAGTTCTGCATTCAAGTATTCTTTCAGACCTTCACTGACGCCACAATGCAGTGCCATTTGTCTTTTTGTCTGTGGAAACAGAGGTAAAAAAAATGAGTAAAGAAACATATATTTACCTGCTTTTTACTCACTGGAGCTAGTCTGGTTTCTAGGCAACATGATGGATTTTCATTTTGCATCCAAGTCCGAAAAGATTTCCATGTTTAAAGCTCAAGTATTTTGCTGTGTTCAGACATAAATACAATGACAGAAGTACTTACAGTGAAATGGCTGCAGTGCAGAAAAAGTCATGCAGACTGTAGCTTGTAGCTTCTTCCTGTGAAACGTTTGAGCACAGCAGCAATTTCTCTGACAATAATCACTTTTTTTTTTCAATTTCTGCTTTCACATTTTTTTTTCGCCTGTTTTATGTGGCGTTTTAAAATCTCTAGTAGCACCTAATTTAATTCAGTTGTTTCTTTTTCTGTATTGTCTTGAACATTGTGGTTGGTTGAATGAATGAAAGGAAACAAGAATCCATGTAAGGCGTCGTCCGTAGCCTTTAACGGTATGTTTTGCACTAAGTATAGAGTGTTCAAGCTTCATTTTAAAAACAACGAAACGTTGCGCTTTGCGCTACAGTACAAATAAATTTGTTACATTATTTGTAAAAACTTAATAAAAGTTGTTTAAATGAATCGGAGTGATGTGTTTTTTTCACTGTTGCTATAAGTGCTATTGGATGAGTGGAAAAGTCCAATGCTTCATTTAGGATGTTTTAGCAGGGTACACATGGAGCATCCTTTATGAAAGAAAGATCTTGTCATCCCACAATTACTTGCAGGGATGTTTGATCATGTTTACCTTATGTGGGATCATCATAGCAATGAGGCCTGAAAGTCTTATTTGTGACATGAACACGACAACAGAGAAGGCTGCAGGCAAGTTTTCTGGGGTGCTTGTGAAGGAGTCATGTCTGGTCAAGTGATCACACACCCTGGCCAATCAGTGACCTGCTATATATAGATGTCACATTTTCAGACTCAGCTGAGACGGTGCTAAATAAAGTATCTGGTACCAGGAGCTACTTCATCATGGAAACCCCTAAAAACTTTGTCGAATCAAGTAATACCAGTGGAAAAAGGCCATTAGTGTGGTGGGATTCTCATTGCAGGCGGTTGTGTTTAAGTTTCCAAATTTCTTGTACCACATTTCCTTCTCACTATTTTCAGTGAAGTCAAGGAAGAGATGACGGAAGCTAATGTTTTAGTTTTTATTGTGAATGATAAATTTAGATCAAACTTTGGAGACGGAGTGTGTGAAAGCTGAAATGATCCAGATCTGGGAGCTTCTGTCATTACCGAAAACGTGACACACCTGTGAGGAACAAAGTCAGTTAAGTTTTAACCTTAACTTCCTTTCCTTTTTAAGCCGCAAGAAGAAAATAAGCCAGATGTGATCAGACAGGTAAGGCTGAGTCTCCTCTGTGTTCCTGTAGTACTTCTCTTCTCCACATGGCCACTCCACTTTACTTTATTCACTTTACAACCAGCAGGCTTTACAGCACTGACCTACCTCCTGTTATACAGACCATAAAACAGATTCTTGGTTCAAATGTAATCAGGAAACAGCTCGTTATGAGGTGTGAATCTGTGCTTATCATCTGTCGTCATGGATACAATGAAAAGAACTTGGCTAGCCCAGAGAAACAGAGGCCCAAGGAAGGAAGGGAGGAAGGAAAATGAGACTTACTGCTACATTATAACAATAAATATCCATCTAGCAGTTTTCCTGCTATGATATGAAACTGCACAGCAAAAAAAAAAGAAAAAAAAAAAAAGACTACTCTGCATATTTAGCCTTTTTAAACTAGCTACTTCTTCTTGATTCATTCTAAGAAATGAAAGCATTGCTCAACCTTGTAGAAGTAAATGCAGGACATGAAGGGTATACATGTAACATAGTTAATGCACCTGGTGGAAGTAGGAGTCATCCAGAGCAGAAAGCAAATACAGTTAACACATAGCCTGATCTCTAAATCAGCAGTGGACATTAGTTTCATTCCTCTTCTACATGTGGCAGGGACCCTCTGATGAAGAAAACTTCTGGGCAAAACTGTGACCTAAAATGACCTCCACCTGCTAGAGAGGTAATGAAGTTAATCCAAGCGTTCATAGAATGCTTAACAAAGCACTAAACACAAGCAATCAACCCCACTGCTTAGTTTTTAATCTGTTCAAGCAAAGGAAATTCTGTGTATTTTATTTATGTGGTAGTTGTTTGGTTGAATAGTGCACGCCAGTTGAGTCTATTCAGTCAGATTAAATGTCTGTTGCTCCTTAAACGCATCAGAGCAGGCCTACAGGTTCGACTTTGTTTTCTTTGATATTGTTTTCTTTCATATTTAGAGTAGCCTGAGGTCAGCTTTCCACAATGTAGGCTGCTGGTTTTCATGCATTTCATGTCCAAGAACCTTATGTGTGAGAACACATTTGCTGTGCAAAGACAGATCTTGATTCGACTTTTCTCTTGCTCTTTTTAAAGGTAAATTCTTTTCATGAACACTGGCTTTGATGTCAAGGATATGAAATCACTCACCAGCATCATAATGACACTGTAAATACATAGGGTTGCATAATAACATGAAAGTTGTAGTGCATGTCAAGTCATGACTGTAAGGTAACTGAAGAAGCAAAAAAAAAAAAAACAGGATTCAACACAAGTAAAGTAGGATATTAGAGGGTGTTGAAGCTGCAGGTATGTTTAAGATGTTTCACAAACATCACAACATTTGCTTTGATTTTTAAAATGACAAAAACATTAGAATGATCAATGAGTAGTTTTGTGCTTAAAAAATTTGTTGTGTACATGTTATGATGCCGTCTTTACAGCCAGTTTCATAACCAACTGTTGATTTGATGTGATTTAATCTTGTAAATTTTAATTGCTTCTTTAAGCCTGCTGTGCCATATTTATTGCAGTTAAACTGAACCCATTTAATACAATGTCAGCTTTATTTTCCTAATGATACAACTGACCGATATTCTTCGTCATTTGTGCATCATTTTATGTTTTCATCTCAGTCTTTGAGCTCTAAAAAACAGCAGAATACAAGAAGAATAGTAGAGGAATTAATGTCCTTTCTGGTTATAAAACAGAGACAATGTGGCTCTGCAAATGTATTAGAACCAAAGGTGAAGAGGGTCTTATTTTATTTGAGGAATCTTTTTCCATAATAAGAAGGAGCTTCAGCATCATCAATCTTTAATGAAAGCAAAACAAACACAAAAAAGAAGATATACACTCATGAGCGGCTATATTAGTTTCACCTTACTAGTACCAGGCTGGACCTCCTTTTGTCCTTTTAAACTGCTTTAATTCTTCAACATCTGCAGATATAGCTGATTAGATTATCTCTTCAGATAAAGTCTAAGTAAATACTTTATTAAATGTCATTGCAGTCGACCGAGCACTTGAGATATTTCAGTCCTGAAACACTGTCACCACGGCTGTGACTTCTACTGCTCTAAAACACAATATTTGTGTTAATTTAAAAGACAATCTGACTCCCAGCATTCTGTAACATGACCTATCTGAGCCACAAGTAATATGCAGAAACCACAGATAACAGCTCCAAACCCTGACTTGCAACCAGGTCAAACTTAAAAAAAACAATAAAAAAAAAAAAAATAAAAACAGGAAGTGGTCTCTGTTCCTCCAGCTTTCAACAGGTGTGTCTGACTGTCTCTGAATGTCATATAAAGGTGTAAATAAAGGAAATAGTGGCTGAAAACTATATGTGACAAACATCAGTGTTTGTATCAATGTGAATGTGTTAACTACTGTTTAATAAGGCTGCAAAAATAATGCCTAATGCGAGTTAAAATTCATTTATTTCCAGTATAAGTTGCAGAAACGAAGCAAATAACTGATGTCCGCCCTGTGTTTAAACTGACTGCGATTGCCGAGGCAAAATCCACCATTTATGAAAACAAAACCTGTTACATAACTTTTATTGCACAGTGTTTATGGTTAGTGTTAGTGTTTAGTAAACAGTCATGCTTTTTCTAATCTTTCTGTTTCATATCAAAGTTTATCTCTGTTAGCTTCATATCAGCAAATGAGCTCATTTTATTTCCAACTATATAAAACTAAAAGAAATACAGAACAAAAACAAATAGAAAAAGACCTTAATAAGATAAAGTACAATTAAATGTTAAATACGTTCTTAACAATTAATAAAAAATATAAGTAATGAATAAATAATATCAAATAAATACATAGATGTGAATGAATAAAATAAATAAATAAAATGGTTTGATAAGAAGAAATAAAATAAACGAAGGCCAGAAGTGGTTTGTACGACGTGCATCAAGAGGTTAAAGGCAGTAAAAAAACAAAAATGAACCATGATGAAGATAAGAAATAAATTCAGTACCAGTTTTATCATCTTTACACTGATGTGTCAGCTATTTGTGTAAAAACACACACGTATTAACAGTCTTAGATATCTCACCTTAGGGCTGACATCCAGAGTGAACTAGAAATTTTCACATCATTAAAATAGATTATTATTATTTTTCCTCCCTTTTCTCTTTTACCTTCTTCTTGGTTGACCTTAAATGAAGCATTTAACCTCATGACTGCAGCTTGAACACGGCAAGCCTGGACCAGGATGCTGCTGACCTGTAATCAGGCGGGAAACAGGTTCTTGCTGACTCATTTCCTCAGGTGGTGGATGCAGGTAAAAGCTATTAAATTTTCCAATCAGTTCATTACAAAGAGGGGAGGATAAGCACAACTTTGTTGATACCTGGATGTAGAACTTTTCACTTAATTCCAGGAAATTGTTCTTATTTTTAAGGCTAAAAGTGTACAGAAAAAGAAATGCTTAATGATTTTTTTTGGCTCTGAGATGAAAATGAATGATGGTTGGTTGTGAGGGAAATTCTGCTGCTTTCTCTGCACTGGTGTATTAATACAATCATGTAGCTGTGTGAGCACTGGACTGGTCAGTGTGGGCTGTTTCCTTTGGCCTTAGAGCAGCTTTTCTCTCCTCATTTATACAGAAAACCCACATCAGCTTGGAGCAGAGTTTTACATGTTGTACCAGTGTGTCTGTAGACATGTGTGCAGCATGTGAGGCTTGTTTGTGTTTTAAACAGAAAGGAGATGGAGAACAGCTGATCTCAAACACTCCTCATATAAATGACTTCAGAGTCAGGGTTTTACATCCAGACCTGTTGGATTGTTAAGTGATGTTTGCAAGAAGTTCTATACATCTTAATTTATGATTCTCACTCCTCACCACCTTTTCAAGCCTTTGGGAACATCATAAAGTAGTTGTCCAAAAAAAAAACAGATTACTTAAAGAGGTTAAAACAAAAGATCAAACTTTTTCATGTTATATTTTCTCTTTTTGCCTCGGAAACAGGAAGAGGAAACTCAGTGTATGAAATCACCCGAAACCGTTTTTTTTTTTGTTAAAAATTAGGTGTGTATGTATCAGAAAAAAATGGAGGAAAAACATAAGAGCTGCTTGCAGGTTTCACAGCTTTGAAGACAATCATTTAAAAACATGTCCTTAATGTCGTATTTAAAAAAATAGACAAAAAATATTATATTCGTTCATTTATTTGTTGAGGTAAATGTATAAGAAACTAAATTTATATAACATGGTGGTGGTAGTGTCATGGTCTGGGCCCGTTTTGCTGCAGCTGGAGAAACAAAATTTGGATTCTCAAGCACTCAAGCTATTCAAATGAGAAAGAATAAAGTTAATGTTTTAGCATGACCAAGTCAAAGGTCTGATCCTAATCTGATGTGAGAGGTTCAAGTGAGGAAACCTGTCAAAATCCCAGAATTGAAGCTGCTCTGTTTGGAAGAATGAGCTTAAATTCCTCTTGACTGCTGTTACTGCTGCACATTTAGGACACATCAGACACCAAATACAAAGACTGACATAGTTTTACAAGTCCTAGTTATACTAGATGAATAAAAAGAAAAATAAATTAAGTCTTAAAACGTTCTTGTTGAACCTAACTTCAAACTGAAATGTCAAACAGATGTTAACTCTATCAGACAGAAGCAGTTTTACTGCCTCCAGAGTGAAGAAATAAATGAACATAAAGGGATTGTGTTTTTCACCTCTTTTAATATTTAACCCTGACCTAAATAGTTTATATTAAACAATTATTGTAATGAAATATAAAACATCATAATCATGTCCTAAAACAATAATAATAATTTCAAACAAAAGACAGTTGAGATGTTTTATGCAGATGCTGAACACGGATTTTTTCCAACATGGAGGTTTGTTTCTGTGTTTAAGAACAAACATTTCCATGTGCAAATCATCCAAAAACACGTCCAAATTACACTTTTTCCTCAAGAACCGAGACCTGGCCGCAATGTGTGTGTGTGTATGTGTGTCTGCCAAAATATGGTGTGCACGCCTGATGCTTTGATTGTTTGTATAAAACTAAGTGGTGAGTGAACTCCGGGCAAGCTGTGTTTTCCAGGACCTTCAGGCTCTGTGTGTAAGTGGTTACTTTATGATCCCAATCTGGCCTTGACCGGTTGACTTTGCTGTTATAAACCTGCTCCTTATTACATCCGGGCGGGAATGAAGAGCAAAGGGTATATGTGTCGTCCCCCCGCCCCCCAACCATCACCATGTCTGATTTTCAGCCCATCAACATCTCCCCAGAAACTCTATCCCCCACTTCTCTGACAGATTAGTTGAACTCTACACACAAATCTCTTCATATCATTTCCCACACCAGATGTTCATTCAGAAAGAACCAGTATTGTTCACCCAGTCATCACATCTTGAGCCCAGTTAGCACACAGTTAGAAAATCCATGTAGAAACACTAAGAGTGGAACTGTTCACAGACCAATCAATAGACATCATTTCCTGAGGTCTGTTTGCTTTGGAACAATGGGTCCAGAAATTACACAACGAGAGAAAAGTAAACATTTCTGATTTTCTGTTTTAGTTCATTAATACTTGACTGTATGTTGGTTTTGATGTAGTCCTGTTTAGTGGAGCAGAGCTTCTCAACCTGAGGTTTGACCCCCAGGTTGAACTAAGATCATTTCCGGGGGGGTGGGCTTTTTAAATTGAGGAATGATCCAGTGATGCCAGTGACTGAAATTAATTTAGACATGACTTTTGTGAGAGTCAAAGTCTTCATGTTTAATCATGTTTATCATGAATGAAGCTTTTTCTTTTTTTTATTAAGCAGAACTGTGAGTAACAATATTTACATCAGGTGTTTCCTGCACTCCCCAGTATATGAGACTGTTTTATAAATTGTGTCATTGTATTGTTTGTGTTTTTGAGTCCTTTTTCTGCTACATCTGGTGGACACGTTAGATTTTTTTCTCAATTGTTTCAAAGCTGTGCTAAACGTTGGCAAATTTTCTCTCCCTACAAGCTAATTTGGTATCTGTCTTGCATCCTGTCTCTTCTCTAAGCTCTCTCCAGCAAGTAAAAATCAGTCCAGTAATGACACTTGTCTTATGTCTTGCTCTAATCCCTTTCTCTCTTTTATTTCCCTCATTTCCTCCAATAATGTCTCTTTGGTTTCTTTGCTAAATCAGTTAAGGTATGTATGGGGGATGTGATGGGGTGCCCTAAAGTGAAATGCTACTGCAAAGTGATGAGCTTGAAGTGTGGTTTCTCAGCCTTGGGATACTGCTGGAAAACGACAGCTCCAGGAATCTAAATTATTAATAGCACTGCGTCAACAAACTGAGTCAGAAGCACAGAGTTTTAAGTTTGGAAAGTTATGTGGTGCTGCTTTAAATCAACAGTTTTATTTTAATCTGAAAGTTGGAAGTCTATGATTTGAGAATTTGGGGTAACTGAGGTTAAAAAACAGCATAAAAAACCCCTACCCAAAATAATGGTATCACCACACATGGAAATTATTTATCCAGTTGTTTAATTTTGTAAAGTAATAAACAAAGCATTTATCAGATCAAATGGAAGGAAAGGATGATGCAATCACTCAATCTTGAGGAGGTAAAGTTAATGTTTGTTTGTGTTGCAGCTGTTGTCTTTTATAACAGCTTGAATTAGTTGAGGTTTGGACTGAGCTCTATTTGTTATACATGTTTTCCACTTTACCATAATGATCAAATTTTGCTTTCATTTGATTTTTTTAGTACCTAATTTATATAGTTTTATTTTTTTTCTTCATATTTAAAGACTACATATTTTGTGAGACGTTTCCTTTATATAACTTGAGGAGGTATCAAGTGCACTTCATTGTGCAGTCCTGTGTTCTGTTAATCTTCTCAGAGCAGGTTGATGTCTGCAAAGAATAAAGATGTAATTGAAGTGTGCTTTGAAGTAGCAGAACCTAGAAACCTGTGTTTTAGTTCAACTGCATTTAATAACTCTTTGAACAGCTTTGGCTTCATCTTTCCTGGTAAATGTTGGAAATATCCCTTCTTTACTAGAACATGTATTCAGTTCAAAACATGTATAAAGGGGAGACAGTTTCAACTTTTATGTATGTGTGACATTAAAAAGTGTCCCAAACATGAGTTTTACCTCAGTTGGATGAATGCAACTGTGCAGAAAGTTGCTGTCGCTTTGAACTTTTGTCATTTTTAACCTTAAATATCACTGTAGTTTATAACTCTGTACATGTTTTTCCAATTTGTGGGCAGAAGAGCTAACTTACTGGTATCAAGACCTGGAAATCTGCAGACAGCAGTTGGTGGGATGTGACACATTGAGCTTTGTGGTTAATGCAGAGATCTGATTCATTCTGGATGCAGACAGAGTTTATCACTTATGCCATGCAAGGTGGCTCTAAAGTCCCTACACGCACATTTCCAGACAAACTTGCAGAGGCCAGTGTGGATGATGACTGCAAAAGCATTCAGTGCAATGTGTGTTTTTAGTGAGCAGCTGTTATTTTGGTTGGACTGTTAATTATTTCACAATGAAATAAACATGATGTTGCTGACAAAGCGCCCTCTAATCTGCCATAAATGTCACATTCAGGTCAGGCAGGGGTGGCACCACCAGCAGGTTCTTTACTCTGACTGTAAAGTCTCAGTTATTTCATTCAGACTTTATTTTTCTCTTACTCTTACAGGACATTTTTGAAGAAACCTTAGTTTGAATTTATTGACAGTCAGTATATTGTGGAATTGAACACTTCTTTCTTTAAAAAAAAATAGTAAAGTTCGGAATCAGACTTTCAGTCAGCAAGTCGAACTGGGTGCCACTTTTACTGACTTATTTGTTGTATATCAAAACGACATGCCTGAACAGTAGAAAACTGTAATCTTAGTTTATCGCTTTATGATTAATGAAGGTAAAGATGGCCACACTGGCTTGTGATTGCTAATGAAAATATAGTGTGTAAGGTGCAAAGTACTTCCATGGGTGGGTGATTCATGAGATGATGAAATGTTTGTTATTTATAGTCATTATGGTGAGTGAAATGAGCTATTTGTAGATGTTTATCTCAAATGTTTGGCCACCCCCTGGATGGTCACATCTCATAAGTCCCCTTTTGCAAAGTACGGCAGTCTGAAAAGGTAACAGGAAGTTCTTGTTTTAGGGACTTTTCTTTCTTTTTTGCCCTTTTTTCCTGCACGGGCTTCAGGTTCTGGAAGATTCTTGGGTTGTCTTGCATTCAATGTGCTTTTGAGGCCTATCTGGGATTTTTAGTGACATTAAGGTTGGAGGACTGTGAGTCTCATAGCAAAGCCTTCAGCTAGAACTTATTGAGCTGTTTTGCATCACTATTCTTCTGTAATGTCTCTTGTCATTTCAGCCTTTTTACACATGTTTGCTTCCAATCGTTGGTGTAAATTCTCAGTCATCCAGGTCATGGTAATTCAAAAAGATTGACAAAAGGCAACTACTTCTTTTTCTTGGTTCTTTTTTTCTTGGTTTGCCTTTCAGGTAAGAGGTGATATGTTTTTGAGAACCAAAAAAAAGAAGTCCAGTTTCCATTAGTCAAGCTCTAAAGGATTTGCTATCAGACTCTGCTGGTTTTCAGCAGTAACATTTTCTATTTCTGA
The DNA here is from genome assembly GCF_017639745.1 of Melanotaenia boesemani. Classification (NCBI taxonomy): domain Eukaryota; kingdom Metazoa; phylum Chordata; class Actinopteri; order Atheriniformes; family Melanotaeniidae; genus Melanotaenia; species Melanotaenia boesemani. Next base: position 20,841,778 of record NC_055704.1, read on the forward strand.
CCACCTTTTTCTTCTTTTTTTTTTTTTTTTACCTTGTTCTGTCCAGCTTCATGTCAAGCAGTATTATTGTCTGGTTGCCGTGTTGTACTTAACAAATTTGCCTTGCCAAGGAGGAGTTTTAATGTATGTAAAGAAAATGGAGTTTGGTGGATATACGACTTTCTTTTTTTTTTTTTTTTTTTGTTATTGCTGAATTAAATATTAATGCTAGACTTGACAGAGGGAACAAAGGAATGGGGTAGAACAAAGAGAAGAAAAAGGAGACAAAGATATAAATATAGAAATAAACAGCAACAACTGAACAAACAAAACCCAAAACAGAAAAACAGCTGCAGCACCTGTAAAGAAAACATCATATGGCCTCTGTAAGCGAACAAAGCAGAGAATCATCAGGAGCACCCACAGGAAGACAAAACATAAACAGTCACAAGGTTAAATCTGCAGATGACACAATAATTACATAAATGTGTTAATGAATGATTTTGTGTATGTGAGTGTGAGTGCAAGATAGGAGGAAGGAGTTGTGTTAAGTAATGAATGCCAATCCAAAAACGCACCCACTTCAAGGATGTGAACCAGACAAAGAGGGCCCCAAGACCTGTGCAACTAGCAGCCACTATGGACCACAGAACCAAAGCAGTCCACCACAGGGACAACCACTCACCCACCTAAAAAGATGAAAGAGGAAGGCCTAGACAGATCCCCCAACCAGCTATGGAGCTCGGGATGATGGACCACTCTGGCACCAGACATATCCAGGTTCCCATGAGCCCAAGAACTACCCCTGCTCACCAGTGTTTGTGAAGTGTTTGTTCATGTTAGTAGCAAACATTTATAGGCACATGACAGCACTGGGAGGAAGTTCATCCCTGTAGCACCAAACAGACCCGCCCACCAAACTCTAAACGGCAGCCATTCAGCCATCCTATATAACTTACTTCCAAAATAGGCTACATTAGGTCTGATTAATGAAGTTCTACTGAACTTTGGCAGGTTTTCGAAGTGAGACACCCAATAACGACTAATTCATCTTACATCCTAATTCTACTCTGAGCTCTCTCCAGCCAGTAAAAGTCTGTCTGATGTCATCTTTGTTGAATCAGCCATGGTGCGCATCCAAAATGGCCAGTGTGTTGATATCCAGTTGCTGATATGTGATGCTATTTTATAAAGGAAATGCTGCTGTTAAGTGAGGCAGCGTCAGGGGAGGGGGAAAAAAACTTGTGAAGTTTTTCATCCTTGGGACACTGCTAGGCATTGATGGCTCGAGGAATGTGCAAAATAAATGTCATTATGCCATCAAAACAAGCCAGAAAGGCATATTTTTTTTAGGTCAGAAAGTCACATAGTGCTACTGTAATGCTAATTATGAAGGTTATTTAAGATAAGTAAATAAGTTTTTCCTCTGATGTCTATACAATCTTATTGGGAAACTTTTCTGATTAGTCTAGAATGATCTTTCACATCTCAGCTTCACTTTTCTTCTTATGTCATTTCTTCTTTTTTTTTTTTTTTTACTTTTTATACGAGATTTTTATCCAAAGTAATCTTTAACCCTGAGATAAAAACCACTGAATAGGAGACGGATCCTTTATTTGATGCTTTTTGGAGATCACTTCCACATTTCATATGCTCTGTGCAGCAACTCTTACTGTTCACACCCCGCTCGAGTGGCAATAAATCAAACATTTTCCACAGGTTTACGTATCTCTCTCACACACCGACCCCTGTACACCCAAAACCTTCAGAACGCACACACCTGCACGCACACGCACACACACACACACACACACACACACACACACACACACACACACACACACACACACACACACACACACACACACACACACCGCCTCGCAGTTTCACGTTTCTCACTTCCTCCCTCTCTCTCTCTCTCTCTGTCTCTCTCTCTAGTTTGCTCGCTCGCGGACAGTCTCTGACAGCTCACGCGGGGATCAACACGCACTTTATCGGAGCTTTTCACGCACTCTTCTCCGCCTGAAGAGCTGAGGCGGTGGACTCCAGCCACCTCAGAAAAAGAGTTATTTTGGGCTTTATTGCGCGATTTGAACTTGGTGATCACTTGCTCTGAAAAGGAGCAGGGAAGACAACTGGGAAGTGAGTAGAAAAATACTCAATATGAACTTATAATGAGTCGGTAAGATGTGGAAGAATATGTCTATCCTGCGTAAGAATAGCTTTTGCTTTAATTCTCTAAATGAAAATATTAATTATTTGAAGTGAAATTATCTCCTACACTCTTAAGAGGTAGGCTACTGATCTTAATGCACAATAGTTAAAACTAATGTAGGGCCCATAGCTGCCACACAGTGTTTGTCAGAGTTCTGAAAACACACAGACACTTTCCTTTTTTTCTACATCAGGACCTCCAACTTGTGGTTTCTGCTGCTGCTGCAGACAAACCTACAGAGAGAAACAGACATTTATTTTAGCACATGTCTGGTGCAGGGTTGTAATTTCCCTGTAGTGTAGCCAGCATGCAGTATTATGTGTTTGTGTGTGCTGTTTCCCAGTTAAAGTAGATTAGAGGTGTTAATTTTCAGTAGTGTGCAGGCTCTGATCTCTGTTTACAATGTAAACTGTCTGCTGCTAAGAGAGATTCAGGAAGAGGGGGACGGCTTTGGAGAGAGAAAAGTCTCGTTTTAAATGAGAAGATCACTGGTTTATTCCCTGAACTATTCATGAAAACCTGGTCAGATTCCAGAGGATGGCTGCTTCCTATCTCTCATAACCACAATCCACATAAAAATACCATTTCTAGACAAGATGGAAAATTCTGCAAAATGCTACACAAATGTCTATTACTGTGAGCAGACACAGATACGAAGATACTGTTATTTCAGTGTATTTATATTGTTTAGAAAATACCTTCCCGACCTGAGGAGTTTAAAATATAAATTTGGAATTTCATGCCAGCAACACACTCAAAAAAGAAAAAAGAAAAAATGTGAAAGAGGCAATAAAGACATGAATGTTTACTGAATAAGCATTCAGGAAGATTCTACAATCATGGGATTGGTCAGTTAGTGGTGAGGGTGTCAGGACTGGGTATAAAAGGAGCATCCACTAAAGTTTTAATCTATCAAAGCGAGGATTGGATGTAGGTCCCCACTTTGTGCTCAATTCTGTAAAATAGTCAATGATATATTTAAAAGAACTAAGATTTTTTACTTTGTGATAAGATTCAGAGAATCCGAGAAAAATTTTGTCTGTAACGTTCAAGGATTTAAACCAGAGTTGGATATGTATCAGTTGAGAGCTTTCAAGCATTAGAAACTGTCACGCCACCATAAGCAATATAGTCATATAGGCACAGGTATATCTTAGAATAAACATTTTCATTCAACATAGGCAGAAATGTAAACTGAAACTGTAATTACATGAATGCAGTTCTTTGGAGATGAGCTTGTCACAGATGGACAGAAACACAGTGGACATGTGTTCTGTGGTCAGATGAGTCCACTTTTCAGCTGTTCATGGGTTATGCCAGGTTCTGTAGAACATGGATGACTTGCATATGAATATAGGTACCAGAGATGCAAAGGTATATTTTGGAAATGTGGATATATATACGGTATCCTACTATGAAGGTACGTCTTTTCACAGGACGTCAGTGGTTATTTCAGACACATTTTGCCGCTTCGTTCTACACAAGATGGCTTTATACACACAGAGTGTAATCTTGACTGGTCTGCCTGCAGTTCAGATCTGTCTCCTGGTGAAAATGTAAAGCACATGATGAGGAGAATCAGAAAACCACAAAGCACCAAACAGCTGAAATTTTCACCAAGAATTATCTCAGATTTATTTAGGAAAATTTAAGAGTTAGCATCCTCCTTTCAATTAAAACAATTAAAACTTACTCAGACTGCAAAAGTCATATTTTCTACACCTAATCGAGTTAGTCAGTGAACACAGTGAAAATAAAGGTTCACACTAATTAATAAATTCATTTAGAAAGCTTTCCAACTTATTTGGAAATATGGTTTATAACTTTAGTGCCCTTAACCAAACCAATAAACCAATAAATAATTTCCCTGTTTGTGACCAAGTGTAATGTACCAGCGCCACAGTGAGTCAGAGACATTTTCAAGGCAGCTGATTGGCTATTCACATTCACTTTTTTATCACACACAAACAGTTGTGGCGTTGCATCTCTCTGGCCTCAAATCAGTCTCATTTACTGAGCTAACTATGACTTCTTACTCTGCACAAAAAAAAAGAAGTCATTTTTATATTGTCAATTCAAGTAAACACATCACCCGCTCGACCGCTGCTCAACCGGACAAACAGCTTTTATATAAAGCGACATCATCAAAGCATTCACAATACACTTGTCTTATAATGCTTTGAGTGATGTAACTTTGGTTACATGCATGCTTTGCAACCAAAAATTTAAAGCCACAACTGAAACAGTGAAGTAGTTTACACACACATACACACATACGCGTGTGCGCGCATACAACACGGTTTGTAAATATTGTTTTAGGCTGTTGGACCTTGGGGAAATTGTTGATTTACACTGATGTATGTCATGATAAAGCCTCAGCTGACATACATCAGTTTGATTGATTTGCCTGATGTGTGTGTGTGTGTGTCATCCTATCTGTGTGTGTGTATATTTGTGTGGGTGAGTGAATAAGCAGGGGGCATTTGAGTTTGTGGAAGGATCAGATATCCATCTCAACCACTTTACTGTAATTTGATTAGAACACTGTGTCTTGCTAGCTTGATGCAAGTCTGTGAGGGCTGATGTTGTGTCTCAGAACTACCTGACATTCTCTCTCTCTGTCTATCTATCTATCTATCTATCTATCTATCTATCTATCTATCTATCTATCTATCTATCTATCTATCTATCTATCTATCTATCTATCTATCTATCTATCTATCTATCTATCTATCTATCTGTCTGTCTGTCTGTCTGTCTGTCTGTCTGTCTGTCTGTCTGTCTATCTAAATATATATATTTAATATATATATTTATATATTTAGATAGGGGTCGGGGGGGTTGCACCTTTGTCACTCCTACTTTGAGAATAAGTCTCCAGATGTTCACTAAGTTTGGCTGGTCACCTAAATTTGTTTCCTTTCCAGATGCTGAGTCATTGGTGGCAGCTGCATGGTGGTTGTTAGCCATCTGTCAAGGCTAATATGGAACGAGAAGGCTCATTCAGAAGGTAAGACCACATGCATACACACATGCACACACACTATTCAGTCAACAGGTCCTACTCAGTACTTTTCATGCCTTTTTTTCCTGTTGTTTCTGTTCTCTAAGACAAACAAACATGGATCAAAATGAGAAATGCGCACATTCACCCACATGCATTCCTCAGTGACCTCATTCGTGCTTTCACTCATCCTCCTTTGTTTAGTAATTAGACTGCAGCCTTCCGGGTGATTCATGGTCAGAAACAAAGATTGTTTCACTTCCTGGTTGTATCAGAGCTCTTCAGTTTGTACAAATGTGCAAAAAAAGACACTTTTTGCCATCAGCAGAGGATTCTCACCTCATCGCCAACAGCAACCCTGTTTATTTTGAGTCTTGGTAGCTTCTGATTCTCTTTCATGCTCAACATCATTCATTCTTCAGAAGCATCTGAGTGAAGTATGCTTGGCTTCTGTAGCACAATGTACAACCTGAACCTTCATTTCTGAGAGAATTTGGAAACTCACTTTGACATGAGCTTTGTGTGCATGTGCGCCTGTGCGTTTGTGTGCCCACGGCTCCTGTTTCTCACTCTGACCTATTTATATAGAGCTGAAGTTAGATCCAGGTTGTCAGACTAACAAACACCTCCTCTTCCCCACCATATTATTTAGCATGTTTTTTTTATATTTTTTATCACTCTTTTTTCTCTGTTTTCTCCTCTGTCGGTCTATATTTAACAGAAGACCATTTATTTTCATATTATCATCCATCATTACAATGTCAACATTGATAATAAAACAGAGGAAACATGTAATCACAGCTTGAGCACAGCTTTTGTCTTTGGGCCTCACATAAAAAGACAGAGAGGAAGATGAAATGTGTGCCACCTTTAAATCCTTCCCCTCCCACTTGGCAGCCCTTGAACCTCAAAGAGTTCCTTTGTTTGCTTGGCACAAAAGCTCACTGGGTCACATGGTGTCCAACTGGCACAGACTGGCAAAGGGAGACAGGGAAAGAGAGGTAAAGTGGGCAGAGACGAGTAAAGTTGGGAGACTTTAAAAGTAGACGAAGAGAACAAGAGCAGTGAAGCAAAGACGGCCCTTTGTACATTAAGACTGATTTGACTCCCACAGTGATGGAGTGGGGATATGTGGTACCCTTTAACTGGCTAGAGTGAGTACATATTGTTCATGTCCGCGTGAAGAGAGAATTAATTAGCTGGTTAGAAGTTGTAAGTGTCAAAACGGAAGTTTCCCAGAATGCACAAGCTTCATTTATTGTTCTGTACCTTTACTATCATGCAGTGCAGGCTGATCTGTTGTCCAGAAAGAGCGATTGAGTCATGTTCTGTTTGAAGAAGGCTTATTTTTTATTTGATAGTTTCCATTTAATTAAAGTCCAATGTATCTTTCCATCTTCCTGTACTGTTCGTTTTACTCTCTGCTCTTTTCTTCTGTGGCTTTAATTTGATGTGTTAAGTATTTCATTCTTCTTTTTGCTCTTTATTTACTTACCTGCCTAACATCTCCCATTTCATACTTCCCTTATTTCACTGTTCCTCCTTCAGTTTGACTCCCAGTTTTCCTGAATTTACTCCCTGCACATCTCTCTCCTTATTAGCTTGTATTAACGCTAACATAAAGTAAATGCAAAGTAATCATCTGTTAATAAATACTACATTGTCAGCCTCTGAATGGTGGGAAAAGTAAAAGTGTGTTTTTATAAAGATATGGTACTTGATTGTTTTGTTTCTACTGATCTATGTGAGATTTCTATTGCTGTGATGTACTATCTCTTTTGTAGTCTTAAGAGCAAATTAATAAAAGGTGATAAAGATAGGTTTTAGATTTATGACGTATAAATAAGAAACAAAATCCTTGTCATTTGATGAACTTATAAAATTTGTGTGACCAAAAGTTTAAAATTGTATTTTTTTTTCCAATTTCTCAAAGATTTTTCATGCTGTTTTCATGCCGTTTGCATCTACTGGATATATTGTTATAAAACTGTTGCTTGATCATCTTGAGCTGATCAAAAGTTGCCATATTAATTTCTTGTTTTTATTTTTTATTTTTTCAACAAAAACAGTCCCTTTGTACCTCATACAGTAGAGACAGGTCTTCACTTTTGCCTTAATTTTTCTTAAATCTGTAAATATTCAAAGCTCTATCTCTCCTCTCTGCTATTGTCCATCTATAAAAAGATTACAATAAAATCATCCCTACAGAGCTGGATTTTTTACAGATTTGGGACAAGTGTTTGCCTCAAAGAAACCTCCAACATATCTAAGAGATTTCTTTAGGTTATTCTCAAATTTACAGATGCTAGATGTCATGTTTTGGATGGTGTCTGTACTCTAATCCATTGGTGTGCATTTGCTCTCCACAGCATTTTTATTAAAAACTGACAAAAATATTGAACAGCACAATTTATAACAATTTTAAACCTTTGAAAAGGCAGAGTACCAGTTTTGCATGTGATATCATTGCCTCCATATGTATGTTTTAAGTTCAACAGATGCTAGTATTTCACATGCTAACTGCACTTGGACATCAGCTGTTATGAGCTTGTGGCTTTACATATTTTTTTCTCTTTCTTCCTGTTGGATTTCAAGGAGCCTCCACAGCAAACTGAGGCTGGGCACCGGCTCGTCCTCTAGCCTGACTGACCTCTCGCAGCCAAAAAACCCAGCAGGAGGGGAGATGGTAGGAACAGCTGTGGGGCTGGCAGATGAGTGTAGCAGGGATAAAGGGACCCAGCAGAGGAGGGCCGGTGCCAACGCAACCTGGAACAGGTCAGTGTACTGGAGATTTGTGTGTGTTTTCTTGATGGCTTTGAACATGAGCAAGAAATAGAGAAGTTATAGCACATGCAGAAGAATTTGAGTGGATTTTTTCCCCTTAGGAAAGATGGCATTAACATCTTTAGAAAGCTCTGTTGGTACTATTTTGTACATATTGAATGGTACACACAACAAACATGCTCATAAGCATCAACTCTTTCTTCCCTCAGGGTCCGTCACTTCTCCACTTTAGCTCCATCTATCCTTCCTCCCTCTTTTCATCTCATTCTGCCTCAGAGATTCTTTTCTTCTTTGGTCAGCTTTCTGGTTGTTTTTGTTGAGTTTCTGCTTTATTTGACATGAGATTGCAGTGAGTGGAGACAAGAGCTGCCAGCTTTTGGTTGGACGGAAGGTGGCATGAACAACATGAGAAGGACTGACACCGGCTGTAAAACAAGTTCATGCCTCTCTTGATGTTTTATTATGTTTTATTTTCATCTTTACCTCCTTTTTACCAGGAGACGCTTTGGTAAACTTTAGGTTAAAAACAAGGCTCAAGCTACTTTTGGATAATTAGATGTTGGTGGTTCCAGGAGACAACTAATGCTTTAAATCCTCATTTATAAGACTTATAGTCAACTCTGAGGTTAAAGTTATTATTACATTATTAGGGAAAAAAAGAATGAAAAGTAAGTTTTTAACTGTTCTTAAAATGATATAAACAGTATTTGGAATGTTTAGAATCAAATTACACAAACTGGTTTCAGCCAGACTAGCTGTCAGACAAATGACCTCGTACTCGACTCTGGAATACTTGGGTATGCTTCGAATTTCATGGTGGGGTTGATGACTGCAAAGTGTCCAGGTCCCAAGCCCAAATCATAACCCCTCCACTACCGTGCATAACAGTTGGTATTTGGTGTTTGTGCTGATATGCTGAGTTTGGTTTTCTTCAGACATGCTGCTGTCTGTTATGGTTAAATGTCTCCACATTGCTCTCATTTGTCCAAATTACCTTGTTTCAGAAGTCTTGTGGTTTTTAAATGCAACTTTGCAAACTTAACCTGTGCAGCCATGTTTGTTTTAGTTTAATTTTCTCTTGTAAGCTTTTCAAACAAGCCATACTTTCCTTTTTACATTTTTCTTTTTTACGTTTTACTTGCTAACTGAGCTTGTGATGGACCTTCTGGGACATCCACTTTTGGGAAGGTTAAAAAAAGAAAACCTTAGAGTTTAAACAAGGCTGTGTTTTTTTTTTATATGTTTGAAGTCAGGGAAGTCAAACTCCGGCCCTTGAGTGCCACTGTTCTGCAGGTTTTAGATGTTTCCCTGCTTTAACACACCTAATACTGATGAAATGGATCCAGCAGCTTGTTGACAAGTTCTGCACAAAAACCCCTTAATTTGAATAAGGTATGTTGAAGCAGGGAAACATCTAAAACCTGTAGGACAGCGGACTTCTAGGACTAAAATCTGAGATACCTGCTTTAAGTTGATCTGTGAAACTAAAAATACAAAAATGATTTAAATAAAACATCTGTATCCAGCTCGAAGTGTAACTGTCTCTAGCGTTCACTATCCGGTATTCTGTATGCCTAAATACTTTCCTGTGTTTGTGTGCAGCATCCACAATGCAGTGATCTCAGTTTTCCAGAGGAAGGAACTGGGAGAAAATGAACTCTACACTCTGAATGAAGGTGTCAGGTTAGCTCTCCGTCATAAGTGTGTGTTTTTAGTTTGAGTTTGTTTGTGTTTGATGATTATTTAATTAAATTATTTCTGTCATTTTCAATCCTAAAATTAGTCTTTACTCTGTGTGAAACATTAGCACACGCTGCTAACATTTATACCTAAAGATTATTAGATCAAAGGGGAAATGACAGGTTGAGGTTAGAAAAAGGTCAATGCTGTGTGGTTTGTGTTTACTTTTAGTGTAGCCGGGGGCAGTTGAGACAGGGCTGTCAAAACTGTGTTGCATAAATATTACAGAACACATGCATGCACTTCCAAACAGCATACACCTTCATGTACACACATTATTTGGTGCAGTGGTTGTTCTTCTCAGCTACAGAGGAGACCAGACTAGCATGGCTGGGGGTCGTAAATATGTTGAGCTGTTGAATCTAAATTCAACAAAAGCGTCACATTATGTAATGATGCAGCAGTTTCCAGGACTGTTACGCATCTAAACTTAGATTTTAACGTCACAAAATATACAATATTCATTTTACCTCCTGAGACCAAGCATCCTCATACGAGGTCATCACATATTTGGTTGTCTGCACCCATCCATCAATCTATTTTCTACACCGCTTAGTCCAATTCAGGGTTCAAACATGCAATCACGATATTATGCATAATCAAAAATCATAAAATTCTATTTATTGGTTCCTCCTAACCCCAAATAGCTAGAAGAAATCTCTAACATGAGTCAAACTAAAGCTCAGGCCTCAGAAGGTTAATGATGTCTTGTGTGGCTAAAGATTAAACTGAACAACTGAACCGTAATACTTATCTCTGTGAGCAAATTAGCTTTTTTTTAAGTGTGCACATGTTGCTATAGCTCCTGTATTTGGGACATACATTTAAGTGTTCACAATATGTTCTTTTATTTCCTGACACAGCTGCTGTATAAACACTGTAATTTCACATTGAATCTCTTTACTGCTGTTTTTTTTTTTCTTATGGTATTGCAGATGATGTGCATCTCTTCACCACCTGTGTGTGTTTTGTAGGCAGCTGCTGAAGACTGAGCTGGGCTCCTTCTTTACGGAGTACCTTCAGAACCAGCTACTAACCAAAGGCATGGTCATACTGAGAGACAAGATTCGCTACTACGAAGGTAAACACTGGTCATGTAAAAAAATAGAAAGAAATTATAATTAAACAGACATCAGACAGATTTAAAAAAAAAACATTATTTTTGTTTTAGATTTTCAGCCTAATTATCTTTGTATTGTTTGTAGGTTTTTGATAGACATTGAACAAACATGCAATGATTGACTGGTCATGACAAACCAAAAGGGCTTATATTTGTGAATTATATGTTCAGTCTGACAACTTTATGAGATTGATGCCCACAGAGAAATGCTTCTGTTTGAGTATCCCTTCCTCCGTTCTCAGGTGTATTATCTCTTTCGTGTATTTGCATTATTTGTAGTTGTACTATGTAAAATGTATTAAATGCTTCAGAAGCACAGGGGCAGCTAGCGTGAGCTTATTTCTGCATATTAGGGCTGAAGCAATAAGAGGAGAAGGAACAAGTAAGGGCTTAAACTGAAAACACTCTTCTTTTTTTTCTTTTCAAAAAAAAAAAAACAGTTGCCACAAGATTTCAGAGAAGATATTTTTTTCTCTCTTTTTTCTACACAGAGCATTTCCATTATCTTGTTAGACAGTAAAAACCTGAACCTGTGATACACAAACACATCTTATCTGTAACACATGACCTGTTTGAGTCAAATAGCACCCATGCTGGAAAAACTCTCAAAGATTTAATTTCTTTACATTTTTGCATCTAATCCACCCTGAAAACATTGCTGTCTCATGTTAAAAAAAAACAACGTTATTTACAAGGTTAAAACTGAAAGCACCAAACCGCTAAGAGGATAAACATCCCTGTTGTCATATGATCCATGAATTGTGTATCTTGGCTGCAGCTCTGAGACATTAGAACTAATAAATACATTTGTAAAAATTAAGTTTGGGCAAGAGTTATATAAATATTAGCTTAAACGCTTAAATAAGTTATTAATGCTCATCATTTTTTTTTTAACATTTTAAAGGAATTTCAACAATTTCCAGAGAAGAAAAATAACTTGCTGTCCTGTGTTCAGCTCTGAATTTGATATATATATAAATATATATATATATATATATTTTTTTGCATTATCAGCTATCAGTGACTCCTGACATTGAAAAAAAGTGTTCTCAGAGGCGTTGATTCGTTTCAGGGGAACTCCAAGGTTTTTTTTTCTTTTTTAAATCATGTCGAGTCTCAGATACAGCAACAGGGAAAAATAACTGACTAAAATACTAGATGTAAAGTTAACCTACGAGTTAACCATTGGTTTGAGCTGTGAAAATGTGACTTTATCTCTCTCTACTGTGACCTCCAGCGAAGGACATTTTTCTAACACACACAGACAGAGACCCTCTAGAGGTGAAAACAAAGGATAAACTGGGCGGGGGGCATGATTCTGCTCTCTGTTGTGGTAGAAGTGTGACATTTCTTTGAAGCACCTTTGTGAGGACAAAATGCTCACAGTTACCCACACACAGACAACATGCACACACACCAAGTGTGACAGATTCTCAGTGCTGTTGTCACAGCAACCAGACAGGAAGTGATCCTTTACGTCAATATAACATTTAGGCGGTGAGAAATGAAAGATAAGAAAGACCACAGAAACTTGCAAGCCCATTGTTGAGACTTTATTCCGTAGTGTCCAAATATGAGTTTGAGTCAGGCAAGGTCAAGAGGTTCCTCTTAAATCTCTTTATTTAAAGCTTCTTATCAGATTCAGTGAATTTGTACTAAAGCTGAAATTCCCACTGCAATTAAAAACAGATAAATAGTGTTTTATCCTATTCTCCTGGTTGCATCATAGGTCAGAAGTTGTTGGACTCTCTGGCTGACACGTGGGACTTCTTCTTCTGTGATGTTCTGTCCATGCTGCAGGCCATCTTCTATCCTGTTCAGGTACTCGCATCCAGGTTCACATCCTTCCTACTCATAAAAGCTTTGTTGCATTGACACTTGTTTGTATGTGTCTTCAGGGAAAAGAGCCATCAGTGCGTCAACTGGCTCTTCTCCACTTCAGGAACATCATCGCCCTCAACCTGAAGCTGGATGAGGCACTGTGTCGACCTCGAGCCAGAGTCCCTCCCTCCATCATCCAGATGCTGCTGATACTACAGGTACACACACTGTTATCCACACACAGCCTTAATAAAGGGGTGTGGGATGCCGGAAGAGCTACAATGAGGCAGCGTGGAGGGCAGAAACTGAGGCTGAGATTTTTCTTGTAAACAGATCCCACAGGAAGTAATCACAGTGTGAACACAGAGCACAGTTGTCTTCCCATGACCACTCTCTGCACCCTCCCTGCATTTCAGTTTGTCTGTGTGACCTTTTCATGTTTACACTGGCATTTAAAGCAACAACATCCTCACAAAGCCAGCGATAATTATAAGCTTACTAGTTTGAATTGAAATTAATGAATAGTTTTAAATGTTTGACTCATTTTGCTTGTAGTAGAATACATTTTCTGTCCATTTATGTTTATTTCATATTAGAGTTTGCATTTGATGTTTTAGTTTTAGTTTTTTGTTGTTTTTTTTTTATAGTGTCTTGCAAATAAGTAACTGGAACCAGCTCTTTATTGCAATCTTGTGAAGTGGTTGTGCACACCAGTTCAATGTTTTACAGAAGTGAGATTTTCTGCCTCCCTGGTTGGCTTTGATAAGGGTCTATTGAGCCAAGGTCAAGCCAGCTGAAGTAACTACATAAACTTTCCTCAGCTGAGTTAAGATCTCAGTCAATTACTTTTTTCTTTCTAATCTTTGTGTCTGACACCAGCGTGGTGTTTGTATCTTCACTGAAGGGAAAAATGTAAAAGGAGAAATACTTCTTTCATTTCATTACTGATCATTAACATACACATCCAACTCATGTGGCATGTTAAAGCATTTGGAACTATGGCATCAGGAGATCAGTGATCTAGTTCTCAGATGATGGCAGAAAGTCTTGTTTCTGAGTCATACATCAGAGGAGGCCAGATATAAAATGCCAGACAGACACATAAACGGAGATATCTTGGGAATATTTAGGTCTTGCTGAAGACAAAAGGCAAAAAAAAAAGGTTAATTTTGGGAGATATTCATTTCTACCTTTAGAAGTTTTTCCCCTTGCTTTTCTAATGGAGAGATCTTTAATCATTCTTATCACGTTCAGAGACAGGTAATTCAGTCTGTTTTGGCCCATTTCTTTCAGTATTTTTAATTAATCAGTTTAGAAAAAGATAGCTCTCCGCTGGTATTAGTTACAGGTAGAGTCATGAATAGTCTCAGCGCTATGTCAACATTGTAGTCTATTTCCTCTTAAAAGCTGCAGAAGTGCCCTTGTTCATGTGTCCTCATTTTCTTTAATAAATTGTTTGAACTGGCCAAGTTCGTTGACAAAAAGTCCTCCTCCAGATCACCTGGATTTTTCTTCTGGAGATTAGCCGTTGTTGTGCAAAGATCTTGCGTAGAGATGGATGGAATCCCTGTGGTCCGGTTCTGCAGAGTCTGTCTCACATTCAGTTTCATTTGACTCATCTGCATGTTATTTTTTTCTTTTCTCAGCTTGTGTGTGTTCACTCTGTAGTTTTGGGACACAGTTAGGACCATGTTTTGTGCATCACTTTCAAAGCTGAATCGTGTAGAAGAGAAACAACGTAATTCCTCAATAAACTGATCAAGTTAACAGCATCACATAAATCTAGTTCAACTGAAAGCATTGCACGTTGCTGTTGCAAAGAAAGGTATTCTCCAGTTTTTCCATCTTCATGTAGTGTTCTGGCTTCAGTTAGATTTTGATTTAGGTCATAACTTTTGCGGTGACTCCCGAATTTTGCCGTAGTTCTGGCACAGAGCTTTTGTTGCCAGTGCATGTGCCGACCATCAGACAGACTTTTTAATATCATGGGCTGTGAGGTTTAGGTTTAGTTTTACTATCCTGTAGGTTCGTTGTCTTGTCTGGCTCTTTAATGTGAGCTTGCAAGCCACTGTAAATACCAAACACGTTGGCAGCATTATCATAACACTGGCCCCGGCAGTTATTGATATCAGGGCCCATATCTTGTAGAACATCAAGAACAGACTGGCAAAGGGACTCTCCCGATGACTGTTGATAGGAAGAAACTTAAGAAAATGCTCTTCAACGCAACTATCTGGTGACATATGTTGCATTATGAATGTGAGCTGGGTGTGTGTAATACCTGGAGTCAAATCAACACTGATCTAAAAGCACTTTTTATCTGACTGATTATCTCCGCGAGGACCTTCTCCCCCATCAGTTCAATAAACTCTCAACACAAAGACGGTAAGAGGGCGCTCCCTTGCCAGCATTGACACATGTTTTTCTTTACTCACTAATAACTTCCAAATTACCCATAAAGTTTCCACTGTCAGGTACCCCAAAAGTTTCATTATGTCTCTGAAAAGCAGTCCTCTCTGCCAAAAACGTTACCACTGCAACCACCCTCTTGAGGACCTTCGGTCCAGTACTGACATTCATTGTGAAACTTTTTTCTCAGTTCTGAATCTACACACTCAACATCAGCACAATGCATAACACTATGGAGCATCTCCTACAAACTGAAACCCTGCAAAAAGCTTTTGTTGCTGTCCAGCATTCACTTCTTTAGTTAAAATTAGTCCTCAATGCTGACAAGACTAAGCTGATGTTGTTTTCCAATAAGAAGGTGCCCGAAACTATTCCAGTAGTGTCCACTCTTAGGAAAATGTCATAGAGGTGGTTCATGAATACAAGTACCTCGGAGTCTTGATTGATGACTCCTTCACTTTTAAACCACACATAGAAGAACTTGTGAAGAAACTAAAACTTAAATAGTTTTTTTTGTTCTGTAATAAGTTGTGTTTTTCTTTTAAAGTAAAAAAAGCGTCTTGTCATTTCATCTGTGCTAGATTATGATGACCTCTTTTATATGAATGTTTTGTCTTCTTGACTCATCATGTGACTTGTACTCACGAGTGGGATGGCCCTTTCTGGCCACTAGGAGGCAGGGTCATTGGTACAAGGTTATGCTTGGTATACTGCCTCCCTTTATTTGTGCTTGCATAACAACAGAGAAGTGTTGATTCGTGTTCCTTATGATCAGTTGATCAGTTGTTGCTCTTTGTTCCTTTTGCCCACACAGAGCCCGGGAAGAAAGCCTTTGTTCACGCAGCTCCTTTTGCTTGGAACATGTTTGCAGAAAGGCTGAAAATTGACTGAGCTATTGCCCTTAAATGCCTTTAAAGCTGAAAGCATCAGAGACTGCCTCAATAACTTGCAATTGTTTTTTATGACCTGTGTTATATTAATGTTGTTTGAGTGTTGTAACTGTGTGGAATTTTTATTGCCTCATAGACAGCACTCCCTTGGAAAAGAGGTTTTTATTCCCGTAGGACTTTCATGGTTAATTAAAGGTTAAATGAATAAAATAAAAAGTTACCATGGCCTTTATGTGGCTCTCTGATCCTTCATGTTCAGCGAGGCATGTAGCTGCAATTTTCCAGTCACTGTAGCCTGCAGTGAGTGCAGACTGTTGATCTCTCACAGGGACTCACAACGGCTGGGTCATGGCTAATTTCTGGAGTGTTGGTGGCATAGCCTAGCAGTGTTCCACACGGGTCAAGTGTCAGTCCAGACCCCTGACCTGAGTGAGATGGCTGTGAGGTGTTATGGCACCTATCTTAGCTAAAGTCTGTGCTGTGGCTAGCGGTAGGTGATAAAATTTTGGCAAAGTCTACAGTTGCAGTCGTTTGAGCGGCTCCAGTGTTTGTAATGGGCCAGTAGTGGTCAAGGTTCAAGATCTTCTGGCCAATGGGGGCCCTCTACACACTTGAGGCCCTAGGCTGCAGCCTAGGTTAGTCTGTGCATTAATCCACGCCTGGTGGTCATTGAAGGAAAAGGGAACGGTTTCTGTGACTTAGAAGTTAAGCAAGGCTCTCTTGTTAGATTTAACTTGGAATATTGGTTTCATTTAAATACCATAGAACATATCCATTAATGATTAATGGTTTTACATCTTCATTTTCCACATTTGGTTTTGAAGACTTCTGGCTGTGGAAAAATTCCACTTAAAAGGCAATGTTCATAGTTTATCAAGGAGGAAACAAACAAATCAAAGAATAAACATTAAACTGTGTGAGATAAATTATTTATTGGACACAGGTGAGATGCTGTTCTGGCTGTGAATGAGCGAGTTTTAAATGTGCCCTCAAGTGTGTGTGTTTGAATGCTCTGAGTCTGTGAGAGGACGTCGGTTTGTGTTTGCTGTAGTTTGTGGTGACTCAATGACCCAAATCTGCTCCTTCCAGATTAAGATTCAGACAGAGAGGGCAAAGACACTGAGACAGAGTCAGGTACTGTTGATAAAAAATACTAAAAGAACATTTTAAAAAAGGAGCAATAAGTCTACCAATATAACCTTTGTGTTTGCTCATGATAAATAGCACATGCCTGGAAGAAAAGCAGAGACAAACAGCAGAGTGAAAAGTATGAAAGAAGACATGAAAGTAGGGCAGCTAAATGTATAAGAAAGATCAAATTCAGCTCCGAATCGAAGCTGTTCTGCTAATTCTTGTTTGCATCTGTTAGTCATTTCCCTTTTATTCTGTTTTGGACTCTATGACGCCAGTTCACTGAAGAGTATTCATGTGGTTTGGTTCTGTGCTGTGGTTTTCATGCATGGGCTCAGTGACTCAGAGTATTGAAACTTGATTGATCTCTCTCTTTTTCTTTCTTTCTTCTTTTTTTTTTTTTGTATTTCAAGATGCTCAAGTGAGGTCCATATGTGTCATCTCTTAGTGTAAGAAATTTGTGGAACAAACTGTGTAATTCACCTTAAACTGTATGGTGTAAAGTCTACATCAGCTAAGTTTGGGGTCTGAGCCCTACAGTTAGGACCCCCAAAATGGCTCAAATCCAGCAAACTAAAAGAAATAACTTAAGTCAGTAATGAGAAGATGTCAGATCTGTCTTCTGCCTGCAGTCAAGTGACCACACATGTGGAGTATTTGGACCAGTTCTTATGACTTATTGACGATTGTTGGGACTGGAGAGCTTCCTGGGATTTCTTTCTCTAGTTGTATCAGTGTTGAAAAGATTTATTTGCAGGCTTATGTTTGGAATAGGAATGTTGTGATTATAGATTTTCTTGGTACGATTACTGTCAGAAAAGTAACACAACTTTACAATAATTGTGCTTATTGTGTGTTAATTACACATTAAAAATGAGTAAAATTACATGAACATTCCTCATAAATCTATACATTTAGTTTATTTCTGTCTTTCGATGCCAACATAACAAAATAAAAAAGAGACAAAGTTATGAAAAAAAAAAAAATCCAATTCCAACAAAACCGCCTCTGCTCTGTAAACAATAAATAAATTCCACATATTATCGCTAGATTTCTAGGCTACAGGACCTCTACCTGGACTTGGGAGATTTTTTTCTGTAAACTACATTATATATATATATATATTTCTTTTTTTTTAAACGACACACAGGGGGGAAAAAAAACCCATCTAGCTTCCATTTGAATCATACAAATTAAAGTACAAGTACATATATTTTCCTACACAAAAAAATAAACCACCCAACAAGAATGAATTTATATGTTTTCTGGAGAGAAAACCTTTCTCTGCCGTACTTTCCCAGTCCTGCATGCCTCCTTTACAGCTAACATAGAACAAAACAAAGCAGCACGAGCAGTAACATGCAGGTGTGGAATTACTTTGTTTTTTCTGTGCACGACTCAAGCTTATCTACCTTTATAGTTAGGAGTCTTTTTTTGTAAGGTAACAATGCTGAGGGATCTTTATGATTACTTAATCATGGCGTTTAATTAATTGTGAAATTAAGTTATTGTGACATCCTTAATTTTGGGATCATCACCCTGTTGCAAAATACAATTTTAGCCAAACTTTATCTGTCAGACATCTGAATGTGGGATACTTTGGTATATAGTGGATATCATGGCGCTGCAGAACAAGCCCAAATCATTATCCCTCCACCACTGTGCTGGACAGCTAGTATCAGGTGATGGTGCTGATATGATGCGTTTGGCTTATAGCAAACATGTTGTGTGACTTATGGCAATATTTTTCCACTTTGGTCTCATTTGTCTAAATTAAACTGTTCCAGAAGTGTTATAGTTTGTTTAGATGCAAATTTGCACACCTTGTAGTCATGAACTGTAAGATTTAACATGCTAACTGAAACCCTTACACTCTGAGAAGTAGGTCTTGGGTTTTTTTGTTTTGTTGTTTGTTTGTTTGTTTCATTGAGCATTGCATGAGCTGACCTTGAGGTGATATTGCTGGGAAATCCACTCCTCCTCTTTAATGTTTTCCACTTGTGAATAATCTGTTCCTTTAGAATGAAATATATATAATATTTTTATATGGTCTTTGCCATGGGTTGCAGCATTTTGCTAAGCTCCTTTGTATCTTTTCATTCTACACATTTTCCTCTCTTTTGTTTTATAAAGCGGTTTAGTCTGTCTCTACAACTAAGCAGGGCTTTGTTGTTGACATTTCTTATTATATTGTGTGATTATATTTGTTTAAACAAGGCTGGTATTATGGCCAAATTCCCATAACACTTTACTGAATATCTTCCATTCTAACAATGTAAACCTCATTATCTTTTAACATAAATTTCAACAAGCTTAATGGAGATCTTTCATTGTGCTCATGTTCAAATTCTTCCTACAATTCCAGAAAGTCAAATTTCTTCCTTTCATTTCCCTGGAAATTTTTTACCGTATGAAAAGTTTCCATTACTAAGAGACTGCGTGCAGGAGTTGGATGCCAACATAAACCTAAATTTGTGTGTGTATTTTTCATTTTTCATTCAGGGTGTTCACGAGTCTAAAGGTGTGACAGATGACTACCTTCGTCTGGAGTCCCTCATCCAGAGAGTGGTCTCTCCCTACCTAGGGACTCACGGTTTATTTTCCACAGACGAATCCTCCAATTTGCACTGCTCTTCCTGTCTGTTGGGTATGTGTGTGTTTGTTTGTCTTTTGCAAGGGAAGGCAAGTTTATTTGTATAGCACATTTCACGTACAAAACAATTCAACTTGCTTTACATAAAACATTAAAAGCATCCAGCAGGGTGCAAAAGAAGCATTAAAAAGCACAAAAAAAACAAAACAAAAAGAAACAAACTCATATTAGGACATGATTTAAAGGGTGTGCAAAAATTATAACTGAATATATAAAATAATATAAAAGAAATAAAAATGTAAATGATCAAAAGCTAACAGCCGTCTGGATAAGTTAAAATATACAGATTTCATGCATAGGCGCATGAATGTTCCACAGCACAACAGCTAAACATGCTTCTCCTTGTTTAGTCTGGACTGGTCTTGTATGTGCACAAAAATATCCCATGAAGATGTTTTCAAATATTCCAACTACTTTGTACTTCAGCTCCTCTGTGATGTTTTCTTGCAATTATAGAAAAGCGGCTACAGCGCTCCTTGGCCCCTAAACCAAGCAACTCACCTACTGCCAAGAACCCGGTGGTCCGTTCTAAGAGCTACAATGTTCCCATGCTAACTCCTGTGGTAGAGTATGACATAGACTCCCCAGCAGGAGGTGCCACGGGCATCAGACGTCACTCCGTGTGTGAGATGCCGTCTTGTGTGGAGGAGAGCAGCCCTATGGCTAGGTCTGTCTCCGAGGTCGATAACTCCAGCACATCCAGGCTTGCCAACCACTCCCCAGCTTCTACAGCCTCTGCTGCACTTTCAGGTAGGTCAATCAGGAAGCCCAGTTTGATTTAAATCAGCTGGGTAACAGAGGTTTCTACTGTACATTAATTTTTATATAAAGATATGAACACTGTATCTCTATTCTACTTTTTTTTTGCAGACACTTTAACCTCCGTCCAGGAGTCCCACCTCAGATATTCAGACAGTCCAACCTCTTCCCCAACTCCCCCGCCTCAGCACCCCTCCCCCTCCATTCTCCCTGACCCTTCCCCGGGTGATGACTCTCACTGTGCCGGTTCACTAGAGTTCGACTCCCCCTCGTCCTCCAAAGTCCTGACACAAGACACCAGCTCTGGACCCAGCCCGGCGTCCAGCCCAGACATCATGATGGACCACATCACAGAGTCTTTGGACTCAGAGCAGGAACACGACATCTTTCTGAACCTCTCCTACCACTGTTCTGGAGACTCAACACACAGCAGAGACAGCAACAGGCAGAGTGTGGCCTGACACACACCTCCTGTTTATGATGTAAACACTGCTGAGCTGTGACGGACGCTCCTCATGCCGCGTGACACCTCCTGCTGTTTTCAAGACACACTAGATCATCAGGGAATCTTTCAAACTGAATTATTTTTCTTTATAACCTTGTATCACTAAAAACAAGTCATCATGACCATTTTTGTCTCCTATACGTTAAGAAAAACTGAAAATAAAATGCAGCCACTTGGGTCAAATTAAAACTTTTGTTATATGAAACCAATATTTTTTATTATGAAAATATTCAGCTGAGTTTTGCAGCAATTTATAGATAAAGTTGGAGCAATGTTTTTATTTGTTTGGTTTAGAAACTTGAAGTTTTTAAATAATTACTATTTCATCAACCTTATGTGTCAAGACATGTTTTGACATTTGATTATTATGCTGTTAGTAATGTCTTTAAACATTCTTAGATGTTAATTAAAGGCTATTTTATGAGATTGGGTTGGGGGTTGTCCCAAAGTAAATGTGCATTTCAATTAAATTAACATATTTTCTCGTTTGTTTGTTTGTTTGTTTGTTCACAATAAGGCCAGCTGAGATCCACATGTTAAAACTCTAAACAAGGAAAAACATTACACATCGGACAAAAATCCTTCTCAACTGTCAAAAAGTTCCTGTTTCTGTACAAATGCAGCCTGTTAACCTTAAACAGCCAGTTCAACGTGCTAAGTATTAATTAATCAGATGTGTTGTTTTATGTGAAAATAGTATTCCCAGTTTCTGAATAACTACTTCTCAACATAATAATTAGTGTTTTCAGTTTAATCGTTTTTATTTGGACCACTAATATTAAACATTGTGTTAGAGAAAAGTCTGCAGACACTGCCACCCAGAGTCATTTTATTTAATGTGCAAAGTACGTTTGCTGTTTTTCTTTACTTTGAGACTATTTGATAGTTCAGCACAAATGATGGCAAAAGAAGGGAAACTACAGAATAGCCCTTTAAACCTGAAGGATGTGATTAGATACACCTGTGAGGGGGGGGAGGGGCTTAGCTCAAGCATTGTGAAGCAAAGAGGACGAACAGCATGAACTTCTCCCCCTTTTTTAAAAATGCTGAGACATTTTTAGTCTAAAAACAAACAGTTATTTAAATCACAAGATGTGTGGCAGCATTTTATTCCAAGAACCAGATGGATTTCCTGAGCAACTTGCTGGCAGAGCGCCAAACACTGCAGAAGGTTTGTGTTGATGTTTTCTCCTCTAGTCCTGCTTGAATTTGACATTTAAATGATCCCAATGGAAGCTGAGTCTCCTTCAGTCCGAATATGTGCCATTAACTCTAGTTGAAGTTTTAGGATAAAGTTGAAATTGGTTGTGTTTATATTTCCTGGGATGGACAGAAAAATGTGTCCATGGAGTTTGATTACTGCAGGTTTATTCATTATTTTAGCTTTAAAGAATATTTAATTCCTCTAAAAAATTCAGTTGTCTTTGAGTCATGAAGAGATTGTAACAGACCTTTTTACCAAAAGATTATTGTTTTAAAGATTTTTAATGCATTAATAACAAGCTTTTGGTTTTAGATGAATTGGCAATTAATGAGGAGAGTTAATTATTTTCTAGAAATATTTTTTCTTTTTTTTCAATCTTAAAAAGCAACATGTCATCATATTTTTAGCTTTGTAAAAACAGAATATTTTTATATCGTAGAATACCATTTTAATAAGAAACACAGTAACTTTTCATTTTGGAAGGAATTTTAGTTAAAATGTATTGCACCAGATTAGATGTAGCTCCAAGATGTTATCTTAACACAAAACATAACACAAAATAAGAAAATTCGTGTTTTGTCAAGTATTTCTCCCCTTTTGATATTTAACTGGTGTTGTATTATACACAGTTGGAGTCGCTTTTACATCGAGGTGTAACTTTTATGGATTGTGCTTTTGTGGAATGAATAATAGAGCTAAACATGTTGGTAGTGCCCCAGTCTAAAATCCCCTGCGATTTTATCCTGTTATGTTCAACACGCTGCAGTGCAGGGTTGTGTTTATGTCCTGACCGAGGAGCAGCTCTTCAGCTTGAATCCCTGCTGATGACCAGTTTGCTGCATTTAGTTCTCCTGTGCTTCATTCCTGCTTTTCTATCCCATTTGTCCACTTAAAAAAATTAAAGCTGATATTGTTTGATGTTTGTATTTAAACAAAATGACTTACAAAAACTACAAAAAAAAAACATAAATATATATATATATATATATATATATATATATATGCACTGCCTCTAGCACCACATGACAGCACCTGGGTCCAACTCAAAGCAGTCTATCACTTAATTATTATTAATTATTATGTCCCATCTTGTTTGAATTCATGCTTGTGTTGTTCTTACTCTCAAATGTAAGTCGCTTTGGATAAAAGCGTCTGCTAAATGACTGTAGAATAGAATAAAGACAAAAATAATCATTTGTCAGATGTTGTAGAACACTTTGATGTCATGGTGGTGATTTTAATGCTGTGGCTGTCTGGTTCATGTTATATGATGTTATAAAAATCTTTTTAAAAATGATTCTTAGCAAGGCAAAGGAATTGTTGTTTGGTGACATGTGATTTAAAATATAATGACAAATGATATCAATATTATAAATTACTAACAACTAATTCAAATAAACATATTTCTGTTGCAGTGGATGAACCAAACCATATAAATCTATTTTAAAAAACAGTAAAACAAATCTATTTATGAAAGCACAAACTTACTGATTGCACACATAAATCCGAGACTGAGGCCAAACCAATGATTTTTACAAGAATAATAAATATCTGCTGGCACAGAATTAGCCACCTGAGCAAACATGGACGTGTTCCACTACATGACTCGAGGATATTTACACTGGAACTGGAAAACATTTGAAAATAATTTGTACTTTAGTTGAAGTTGTTTAGATTTTATTTAGAAGTAATCAGAGGTGTGTTTATTTGGCCCTTATGGATGCAATGAAAAGAAAACATGATAAATTTGACCAAAACTAATGAATGAATCTCCAACTGAACACTGCTTACTGGCCGCTTTGTTGGGTAGGTGTTGAATCTTTCCTCAGAAATCTTGCTCCATATTGAAATGATGGTATCACACACATCCCAAAGATGCTGGAAAGAGATCTGGCAACTGTGGAGGCCAGTGGAGTACAGTAAACTCACTGCCATGTTCAAGAAAGCAGTTTGAGATGATTTGAGCTTTGTGACATGGTTCATTATCCTGCTGGAAGTAGCCATCAGAAGATGCTACACTGCGGTTATAAAGGGATGGACACGGTCAGTAACTATACTCAAGCGGGCCAAGAAAACATCCTCCACACCATTACACCACCAGCTTGAACCATTAATACAGCAGGACAGATGCATGTTTTCATGTTGTTTCCACTAAATTCTGAGCCTGCTTTCTGAATGTGGACCTGAAGTAAAGACTCATCAGGCCAGGCAATGTTTTTCCATCTTCTATTGTCCAGTTTTGGTGTTTAGAGATGCTATTCTGCAGACTTTGGTTGGAACAAGTGGTTGTTTGAGTTACTCATGCTTTTTGTTTTTATCATCTCAAACCAGTCTACCCATTCTTATCTGGCTGTAAACCCTAGAAATGACTGTGTGTGAAATATCTATGACTACTAGGTTTGCACTTTTATTGAGCTGTCAGAAATGAGGTTTTCTTTTATCTAAATAAGAATTTAATTACCTTGCGATCTCTAACAACATTAAAATATAAATCCAAGCTTAGCTGCTAACAGCTTTTGTAGCAATTAACCCCCAAATCTAGAAGGAATTAAACAAAACTGGTATGATTTAGATGTTCTTTAGGTGCAGTTTAAATATTTATTAGTTTAAAATTCAGAATACAAAATGCTGCCCAAGTGCACTGCTTCGATATGACCACTTGGGGGCGCCAAAAATAGAAAAGTTCAATTTCACAGTCCTTCCATTAGAATCTGACAAACTCATCACATGTTGTGACCTCACATTTACGCTGGTTACTAAAACATGGTGAGCTCCTGAACTTTGTAAACTACATCTGCATTAAGACGTTGAGACACAGTAGTGCAGACAAAGAACATGTTTTTTATTTAACAAGGCACAAAAAACTGCTTATTTATTAAGGAAAGAAGATTATGAATATGAAATAGCTTCCTTGTTAATGCATTGCTATATTTAGTATGTACAAAGATCCTTCATTTACTTCAGTAAAAGGCAGAAGTGAAAAGTTATCAACTATTTATATGTGAATAAAATATTGAAGCATAAATGATTTATCAAATAAATGAATTTGAACACAAGAACATATCCTGATGTGAATATTGTAAATTTCTGGTGTCAGAATTGGTTTTGAATTTGTTATAAACCATTATGTTGATCCAAAACTGAACATCTTATAGAATATTTTACAAACAAATAGAGAAAGAAATGAACTACAGATGCAGTCTGTCATATCTGGCAACTTTTAAATTTTATCTATCTATATATAAAATATATAATTTACTTTTTTTTTCTTTTTAGTTTGCTGAACTGAAACATTACTGCTGTCTTGTAAGCCAGTCCCGCAGCCCTCACAACCAACAGGTGCTAAACTAAAAGTTTTTTGTGTCCCCCAAGGTGAAGTTCGAAGCCCAAGCATGGACCGCAGCCCCATGGTTAACAATCACTGAGCCAGACGACATCCCCCACTCCAGGTGAAATTAGGTATTTGGATATCCTTTGTGTGAACCTCTCAGGGCTTTCACGAATGAACTAAATAATCATTTAGAATATAATATGTACTGTTTCTTACTTACACAAAGAAAATAGATTGATATGTCTTTCCAGCAAGCATTGCGAGCTGCGTTTATTGTTACTAATGATGCATGAGAGCCATGAGGAGAGTACGTGAGTGCGTGCGTGTTGTCATCAAACCCTGCTCACAGAGGGGGAAAACTGGATCAGACCATCCAAGATGAGGCATCTTATTTTTCTGAATGCCAGCCTGCACTGAGGACATTAATGCTGCTTTGAGTTTGGTTCTTGTTCTGTTTTGTGTTTGCTTGTTTTTGTTCATTTGTGCAATATAAGATTTTTGTTGAGATAGTAAACAAAAGTAATCAGAATCAGAATCAGAAATACTTTATTAATCCCTTGCAGGGAAATTCATGAAACGTAAGTGGTTTTGTATCAGAATAAATGCACAAAAGGAGGCAAATATAAGGCTTCTCGTCAAAATGCTGAACACAAAAGGATTTTCAAAACACAATTCATTCATTTTTGAGAAGTTAATGTAAATTATAGGGCTAAAAAAAAAAAAGATGCTAAATTAAGAGCCATTCGGGAACCAAAGGAGCTGGCTCTCTGAAAAGAGCCGAACATCCCATCACTCAAATTTGTTACCACTTTCAGCACTCTCTGAACCACACTTCCTGATTTCAAAACGTCTTCAGTCAGTTTCATACTGCCACCTGTTGTTCTAACATGCAAACAACCACCTATCATTACATCCCCTTTCTAGAGGATTTAAACATGACTTTCTGAATGTAAACTGTTGTGAACATTAAAAGCGTTAACCCCAAAACAACATTCCATTATTCAAAATGCCATAGTTATCTTTAAACACAAACATCTTTAACATATTTTGCTTTTATTCTTGCTCTGTGAGTCTCTTTGGCTGCTTTTTGTCTGCTTGATCTTGTTCTGATAAAAGGCAATCTTGGCAGCCTTTAGACTGGATGTGGAAAAATGCAAGTTTTTGCCGGTGCTCGGACAAGTCAGTGTGCTCTTTTGATTTGCAACACTTTATTTCTGATGGCCTGAATCCTGCTCCGTGATCCTTTAGATCCTTGTGGAGCCATGGACTGGGAGGATTTCATCTAGCTGGTTCTGACACCAGAGGACAGAGTTTGTTCCAAGAGGAGGCAAGAGAGGAGCAGAGTGTTTCTGTAGCCTCATTAACAGACAGTAAGGAGAAGTCTGAGTGGGAAGGGAGGGTAGAGTAAACCTCATCAGACAGCTGTGTAGGTCTGAGGGATCTCAAATTTCTGTGGTAGGATGCCATTCTTGGAGCCGCTTGAGTGACATGAGGAAGGAAGGAAGACAGAATTTAACCAGGAAGTGGTCTGAGAGGTGCAGTGGGGTGACAGATAGGTCGTCTGTGGAGCAGTTTCTGATCAGTGTCAAGTCAAGAGGAGTCTGCACCAGTTTGAGATTGAAAGTGTAGATGAAAGCCAAAAAGTCATTTACTGTGTGATACTCAAGTGTTACGCCCGCCGGCTTATCAGCCAGGAGGAGTGGGAGTTAGTTTTAAGACCTGCTGGAAACAAAGTGACTGTGGAGACTACCCAGCACCCGCCTCCCCTGCTTCCTGATTGACAGCCCTACGCTTCACTCCCTAACAAGCTATCCAATCCGGAGGAGAGGCCTCCTTTAAGAAAGCATCATCACCATCTTTCGTGGCAGCTGTAGACTGTGGGACACACGCTTGCCAGCCTGAGAGAGATTTTTGCTTGTGTGGTTCAGAGACTTTCCCTGTATGTGGATTTTTGGAGATTTGGTGTGTTATTAGGAGCTTGGTTTTGTTTTGATTATTAGAAGTCCGCCTGTGAGTGTGTATATTTTGTTTGTTAGTATTCCGCCTGTGAGCGTGTAGCCCGTTTTAGGGACATTTTTGGTTTGTTTGGTTTATTTGTTAATTGTTAGTGTTAAAGATAATTGATAAAACCCGAAAGGGACACTTTTAGTTGATTTTGTTTTATAGTTAAACCATAGCCGGAGAAGGATTGTTTGTGTTTTGGAACCCACTTTTGTTTTGATTAGTAATAAAGATCATTGTATTTTATTTACCCTTCGTCCGGCTTTGTTTGTGTTACTGTCCTATTGACCCCTGGACAAAAGGGGACGTAACACAAGTGATGAGCAGTTAGCCACAGGAAGGAGAGAGGTAAAGTTCCACTTTTTAGAAATAATGTCCGTTCCACCTCCTCGTGCAGCAGAGCGAGGTGTTTGGGTAAATTCTTCATTGACAGAAAGGGCAGGTGGAGTAGCTGTGTTTTCTGGACGGATCCAGGTCTCAGTCAGGGCTAGGACCTAAATGTCTGAGAGATTTATCAATGAACTGATAGACCATCCTAGTCCATCTTTGGACACATCAGTGGAGATTTTGGTTCTACCCCCTCTTGTTAACATGTCTCCTAAACATGTGATTTTAGTAACACCAAACTAGCATTTCTTTCTATTTCATCCAGTTGTCTGAACTCGTCTTTCTTCATGTTCCTTACAAGTGGAACCCCAAACCACTATATCATCAATATATACTCTTGTCCCTTCTACACCTTCTACCATAGACTCCATCGCCCTGTGGAAGATCTCTGGAGCAGATATTATGCCAAATGGCAGCCTGAGGAAATGGTACTCCCGAATGGTGTGTTAAAGCTGCAGTATCTGCTGCTTTCGGGTCAAGCTTTAGTTCCCAGAACCCCTGAGAAGCATCCAGTTTGCTGAAATCCTTTGCCACAGCCATTTCACTTATTTCCTCCTTTTTGGGATTTGGTAGCTCTCACTTAATATTTCTGTTCAGGTCCTTTGGATCGAGGCAGACTCTAGGACCCCAGTCATTTCTTTTCTTGACACAGGTGATTAAGTTGACCCAGTCTGTGGGTTCCTCCACTCATTCAATGAGACCCAGCCTTGTCATCCTGTCCAGCTCTTTTTTTTAAAAAAAACTCTACTCAAAGTAGGTGCTTGTACTCTTTGCAGAGCATGCACCTTGGATAGCATCAATTCTTAACTGGATTTTGTATGTGAAAGGCAATGTCCCTTGTCCTTTGAAAACTGAAGGATGTTTAGTTATAACGGCACCAACAGTCTCACTCTGCATGCAGTTTGGTTTACCAGGTGTATCTCATGCCACATTTTCACTTTTTCTCATAGATTCTTTTCATGAGTCCAAGTTCTTCAGAAGCTTTATCTCCAAGAGTCGTATCATGCACAACAGGCACAATAAAAAATAACAGGTTGTGCTTTCTTCCTTTAACAGTGACATTGAGTCTGCATTCACCTTTTGTTTCAGTCGTCTTACCATTGTATGCCTTCAATGGTATGGTTGCACTCTTGACTCTATTTGGCTTTTTTTCTTTGCTCTGATATCAGACTCACTGATCAGGTTAGCTTTAGCACTGGCATCAATTTTGAAATTTAACACAGTTGCATTAACCAACAATAGTACAACTCATTTGTCACTCTTAACTGTACTTACAGTCTTGTCTTTGATTTTCATATAGTATACTGAGTACAGTTGTCCTCAGGTGTAACCACCTTGATAAAAATGATTCACTTAGGTCATCTCTCTCATCTGTTCCATTAGAGTCCTCCACTGTGTGAACTCGACATCCTTTCATTTTGTCCTTGGAGAAACACATTTTTGCAAAATGATTGAGTCATTTGCACATGGAGCACATCTTCCCATAAGCCAGACATTGTTTTGGTCTGCTTTTCTTCACATCTTTTGCAACTGAACAACTCTTTGTCCTTAAACTTGCTTTGTCATTTTGTGGTGAATGACACTGCTTCTACAACTTCAGCACTTTGACTATAGGCTGAGGTATGTGGCTCATCAAAAGTCAAAACATGCTAGGTGTTACACCAAAATCTGTGACCCATCAGAATCTAACCACAGGGGGAAATTTGTACATTTCATACAGTCTGTTTTTTTTTTTGCATGTATGTCTTAGAAGGCGAGCGAAGTCTTAAACATTTGTATTGAATTCTGAGTTCATTATACAGCTGGTACAGTAAAGTTACACATTCTGATGGCTATCAGAAATGTTGATCTATGTCACCCCCCATATAGTCTGAACTCTTCTAACATATGATCCTCACAGCTATTCTGATATTTTGGGATGAAGCATCACTCGATCACAGACCACAATCACAATTTCTCACAGTTATCAGAATTTGTCACTTTACTGTACCTGTGTACCTGCATTATAATGAACTCAGACTTAAATAAAAATGTTTTCAAGACTTCGCTGTCTTATATTTGTTGTGCTCGTATTCATTCTTCTTTTTTGTTCCCTTCCTGATTTTCTTCTTCTCTGGTTTGTTTCTTTCCCTGGTTGCATGCTAGCTATTGGGATGGAGCATCACTCGAGCATAAATGAGCCTTACAAACAAAAAACAAACATAAAAAAAAGTACATGTTGAGAAATGTACACTATCGCCTCCCTGTGGTCACAGATTCTGATGGGACACAGATTTTGGTGTAACACTGACTGAGGTCTGGCTTCTTCTTCTTGGCTGTTACTTACTAAAAGTGGGCAATTCTAAACACAATTGACCACAGGTGGAATTTCTGTTATGTTACTTTTAGTATCTTCTATTTCTTTCTAGTTTTTATCTACTATTGGTGTTTAAAGGAACAAATTCAATTCTTTGTTAATGAAATGTTCGTATAAAGAATGACACTAAAGAACCAGGGACAATATGTTAGTTTCCTTTTCTACTTTTTAATCTTTGTTTTACATTTCTTTTACTAATAAAGCACATGAAACTATAAATTTAAGAGTACTTCATGTAATTTAGATTTCTGTAGGTTATGGAATTCTCACTACCACCTTAAATCCCCATGACATTTTCCAAAGATATCAAGGAAATAATCTTAGGATTAATGAAATAATTATTTCTCTGGAATTACCTGCCTGGCAGACAGATGTGGGGTGTGGCCAAAGAAAGAGACCACCTCATGTTGGCAGACATTCATAAGACTACTTATTCTAAATAATGAGTTTTATGAAAAGATAAAACCTCTGCAAGTTACTATAACACATTTGCAAACTGTTTAATTGAACCTTTTTGTTTGACACCTGCTTTTTTTTTCAAATGTAAATAATGCTTCAAGGCGCATAAGCCTAGAAAAGTAACTAACTGCATCCAGTTTTTGCTCACCATCCAAATTTATCAATTTGTATACTTAGTTTGTCATTTTTATATTTTTATTAACATGTTTCATATCTTCTTTTACAGTTATTGTCTGGCTCAAGTGCATTTGATTTAAAAATGTTCCCCTTTAAGAGGAATGCAGTTTTAATTTTTCCCTTGTGAACTTCATGGAAATCAAATGTAATTTTTGCTCTTGATTTAACACAAGAAAACAAAGACTTGGATTGCAACACATTTAATGAGAAATTCACTGAAAGTGATCGTGTAAACCACAGTTTGCAGTTTAGCTTTATACAGATTACTGCAGCACATCAGCTCAGCGTTATGTTTCTACATTCTGGCATTAAAAGTTTACCCTTGTCTCAGTTTAATACTAAAACAACTCTACTCTCTCTCTCTGCATGAAAATTCACACCACTGAAGGATCAAACTGAGCAGAGACAGAATCAAAATCTTCACAGCAAGTCTGCAGAGGAACCCGGATCAACTTCAGCATGTTGCTCATAACACCACTGCAGACCACAGGTAGAGATTAAACACTTCTCTCTCATAGTTTCAGATTGGCACATTCAAAGAAATCCTATGTGTAACATAGCAGCACCAGTTTTTAAAGAAGGGGAGAAAAACGTGACCTTAAAGCCGCATCATGCTTTCTAGTCTTAATCCCATATGAGCACTAAGAATACTAATAAAAAAAAAAACTAAACTTGGTTACATGTTGGCCTATTACCAGTCACAGCTCACAGATTTAAATGAACACAGTTCGGTAAAATGGTTAGAAAAATTGTATCTGCTTAAAAAAAAAATTTTTTTTCTGTCTCCTCAGTGGGGAAAAAACTGTCGAGGTTGTGTAGAGACCCCAAAACCTCAACTGAACTGACAGCACATCAAAATGTAAGTCACCACTTCCTCAAATATAGCTATGGAACATGTTTTAAGATTATTCCCATTTTTTGATGAGATAATTTAAGAACATAATTTGTCTACCTTCGCTTTTCAAAGTGGTAGCAATATGTAATTGTTTGAATATTGCTAATCTAAATCAAATAACTTCTCAGCTGCATGCTTATCAGTTTTCAATCATACTAAACAACTCCAGTTTTCCACTGGCGTGACCACTCCATCAGCTAGCATCACTACAAGACCATGTGATAGCAGGGGAAACATTCAGTGTTATAAGTCTTGCAAAACATTTTATTTTTACTGTATTCATACTGTATGCAATGCTTGCTTTAATCAGTCCGACTACATAATGATAAATACAATCTTGTGCACTTTGTTTACAGACAGAAATAGTAAGTCGGCCCACAGAATTCTGCAGGCGTCAGTCGAAGACTTCTCCCTCTTGTGCAGCTATAAGCCGAGACTCCCCATGATGCAAAGTGAAGAAAGATTCTGGTTTCAGTCCTTTCTGCTCCAGAGCCTCTCTGAGACGAACCGGTGGCTCCAGGTAGTACTGGATGAAACAAAGTCAAAGTGAGTATTCAATATCTCCTGTAAACAGATCACATGTTTATTTTTAGATAAGATCTGCACTTTAACTTCTCAAGTTCAAGTTTTCATTTGTAACCGTGAGACAGATGCTGTGTAAAAACAGTGGTACAGTCCTGCAGCTGAACAGACAGCTTCTTTGTGTTAGAACATGCAATGCAGGTTAACATTTTTAACCTGCATCACATTTTCTCCTAAAGTGACAAGGGAGCTGAAGAATGTGCTACTTCAATTTAAAGTTTCTGTAAAAGGCAGAAGAAAAAAAACGCCCAGACAGGTCGTGATTTCTTCCTCTTTGCACCTTAATGTCTTTGTAATCGCCCATTTTATTAAGACTGATGGTGCTCAAATGCTTCATCCAGGTGGAAGTCAGCCATGGCACAAGGAAATGAATAACAGCCGGCAGTTCCTCTAAATGAGTATTAATGCTAAAATAAACACTCAAGTCTGGTTAGAACTGCAGTGATTCCTCTGTGTATCATAAACAGACATCAAAGAGGCAATGCAACTGAGGCTAGAAAGAAGTGAAAAGGTCCCAGGTCTTTTTCCCAAACGAATGCCACTTAAATCTGTTTTCCCTGCCAATTTAGAAATGCAAACACTCTCCCTTTAACCCTAACAACATTACAGCGGCAGTGTGCAGATCATTACACAAAGACGCATCCAGATCAGGAAATTCTTTTTAATGCTGCAGGTTGTGATTCAACTTGTCTTGTGTTCTGCTCTGCAAGCATGCCTTCTATTTATTTATTTATTTTTTAGCTCAACCAACCTGAAAAAAAAGACTGAAATTGAGACAAAAACCCCTATCAGATAATGTTACAGTACGAACATCCTTTTTGTTTACTTTGACTTTTATGTTAATAAAGATTTAGGAATTCATTGGTGATAAGTTAGTCTTAACACAGGCGTGTGACTTTGGTCTTGTGCGTTTACACTGTGAAAGCTGAGAGAACTTTATTTTAATTTCCTCCTGTAAGCTGTTAAGTTATTTTGGTAGGTTGATGGTAACTTCCTGGAAGGTGCTTTGCTGTATGACATCTTGAGCCGAGTTAGATGAATATTCTGATGCTACTCATCAGCCAGTATATAGCTGGAACAATATGGCTGCTAGCAAGTTGCTGTTCAAAGATGACTAAAGCCACCAACCTTTACCTTGTTACATCATTACTAACCAACACATTTGTGGTTTCCCAGGTGTGTTGATGTTCCTCAGCTGTCAACCTGGCTGTAATATTGGGATCATTCAGCCTCTATGAAGAGTCAAAACAAGCTGCTCACCCAGAACAACTTGGTAAGTAAATTTTATTTCATAAAGCCTGGGAGCCAGTTCTCCATTTTGAGGACCAAAACTGCAGCTACATGTCTCATAAAGCCCGCTACTGACCCAACCAAAGAAAAGGTGATTATTCAGTACACCTGGGCTGTAATTAATGTGTCTAATGTGGATACTGGCTGGATCATCCTCTACACTAGTGACCACTGCATTAGCAGGGCATTTGCATGCTGACAACCTACTAGTCTGCTGCTTTGGATACTAGCATGCTGAAGCTAATTGGATTAGCAGCTGCATTAAGCTTGTTTTTTCCTATTTAGCAGTAGATTGTAAACAACCTCTACCATCAACCAATGAGAGTTCTGGTAAAATAGCCATTTTTTTTAACTACATTCACTAGCTGGTGTGTAGCTTTTTGGTGGGAATAACGCTTGTAAACTATTACTTTTTAGGACATCTAGCTACATTTTAAATTAAATCCTGGTATAGCACACATTTTGTGACTCTGAAAAATGATCAATTTGGCAGCTTTGATAAATGAGCTTAGTTTTAAAGTACAAAGTAACTTTATTGTCCCATAAAGGAAAAGATTTGCAGCCAGGATCACAAACAACACAAACACAGTCACACAGATATTAAAGCCATAGGCTCAACAAAATATGTATAACAGGCATAAAAAAATATTTAATAAAAAACATATATGCAACACCATTAATTAGTACTTTGAGAAAACAAATCTACAAAGATATTGCAGCAGTTGGTAGTTGGCGGGTTTAGGATGCCACCGAAGTGCATTTTTCATAGTATAGGTGCTGTAAAAGTACTAGATATTTCAGGGTTAGAGGTAACTTGATTGCTGTACTTCTAAGAAAACCAACTAGTATTAGGTTTAGATACAATAATGCAATTCTAAGCTATGACTGAAAACTACATCTTTATTAATTATTAAACATTTTATTGGTGTAAACCAAACTGAAGGGAAAGTCATTGTCACAAACTAAAAAGTAAAATAAGCTACTGCTGCACTCCACTTAATGTGTCTTTAGAAAACAAAATTATACCAATTTTTGTTTCTTTAACTAGGAATACCAAGTATTTTCTAGTTTTTGGTGGTGGCAGCATACCACAAACTGTTGCTAAACGGAAAAGCTAAGCAAATACAGCAGCTAATCTTATTAGCTTTGGCATGCTAATAAGCGAAATGCCCAGCTGAAGTGTCTTGTCCAGTGGCTCACCTGCACAGAGAAGATCCAGCAAGTAGCTGATTTCATTTGCAATACTGGCAAATCAGAATAGTGAAAGCAGTAGGTGGCTTCAGGAGGGATAAAGCCTCCTGCTACCAGTAGCCACTGCTGGGTGCATAAATGTGTTTATTTTATGGCGTATTCACACCTGCCTCTTTGATTTGAATCCTAGTCTGTTTGTGCTCAGTATCCTACTATACTACATATTGTACCTCATAAGCGAGGGCAAAGGTCCCCCAGTGTATGGCCACAGACTCTTTGGCCTGAAGATCCTGGTGAATCTGAACTGCCTCCTCTGGATCTACATGCTGTCCCTTCATCATATATCTGAAAAGATAAAATACGTTAGACTGTGCAGCCTTATTTTCACAGGCAAAAACAGGGAGGGCTGCCAAAGTATTTTAACTGACCTGTCCTACTTTTTTTTTTTTTTTTTTTTAAGAACTCTTCTGTTGAGGGTCACAAGCTTAAGCCCATTTTTCCAGCTACCCATACCAGGTAGGTGGTGTATAAGCCAGATAGTGATAGATGCATTAGCTATGCAATGGTTTCATAGCAGCACTATGCCTTCCTTGAATTATAATGAAGAATGCAACACAGAGATAAAGGATGTGAATGGTGGACATCCAGCATCGTGTTTTATCTTGATATGTGGCTCTCTACGATAGAAACCCACAGTATATGTATACACTGTGTTTTACCTGCTTTGTTCTTCGTGCAGAGTTGGACAGGAAGTGATGATTTGTTTTATTTTTTTTGGACCAATCAACGGATTGCAGTGTGTCAAGTTCCACCCTTTAGGGTCTGAGTGATAAGATGGGAACCCAGTGATAGGATGGGTCAGATATTCTGGTACTATTCCCAATTTTTGCCTGTGGAAACCGAATTTTACCATCTCAACCCTAGGAGGTGGAGCTTGACACACTGCAATCCATTGATTGGTTGAAAGAATCATCACTTCCTGTGCGACTGGGTATCAAGAACAAAGTAGGAATAGCATATTGAAATCTACTGTGGATTTGTAAAGCCTCATGCCAATGAGAAAGAACATCAGTTGCTGGATGTCTGCCATTCTCATCTTGTTTCTGTCCTGTGCTTCATTATAATTCACGAAATGTGATGCGCCACTCTGAAGTCACGCTATTACATAGATGCATCTATCGCCTATCTCAGGGGTGGCCAACGTCAGTCCTCGAGAGCCACAATCTGGCAGGTTTTCCAACTTTCCATGCTCCAACACACCTGACTTAAACTAATGAGTCATTGTGCAGATCCTTATAGGCTGTTGGAGCCATTTAATTTGAGTCAGGTGTGCTGGAGCAGGGAAATTTGGAAAACCTGCTGGATTGTGGCTCTCAAGGCCCAACGTTGGCTACCCCTGGCCTATCTCAAGGGTGTCAAACTGCGGTCTTCCAGGGCCGGTATCCTGTAGGTTTTTATTGTTTCCCAGATCTAACACACCTGAATAAAATCAAATGGATCCAACAGCTTCTTCACAATAACCCATTAATTTCAGTCAGGTGTGTTAGATCAGGCAAACAATGAAAACCTGCAGGATACCTGCCCTTGAGGACTGGAGTTTGACAACCCTGGCCTATCTGGATCATACCCCATCGACCAGATAAGGGTACAGCTTGCTGTGGAAATGGGGCTTAAGCTGGATTTATACTCGTGCTTGCGGACGCTGGTAAAATGTGCTCTCGCACCCAAGTGTAGTGACACCATCCTGTTTCTATTCCGCAGTTACCGCACAAATTCAGCAAGAAGCTCTGGATATCCCGAGCAAACCGAGCAATCACAAGGGAGTATTTCTGTGTAACCATACTGTAAGCAGAGGTGCTCTTCAAGCCTCTACTGACCTACATGGAGCATAAAGCAGTGACGCCATAGCCGACCATAAGCAGCCGGTGCGCGAGTATAAATCCAGCTTTAGAGGTGCATGTGAAATATTTCATTTTAAAGTAAACGGTATTGGATTATATAATAGTCATGAGGTCTCTTCCCTTTTTGTTAAACACCTCAATGGCATAGATGTGAATACTGTACCTGGGTTGGTATGCTCCAATAGGGATTGCTGCAAGATCAAATGGTCCAAAGCGACGTCCTATCTCCTGGAAGGTGCAACAGTATCCGGTGTCACCAGCAAAGAAGAATCGATGGCCTGGACCCAAAACAGACCAGCTGCTCCATAAAGACTGGGGGGGAGAAAAAAAAAAAAGATTTAGACTTCATGGACTAAATGAAGACGTTTTACTTCTCTGCTTAATAAAATACATGATGCAGGTATTGTGAAAGTTTACTGAAAAGCACTGGCTTATCTCAGTCTGAAGCAACGCTTCTTATTAAATACCTTGTTATCGTCCCAAGCTGTGCGTTTGCTCCAGTGCTGAGCAGGTGTGCAGACAAATGTAACATCATCATGACCCGGGACACAGTTCTCCTCCCACCAGTCCAGCTCCATTACATTCTCACAGCCCATCTTCGCCAACCAGTCCATCAAACCAAGGGGCACGAACCTATGAAATGACTTCATTAGCACAAATCTGAGTTTTGAGCTCCTGCATTGAAAGACACAAGCAGAAATGAGTTCATAAAGACCGGATTAGATGCACTACACATACCAGCGTAGCTCCCCTCCAAAGCGTGCGTTGAGATTGGCCACAGATCCAGCATCCAGGTGATCATAATGAGAATGACTGATGACAACTGCATCAATCCTTGGCAGCTGTTGTCAAGAAGGGAAATAATCAAATACAGAGATGTGAATAAACATCTGGATTAAACTGATGCAGATCTAATCTTTTATTAGAGATTAATTAAATAAAGATTAAAACAGAAAAATACTAAACCTGTTCCACGGTGCAGGGGGACTCTCTGTACCTTTTGGGCCCCATGAATTGGACCGGTGACGCTCTCTGGCTGAAAATTGGGTCCGTCAGAATATTGACGCCATCCATTTCAACCAGAACCGTAGCGTGGCCCAGCCAGGTGACTCTCAACCCTGGGGGAGAACTGGAGAGGTCCGGATTCTGGACAAAGTACGGCTCTATTACTGGGAGCTCGTTGTCCAGGACCTGCAGGAACAGAGATGGTAATTTCAGATTTGAGGAAACCAGAATGAGAGGAAAAAACCTGCAACATACAGAGTATTTGATTTTTGTTCAATAAACTTCTAAAACAATCAACCATGCTTCTCTCATTTAGTTTCTACTTCTGTGTGAATGTGCCAAGTAGTTTAATATATCTTTATTACCACATTTATGACATTTGTAGCAATTTAATTTGAACATCTGGTTTTAGATTAAATATTAACGTATATTCTGTGTAAATAAGGGGTTAAAGGTTTTTCTATTCTGTGTGAAAGCAGCTTTAGAGCCTGTTAAGCTCTCACTGAACTCAGCAACGTTTCCAGAAGCTATAAATGCAGATGGAGTGCTGACAAAGGGCAATGTTTCTAACAGCTATCAAACACTCTAGCTTGTGATACCAATCATTAAAGTACTTAACTCCCATAGTCAGATGACTGTATGAAGGTCAGAAACACTGTTTTGAGCTCCTTTGCATGAGTTCCAGTTTGAATTGTTTTAAAAAGATAATTTGCAGACTTTTGATAAAATGGAACACATTACACAGAAGTGTATTTTATAGCAGACTGTGGATTTTTAGTCCTATTTTCCCACCTCTCTACTTGTTGGCACGTTGCTATGATTTTTTTCCAAAAGCAGGAACCTGAGCACCGTTGAATATGAAGGAAACATCCATGTTGGCCAGGGGTTAGTCCAGCGACCCTGTTTGTCCCGACAGGACTTGGTTACTTCCTCCTGCAATTAAGTAAACAAATACATTTCAGCCACTGATTGAGGACTCTGTAAAGGCATGGGCCCTCTCAAAAAAGTCATTTTAAAATCAACAACAAAGAAAATATAAGATTCCATAGCAAGGTCTGAGATTAAGATTGGGGAGAACGGATATTTGTTTCAGGCCTTCCAAATATTTGGTATTAAAGTGAGTTCTGAGCGATCCAGTCACAAGTGAGGTCAAAGTACAGGCGTCAACTCACTCAGGACGGATTGTTTGGACCTTATTCTTAAGTGGTCTAAGGACACGTTTATCCACATTTGCTTAGCACCTGAACTATGGATGAACAATTAATTGACTTGATATTGAAATTTAAAACAATTCAATTAGCAAGCTGCAAGGAGAGCGATTTATTTACACGGCACCCGATCCCGGTTTCAAACCTGCAGCGTCCACGGTTTTACAAATCCACTCGCTTCAGTCGGAACTCCTGTCTTTCTTCTGCAACAATCATTTACACATTGTCACAGCTACACTCAGCTCATATTTGCAGAGTCACATTTACAAACCTAATCGTGGACTAATTTTTCATAAACTACTGAAACACTGAGACAAAAAACACAGTGGACACATAACAGTCCAACTTCTGAAATGTCCTGATGATGTAAATACAGACGGTTTTACTGAGTGTTGCTCTAAATATTCTTAAAGTTCAGACCTCAGATAACATGTTAATGTTAATTTAATGTTAATTTAAACTATAAGACATAATTTTAAAATGTAATAAACCTCAAATTACTACAATTACGGTTGATTCAGCCTGTTTGGCTGAAGCCCAGCATCTTCCGCTCTCTGGGAGAGTTTAAAAAAATGCTTTTTATTTCTGATTTTCAGGTGGCTGAAGCAACATGTTGTCCAACAGGCGTTCTCTGCTGGTTGGACTCTATATGCGTCTGTATGTGCACATCAAACTCCACCATGTGTAAAGCAGAAAGCAGCTTGTGGAGAGGAATGACGGGCTGTGGTGTTAAGATAAATCATCTCAGGCCTGTTACAAAACTGAGCTTCTTGACATATCTGTTAATAAAATGTGATTCAGTTGAACCAAAAACACATGTCTGAGTAATGATACAGTTCATTTACTGACTGCATCTGACTGTATAGAAACATCAGCGGACCTGCTGATGTCCTGTTGCTCAGCTGATGTATGACACGGGTTTATTTGCATGGAGAACAGGTGACTGAGATCTGATCATGAGTCCACTCAGGGTGCATGTTGGTGCAGACTGTGGCACAAGGTGAACACTTATTTGTGCACTTGTGATTGGATCACCTAGGACCTATGTTAATACTAAGGTAACACAGGTAGACAAGGCGGCGTTACCTCCAGTCTGTAGTCCAGACGGAAGCTCTTGCGAGATGAACTGCTCTTCCTCTGAGTCCGAGGATTCATTGCTGCACCTTGAGGCGCTACGCCATCCTAAAGAGCAAGTTCAAAGTAACAGAATAATTTTACAAACTATTTAAGGCTGGAAATCATCATTAATAGCAAAACCAACCACGGTTAAGACCAGTTGTGACATAAAATCTAAATTGCAGCAGTATAACAACAGATAATAATCCTGCTCTTGCAGTTTGGCTTCATGAAAGTCAACATGAAGAAAAAAAACATTATTAAAGTTATGACTTGACAAAATGCCTGTTTAAAACGTAGTTTGTGTGTTATTCTGTGAAGCAGAACATGGTTGGAAGGTCAGTGGGACCGTTCCTCTTCACTCCTCTCAGATTGCTTTATCTTGCTTTCTGGTTCTGGCTAACTTCTTGGCTTCAGCTGGTATCTTGTTTTGCAACGATAATTACTACATGAAGTGGAGCTTTGTTTCAGGATAATAAAGGTAAATTTTCTTAGCCCTTCCTGATTGTCATGACTTGATAGTGTTGAATATGCTTCTTTACTTATCCTTATCTTATCTTTATGTGCCTTATGTGGACTTACCTGAACAAATCCACATAAGGCAGTTTCATACTCATCTCCGAAGGTGTGATACCATTTCCACAACAAGCGTATCAAAATGACACAAATATTACATTTAACTGTATCTCATTAAGTCATTTTGCTAGAATATTTGCAAAGCTAAATAAACAGAACTATTAAAAATGACATAAAACATGCTTTTATCTTCTACCCACCATCTTTTTTTCCTCAAAAAGTGAAAATCTACTACATTTAAAAAAAGTAGAGAACATTACCTCCACCAGGCCTTCTGTCTCCTCAGGAGCTACTCTGTCTGAAGATGAAGGCTCCATGAATTCCCCACCACTGCCACACCTAGCACAAACACACACAATCACCTTAGTAACATCGTTTGGTTGCAGGTGCAGTGAAGGCTGCTGGGGATTACTACAACATTGCTCAGTCACACTCAAGTCATCTCCACCTCTACTGTAACACCGGATAGTTTAATTTGCATTTGAGACTGATGATAATCTACTATCTGTTTTACTGTATTCAAATTAAACTGCTGTTAGGTGACATTTCTGTCCTTCCCTACAAGTGAGTACAATTCAGTATGACTTGTAGGGCTGTGCATCTTCACTGGTCTCAT
Source organism: Melanotaenia boesemani (assembly GCF_017639745.1). NCBI lineage: Eukaryota > Metazoa > Chordata > Actinopteri > Atheriniformes > Melanotaeniidae > Melanotaenia > Melanotaenia boesemani. The sequence continues at coordinate 20,883,083 of NC_055704.1, forward strand.
GTTTTGATTTGATTCAGTTCCATGATGCATCACTATGTGTTGCATCCTCAACACATACACACATTGCTACTTCTTTCATCAAAGAATACAAGCAGTCAGATTATAAACTCTTTTTATAATTATTTCAGAAAAAAAATCTGAATATCCTGAATATGACAATCATAAACATGTAAACGATGTAAACACTGCTCTGATACATTTTGAGTAAGTTAAACATGGTAGCAGGGTTTCCCACACACACACCACAGAATGAACCCCAGATTCCAGCCTGCCCCTCCTTGACGCTGTCTCAAGCATAAAATCTGAATATTTTAAGAAACGTCTTTATTAGCTTAATTGGTGACTCACAGCCGCTCAATGTGGATCAACCCACGCATTACTGATACAGCTTATTCACCCGCTCCTCTCCACGCACAATACATGAGGCCGATCAAAAGAAAACCCGAAGCAGAGGGATATTTGGCACAAAGAAAACGGTTGAAGACATCTGAAGTTTACCAAAGGTTAGTATGACATACTGTGCTCAAACACATCTGCCCAAATATTATTTTAGCTCAGAAATGGTAATGCTGGCCTTATGAACCAAACATTAGTAATGTTGAACATCCCTACCCTTAGTCTGCATATAAAGTTGGTAACGCAGCAAACAAGTTGCTCTCTGCTTCTACGCTGCGTCCCGTTTATCATTCAGCTCGTGTTGAGGAGGAGGAAACTATCAGGATGTTGACACCAAACCGCAGCTCATTTTAATGAGATACTTAGCTGAGGTTTGCAGGAGCCACATGTAAAATATGTTGGTTATAACACAGCCAGATGGATCAGGTTCAGATCTAGTGAGTGAAACAGCAAGATGAAACAGAGGGATGTCTTCTCTAAACCACTGGTTTATCTTTAGAGCCATGAACGTGGTCAGAGTGGACAGATTCTGAAATACAAATCAGAGCAGGACCATTCTCTAACCAGGTGGTTGACAGGTGGTAGAAAGGATTTATATGCAGGGGTGGATCTAGAAAAGTTTTGATGAGGGGGCCAAGCAGGGGCACTCATTAAGAGAAGTGTGACACTAATTAGATTTTTTTTTCTTTTTTGTAAGGCCTAGATTTTAGAAAATAATTTGCTGATTATTACAACTTAAGTGGCCATCAGATGTTAAATGTCTAAAAACAAACAGCCAATGACATTTTTCAATGTTGACGTAGAACAACATATAGTAGTGCGCTACATGCTGCATTCACTGACACTTTTAAAATCTAAAGTTTACCTAGGTGAAAGTTAGCTTACACTTAATATTTTTTTAGTAATTTATTACCCCCAATAATGCCTTTGCCTTTCTTATACCACATTTCATGTACAAGACAATTCAAAGTGCTTTACATAAAACATTACAGCAGGGTGCAGAAAGCAATACAAGTGCATTAAAAAAACAAAGATTAAAAGAAATGGAATTAGTGAAATAAAAACAGAAGGAAGATGCTAAAATAAAATAGATAAAATGCAAGAAATAAGTGTGGGGAAAGACAATATTAAAACATGATTCCAGCTTAAAAGAACCAGATGTAGATTTTGTCTTCTAAATAAAAACTAGTAAAATGCAGCAGAGAACAGGTGGGTCTTTAACCTGGATCTAAATAAACTGAGTGTTTCAGCTGATCTGAGGCTTTCTGGGAGTTTGTTCCAGACATGTGGAGCATAGAAGCCGAATGCAGCTTCTCCATGTCTGGTTCTGACTCTGGGAACTGATAAGAAACTGGAACCAGATGACCTGAGGGTTCTGGTAGGTTCATACTGGGTCAAGAGGTCACTGATGTATCTTGGTCCTAAACCATTCAGAGCTTTATAGACCAACAGCAGAAATTTAAAGTCTATTTTTTAACAAACAGGCAGCCAGTGTAAAGACCTCAAAGCTGGACTGACGTGGTCCACTTTCTTGGTCTTAGTGAGGACCCGAGCAGCAGAGTTCTGAATCAGCTGCAGGTGTCTAATTGATTTTTTTAGGTAGATAAACAGCCCTCTGATGGTAAAATAGGTATTTTACCTTTTTAAGTAAAATACATGTTTTAAGTGTGTTTGAAAGCCGCACACACATTGCATACACCCCGAAGATGGACTCCACCAACCGCCACGACACCACTGCACTCGATTCCCTCACCGGCACCAGGAGAGTACCACAAACTGCTACCTGGTCTGTGAGAAACACTGTAGTAGTGCAATATTTTAAGCTAAACTCAATAATAAGCTTAACTGTAATGGCCAACAATTAAAAAAACACTTTGCATGAACTAGAACGGAACAGAATATAGGGCTGGGCTTTTAATCGATAAATTTGACTATTTATTTTTATGAACATTTTGATTTTTTTCCTTCTTTAATATGCACCACAAATGCTCTCTCTGGGCTTCCATATTTAGCAGCGGCTTCAGCCCTCCCTCCTCACCAAAATGGTGTTTGTCTGAAAGCACTAACAGATTTGCAGTTAAGTGAGAAATGAGAAATGCTGCCCTCTTTAAGATGCAGATGAAAACAACTGCCCACAAACTCATTAAGAGGTGACTTATATCAGGGGAATTATTTCTACTATGGATCCTGTATGATAAGGATCCAGATAGAAAGAGATTACAGATGCAGTTGTGTTGCATCTCTATTCAAGATATGAAGCTGTTTAAACTCTGGAAAAGTTATGACTTTTACTTTTTATTGCTGTCATTCACTTATAGATAGATAGATAGATAGATAGATAGATAGATAGATAGATAGATAGATAGATAGATAGATAGATAGATAGATAGATAGATAGATAGATAAAACAAACATTTTGCATGCAAAAGCTTTAAGTTTAATATGCTTTTTTTTTTTTAAAAATAACCTCATATGTTTTAAGAAATATATAAAAATTTGCTTTAAGAATCAACAAAAATCAGATTTGGTTTCAGATATTTTTAGGCCATATCGCCCAGCCCTAACAGAATAATGCAAGAAAACATGCAAAATAAGATATGTTGAACAATCCAACACTTTAACTTAAAGGCAGAAGAGGTTAACACTAATTATTACACACAAAAACAAGCCTACAAACTTAATCACAGCCCTTCCTTATCCTGTTATTATCCACAGTGCAGCACACACCCTCGCTGACTACTATTCAGTCATGAATGTTACATACACCACCTTAATAATTTTTTTAAAAAAACACTTGATAATGGTCATCTTTGCTGCCTACTACTGATTTCAAGAATATTATGACTCCTTCATCCCAAGATACTGATTACAGACCAACAGATGGATCTTCTATTAGACTAAAAGACATTAACACTAGAGCAATTAATGCATCCAAACACAAACAATGCACTTGAGCTCTTTGTCGAACTCCATACATTAACGTTATATCATGCTGATGATGCACTCAGCCTCATGAATGGACTTTAGACACAGACACTGGGTTAACAATGGAGCTCTGTGGATTACAAAGATGTGTGCAGCCAGGCTGAGTGGCTTATGTGGTCATATAAACAACAAACACAGCCGCAGGTCAGACTCTCTCATGTTTGAGGCTATGCTAGTCTCCTCATTTTAATGAAATGCATCGTTTAAAGTGGTTTGAAGACAAACATTTAACCAGAACAATTTCCCAGTCCCATGTGAGGGAGAAAAAAAAGGCCAACAAATTATATCAGTGCTACTGTCAGCTGTGTGAGACAATCAGCTACTTCCTGAAACTGTGTACAGGAAAGGCAGAAAAAGATATTGGCATACAAGCTAAACCATGTTATCTATCAACTTATCAAGACAATTTAACTAGCCTACCAAGTGTGTTACGGGGTTAAACGATGGCGGCACCATAAAACGCGCTTTTAAAGCCGCAAACGTTAGACTGTAAAACACCAGGAGACCTACCTGAAAAGTCAAACTTAACTGAACACCAACTGTTGTTTTCTCAGCGAGGAGACATGTTTGTCCTGCTGCACCGTTTTAATGCTCGCTGGGTATCATGACTAAAAGCGACGCGGTTCACGGAGCATTTCCACGGCCGTTCATATGACCCACAACGAATACTGTGGTAATTAAAACAATAATAATACTGCAAATGCAGGGAACCAAAAGGTAGCGGTGGCCAAACTTGCTGTTAGGAAATACTGCAATTAGGTTTTGCTCATGCAGCAGCAGAACGGTGAGGTTCACGACTCGGTACCAGCTCGGATTCTCTGACGTCGGTAGTAAAGCCTTGATCACGTGACAGCTCTGCAAACTCTGATTAAGGTTTTATAAAACTAGAAATGGACCGAAGGTTAACTCCAGGTGCTAAATAATATATTCGCATAAAAAAGTATATGCATTTATTCCATTACTACCACTTCCTATAATTAAGAAAATGTATATACTTATAATATATACTTATTTATAACCTAAATACACATTGTAAATAAAATAAAAAGAACTAGGCAACTTGAATTCAGTTTGAAAACTTAAAAAGACATGGAAAAAATGGAATATAAACACGTACTTGCTAGCTTTTGACTACGGTGTATTTATACCAACTATACCATAACTTACCTGAAGTTCTTCCACCTGATGAAGGGCAACTGGAGGGAATTTAATACAAGGAGACTCGCTAAATTCAATCGCGCACAGCCTGGATTTAACTGACACCTATAAATAAATAACTGCACAGGCTTGAACAGCAGCCACTCCATTCTACTTCTTTGTACTTTAACATACTTTATGAGGGGCTTTAATTAAGAAAAAAAGCCAAAGTATACAAAGCTGCACGTGTACAACTGTTCCTACGTCCGGACAGAAAATGTTGTTGCTTCCTGTTAGATGCTTTTACGTACAATCGGAATTCTGATAACTTTGTGTTTTTAGCAAGTTTAAATTCAGCTAGACAACTACAACTAAAAATGTCATTAAAACCAAAGCTCCCAAAACCCGAATATGACTAAAACCGATGTTTGGCATTAATCCTAAAGCGCCATACTATTAATGATTATCACTCATTTGTTAATAGCTTTTCTTTACATTTGCCAGCTTTTGCACACTGCATGTAGGAGATCAAATCACCAACCATATTTCAAGTAAAAGGTATTCTAATCTCCTTAAACAAAATTGTAATAGGACTTCTCGGACCGAGCTTTCTCAGTTGCTCTGACCTTACACTGTTCAAGAAACTCATCAAAACCCATCTTTTAGAATCGCGTTTAATGATCTTAGATGGTTTTTTATTTTGTTTTAAATGGATATTTTTCATTTTTTTAATGTTTTGCTCTTTGTATTGTTTTCCTGCTGTAAAGCCATGTATTAAGAAGTGCTCGATAAAATGTATTCAGACTTGTTTGTATATGTAAAATAAATTGATTACACTAAATTCTCCCTAGAAGTGTGTGCGAGTGTGAATGGTTGTTTGTCCCCAATGTGTTGGCCCTGCGATGGACTGGTGACCTGTCCAGGATGTACCTGTCTCTCACCTGTTAATGCTGGGAAAGGCTCCAGCTTACCCGCGACCCGTAATGGACCAAGCTGTACAGAGAATGAATGAATGAAATGTGATCAAATAGTAATCAAACTATGGAATTAAATACTACCTTTTTATTACATTAGCAGTATTAAATTTGTTACTTCAATGAACAATACAGACACAATTTACTAATCCAAAATTACTCTATGCTCTGATATAATTACGCTAAGGTGACTAATTAATTCTCATCTAAATCAAGACTCTCACACCCATTGTCAGTTGTTTCAAAACTGGAGCAAGGTTGCTCATTAATATTATTCCAATCAATTTTACAAGTGACTTCCAAATTTAAGATCCAGTTCAAAATCTTTCTTTTCATCCAAAAAGCCTTAAAAAACTTGGTATCTAAATACATTTGTGGACTTTGGACTCCTTATACTCCTGCCAGATTTACGAGGTTCTCTGATCTTCATTCACTGTTTGTTAACTATATCTGACTTCGAGTAATAGGCTTTGTATCGTTTTGCCTTGTGTGAGGTTTCTTGCTTTCTCATACCTTAAATTTTTTCACCTGTCTTTTCCATCTATTTTAGACTGTTTCTACATTTTAAACCATTTGCTGACATTTCTTCTAATGTTGAAGTGATTGTTTAGCTGCATTTTTATGCAAAGCCCTTTTAAAATATGCAATATAAATACACTCCCCTGGTTAGCTTTGAGATGAACAATTTGTCTAACAAGTTGAGACAAATGCCATCAAATCTAAATGTCAGCATAAGAAACAGACATAAGTAGTGCTTTAAAAAATTTTTATATAAAATGGCCAGTAAAAAAAAAAAAAAAAGCAATTCAATTGAAAACATTAAATGAAAACAATGTTATGACATCATGGAATCTTTCTACAGAAAATTATTATAGTCAACTTCCAGTGCGTCGTTGGAACTGGTGGAGACAAGTTGAAAAAAATGGTACTTGTGTGTGTATTGGTCGTTCTAACCCAAACCACCAATCTACTACCAAATGTGAGACATCTACATTTCCGTGTGTGTGTATTTGTACATCTTTTAGTGCTCTTTATGATCTCCATCCTCCTCCAGTTTCCTGATCTCTGTCTTCAAGTGGTTGATGTTTTCTCTGCTGGCTTTTAGTTTGTCTTTCAACTCCGTGATCTCCTGACTTGTTCTCCTTTTTGCAGCTTCCATTTTCTCCTTTGTCTTCTGTTCTTGCTCACCAACTGTAGACAAAAACAAGAATGCATGAAGAAACACTGAAGAGATAGCCTCACCCACAGTGAATGCCATTTTGAAAAGCGCCACAAAATTTTCTTTGTGCGAATCACTGTGGTCAAATTATAACCAAGTATCAACAGCACGTGCACACACTTGATTCCACATTTAAATATAAAAGTACATACACTCCGTCTCATGCTTGTAGGCTCCCAGTGTAAGTTGTCTTGATGTAGTCAGTAGCTGCTGCATCATGGCAGTAGGATCCTGAAAGATCTGGGGGAGATGAACACATTTAAAGAAAAGCATGTCTATCAATTACTGCACTTTATCACCTAAAGTCATATTCAGAAACACACAAAAATACAGTATTGGCTGTGGTGACACATTAGATCGTTAGAGGACCTGTACCATTTCATCATAGAATTCAGAGACAACTGTCTTCTTAGGCATGGCACTGGAATCTGACTGGAACAGCTTCAACAAATGGTACAGAGTCACCTTTGAAAACAAAAACAAATCAAACATACAAACTGAGTGGTTAAACTCAAAAGCCACAGTTAATATAGTCTATCAAATATTACTCTTTTCAAATTATGTGAAAACTATTAACCAAATAAGTACAAATCAGTCCCACCATTTCCCCCTTAAAGAATTATGACAGATCTTACTGGTCTTTCATTGGGATCAATGAAGAAAATCTTGATGATGATCTCAAACTCCCCCCAGCCTGTCTCTGTAATCTCATATGGGGGCTTAGTGACCACTGAAGAAAGTAAATTAAACAGGCTGATTAATGAGTTGTATTTAGTGTGTCATATAACTTTTACATGCAATTCAACATTATAAATGACACTCCTTCTGATAATGCTTTTAACAGAGATTATCTCACCTCTTAACGGGTTACCATAGCTCTCATGTAGCTTGAACTGTATCTTCTTCACATATGCCGACATGTCCTGTGAGAACATTTTAATGTGTTTACATAAAATAAAGTTGTGAACCACAGTGCCAGCATCTAATCGAGCTAGGTTCCTTCTGAGTGCCTTACCTCATTTCTGTAAGGCTTTACGTAAACAGACCACTGGTGTGTGTGTCCGTCCTCTTCTCTCTTCTTCCCAAAGTAACGGGCAACATTCCCAAACACAATAGGCTTCACTATCGTCACTCCCTACAGTAAAACATGGCACGCAAAGAGAGAGGAAAAGACACAAGAAATGTTATACTATCGACGTAAATTCAAAACAATGACAGAATCACCGACAATGTTGATTTTCCTACAGTAAATAATTTTATTTAAACCAACTGTTCAACCTCAGCTATTTAAACCAGTAAAAATTCACAGCAAACTGTCGCGAGTACACTGAACAGACGTTACCTTAACGCGCCCCCCGGAATCTGGACCAAATTCACTCATCTTTTTAAACATAGTAAGCCTAAGAAAAGTTTGGGTTAAATCTTTAGCACACCCTAAAGGAATTTTATCATCCCGCCGTGTTCATATACGATTAGACCTGCCATTTAAGCATTGGAGATTTTACATACACAACGATATCCTATTATTGTGCTCCGTATACTGACACCGGAAGTATTGAGTACGAGATTTTTCTTCCGGTGTAAAAACCAACATATGAACAGAAATGTTCCGCCACGAAAAATAACGTTATAGTTTAACATGCAATCAAAACCACATACTAAAACGTAAATCAAGAAAATAAATGCTAACAGAAAGTTTAACCGAGTCCTATAAAAATATGAGTTATCGTTATATTGTTACTTAAATTTCTCAGTAACGCATCACCTTCAGTACGATGTGATCTAGTAGTCAAATAATCTGTTCTATAAAAGTAATTTAAAAATTACCCTACTACAAACAATGATCCAATGCTGTAATCGAATCCTGGTAATTAAGACGCAAATGTTAAATACGTCTAAAGCACAAAATATTCCATACCTTCATAGCTCGACCTGACCGAAGCTATCCGAACTGTGTGAAGACACTACACGTGGTCTTCATTAAACCAGATACTCGAAACGCATGAAAAAGAAACTGCAGGTCTGACCAGGGTGATGCATTCTGCCCCACCGATCTCAGTACGTTCCCCTGATCAGATTAGAAGTTGTTCGACTTACCACTTCCGTTCTACTTGTTCTATGGGTAGAAGGTAGCAGACATACCAATGACAACTTATATGCAGGGAAGACGCATATCTGACAACTTTGTTTTGTAACTTTGTTGATTTTACAGGTTCAGCAGCCTTTGCCTGGGCCCCTGTACTGGGGTGCACATTGTCAGATCCGTCCTACATCTTGTCTTGCCACAGCGTGGGCTTTAACGAGAATTTAAATGAAAATGTAAAAAGTCTGACCAAATTCACATTTCATACAATCTCAGTCACCCCTGCCATGTTTGCGGGTTACCAATAAGCGTAAACACTTGCTCATTTGGCACAAAACATATTTAATACACGTTTAGAACTCGGCAAGCCTCAAATTAAATCTGGATTTTCTTTGAAAACTCGTAAAATAGACATCTTGGGGCCCCCAGTGGATCCATTAAATTTCTGCAGATAAACAGCTCTTGATGAGTCTCTCTCTACACACACGTGTGTGTATATACAATAGATACCTAACCTGGTCCCTCTGATTCTGTAGTGTAGATTTAAAGTAGATCCACATCGCCTAAAGAATAGTGCAATTTAAATTTATTCTATGAACCTCTTGCCGTATGTTATTAACGCATCATTATTTACATGAACCTCTGACACTTAAAACATGTTAAATATTATGGTAAGGTACGAATAGCCATGGTTTAAAAACACACACAAAAAAGGAGGGGGTGGGGGGCAGGTGTATTAAAAAAGTGTGTTCATACTTCCACTACCTTCCTGAAGTAACTACTCATCCAGCTTTCTTTGTCATGTAATATTTTAAGAACAAATTTATTTTCAGGATTAAGTTTATTCTTTTATAAAACCTGAAAACCCAGAACGAACTCAATTAAGAAGTACTTTCTGGTAATATTTTATAAAAAAGAAACAAAAGAAAACCAAACAGAATTTAAGAGTTTTATTTAAAACTTGTGTGTACCCACCACACCCCTTTCACTGAAGACACATTTTTCAGATATTAGATTTCTAATTATCAGTAAAAAATAAAATTGAAAACACCCCATTTATTACAGCCTTTTGTACAATGCTCTTAAAATTTTGCAGCCCAGAGAAAAAGTCCTGCTCTCCACTGGGAATTCTAGATAGTTTTGACAGTGCATTAAATTTTATTTACCCCCCTTTCACACCTCACAGCAAGTCTCAGAAATAATCCAAATATTGATATTTTATTGCCTCCCAACTTATGAAAAAAATAGCTGGGGCTCTGCAAATACTTAGTTTAAAATGAACTCTATCAAACAATGTAACTTAAATATTAACAAGACTATTTTAAAAAGCTTCCAACTCCTTGTGCAGGGTAAAGTGTCTCATTAGATGCAGCAGAATCATCCAGACTTCTTATGCTCACATTTGCTGTGGATGCAGACCTGAAAACACTTACCTTCAGCACTGCAGAGAGAAGCTAGCACAGAGTGACTGACGGTTTACAAGTTCATGAGCAAATGAATAAACATCCATTCAATACAAAACACACCGTAAGGCAATTTTAATTAGAATTAACTGCAAATGAATCATGAGGGGTTTTTAAAATATAAAAATGCTGCAACTCTATTGAAATCAGCTTTCTAACACTTTTTTGAGTTTCCCATCCTTGGACTGGGGTTTACACATTTGATTTACCTGAAGTGCAGTATTAGTGCAGCTTATGGTCTTGAATGAAAACTGACATGATCGATTAACAAGTCATTTTAACAGTAATAATGAACGTCCAGCGAGTAACACAAAAAAGAGAAAAAGCAAAGTGTTAGCTTGCCTGATCCTTTTTTATCAATAATTCAGCTTTCTGTAACTTGTACAGCGTTTAATACTTAATTTCATTTTATGCATACCTGATCTGAGATTAAAGGCTAAACTTTGGGATGAACAGATTAGACACTATTTCACCACTAAACTGAGTCATTTGTTACAATTTTCCTCAATTTTTATTTCCTCAAATTAAAACTTGTATAGTTTCACAGTCCAAATTCATCTGTATTAACCCATAAAAGCTGAATACAGTTAATTTGTTTTACCCGTTTGGTCTCAAACAGTGGAAACATGAAAGATGTGTCCATCTTTCAAACCTTTCAGACAGCAAAGAATAAAAAACAAAACAACCTGACAAACATGCAAGACATTAAAATGACAGGTGGAAGAATAAAAAGGGTGCTGCATTGCATGGAATTGAACATTGCAGCACATTTCTACCCATTTTTAACAAGTTGGAAATGTCTTAGGAGAAAAACAGTCCTAACACATTAAATAGAACAATGTCTTTCACATTTATAAAACAGACCACAGTTTGGTTTTACCTAATTGTGGTGACGATTGTTCAGTGTAGTAACACATGAATGACACGTCAGAAGCCACTTTGTGAACAGCAGCATGTTGGTTATGATTTAACATCCTTAGCAAACAACTTCCCATAATGTTCTTATATAAACATTTAAACTTGTTCAGTCTATTTATTTCTACAACTACCCATCAGAAAACATTCAAAAATATAATACAACCCTGTTATTTGTCTTACCTTGTAAAAGCTTTTCCATTGAAAAAAAAAAAACAGAAAAAGACTAGAGCTAAAAGTGTCTAATGGAGTGAAAAACATTCTGCAGTCCAAAATATACATTTAATATAAATGAACTAAACATGTAGAGGAATTCACCAAATGCAAAGTGTACCTCAGTTTACATTTTTATTACAACATCTAGTTTTTAATCAAAAGCAGACATTTACAAACATACCAACCATGAAAAGAATAAATGAGAATGAGAGGGAGGGTAGGAGAGAAAACACCAAACATATACCCTATAAAACCTACTCTAAACTTAATGTACACAGTACAGCGAGCCAAAACAAAAGCAAAGATGTAATGTTTGTGTCTATTGTGGGATCTCACTGCTGTTTTGTTTCTTTGCCAAAAAAGCATCACAGGTACTCTTCATTAAAAAAACAAACAAAAAAAAAAAAAAAAGCTGTTTGGAAAGTTTTTGTTTTTACCATCTTTAGTTACCAGGAGCAAAGAAGTTTGGATAACAAAGCCTTACACACATCAGGGTCCTCCATCCACTGCTGAGGCAGACAACAGATAGAGAGAAGGGTGGAGAAGGAGATAAGAGAAATGGAAGGGGGTGGAGGAAGAGATGCTGGCTGTAGTCCTGTCCGGTCATGCAAGGTGAGCGGGATGGAGAGGGTGGGGTTGGTGGTGGTGCACTGAAAACATTCCTCCTTTTCCTTCCTTCCATCCTTGATCCTCGTTAGCTGAAAGGTGTCAAAACGAAGGGTGGTGTTTGGTTTCGAGCCAGCCCAATAGTAAACACTCCCCCCACTCATTAAGACCTCTACACTAGATAACAGCGTACTCCGAGGCTGGGTTCAATTCACCGTCTTTTTGGGTCATGAGCTTGTTGATCATACAAATCTTAGTGACTGAATGTGGTTAGAAAGATTTCTGTTTGCAAACTGGGCAAATAAATGGGTGAATTTTCTTTTAGGAAAGCAAGCTCTTAGTCACCCAGTTGACTGTGTATTGCTCCCAACCCTAGCACAGACACAGAAACATATCATGCACATTTCTGTTGAAAATGTCCAAGTTAATATGAAATCGATCAGCAGCTACACATAAGAAAACATTCATTTATGAACATCCTAAAGATTTCCTTCAGTCACTATTAAAACAAATTGTAACGGTATGCATGCGGAGTACAGCTGTTGACATGTCACGTGTAGGACTCTGACATAAAAAGAGGTTAAATGTATATTTTGAGACGTGGGACAAAGGACTTGAAATTTCTGAAAAAGGGTTGTTGACAGTGAACCTGTTTACATGACCAATAAAACCAGATATCTGGGAGTAATCAGTAATAGTACCGTATTTGAAAAATCCTTGTGTACATTACTAGTCTATTCTGCAGCCTTTCCCAAACTGGGGGTCCTGACCCCTACGGGGGCTCTCAAGATCATTTCAGGGGGTAGCCAGATCATTGTAATAAAAATATAGCCTATATTTATCAAATAAATTTGGGATTTTTATCAAGGCTGTCACAATTTGTTAATGCGAAGAGTTTCAAGTCAAATGAACATGTTATTTTTTTAACACATTGACGCCATGTTAAAAATCTAAACACCAACTTAGTTATCTTCGGAGTCATGGCGAAAAAAGGAGTCATGGGAACCACTCCATTATCAGTTTTATTTCGGAGTTCGTATGTGCACAGTGACATCACTTCCTGTCACTTTCAAAACATCCGGTCTTTGTTGAACATGGCGCCGCCATGTTAGCAATAAGCTCTTAAATAGTTAACAGGCAAATGTTTTACATCAGTGGTTACTAAAGTTTCTGATAGTTTTGCAGCCTTCCTTTTAGATTTTTTTTTTTTGGGTTTCCAGAAATAAAAATTATTACAAGTGCTGTTTTAAAAATTTTAATTTGGCCCTATCTCAGCGTGAGAAGCTGATTTTGGACGGAAGTGACGTAGCTCTTTGCAGATGCGTAAAAGAATGAAAGGAATCAGATTTACAGGTTAAACATGCATGAAGACATCTGGGTATAGGAGAAAAAAATCTAGGTGTGCTAATTTGATATCTCATAATCTAATAATAGCAGTTATCTGATGAAGGATTTTAGATTTTGCCTAATACATGACCACTTGAATTATCTGACTACCCCAGAAATAAGGTAGTGATCAGATTTCTGGGCTGCATGTAAACTGGCTCATTGTTCAGCAAATTTGAAATGCAATGAGCGACTTTTCCCACAACCGACTCTTTTATTTATCAATTACAAAAACATTATGAACTCCAGTGGTTGATAAGACTATATCAATAGAACAAAATTATGTGTAACTCATGAAAGTCAGCAAAACCACTATAGATTTAACCAAAGATAGACTTATTTTCACTGAAATCTGAGGTCTACAAAGCACCAGTGTTAATTTAAAAAATGAACCATGACTTATGCGGTTTTATGTAAATAACTGGGCTAAGACCATTTTTTCCCCTCCTGTAGTTGATTTTCACACATCTGGAGCAAACTGGGCTGTTTTATTTTTAATTGTGTGAGGATATTTACATTACATTGTACAAGTTTGGGTGGACACACGACAGAGCTACATACTGTAAACCTTTAACCACACTGGCAAATACCATAATAACTATACCTTCTTTAGACTATTTTCCAAAGAGGACAAAACAAAGAGTAAGGGACTTAATGGGCTCTAACAGAACAAGTTAATTAATACAACAGCCAAGTGAGCTATTTATCAAGATATATACACTACCGTTCAAAAGTTTGGGGTCACTTTGCCATGGGATTCAATAGAGAAGTGACCCCAAACTTTTGAACGGTAGTGTATATATATATATATATATATATGTGTGTGTGTGTGTGTGTGAAGAGAGAGAGAGCTTAAACCCAATTGAAAAGAAAAGAAAGAAAAAAAAAAAAAAACTAAGTAAGGGGTCACTACAATTTTATATTTCCGGTGATCTAACAAACAACACGAGCCAAATAATAGAATATTTTGCGCTAAAAGAGAAAAAGTTCATCATGCAAGGTACAGAAACCTAGAGGGAATTTGTTATAATTATGGTAGCACTAATGAGAGAAAGGACTGACCAGATAAATGTTAAAAAATTCTTTCAACAGTAACATTTTTTTTTAGAAGAAATGGTTAAAAGTCATTTCGTAATCTCTAGCTTTGAAGCCCCAATTAAGTACTGCTTCCATGGTCCACAAATGCCAAATAGTTAGGGTCGCTATCAAGTACTTCCAGTACAGATGTGACATGGTTTAAATATTCAGTTTTATCCTGTATTCATGGTGTTCGGCCATAGAAATGGTTAACATGGTAGATGGCTGCACAAAAACAGCTTAGCTCATTTTCATGAAATACTGCTATCAAGCTCAATGGAAAATCAACACTATTAATTAGACGAGACAATGTCCATATCCAAAACTTTTAACAACTGTCAAATTACAGTAAAAACCAGCATTTTAAGGAATTTAAATTCAATGGACGTTATTTGAAAAACGTAACAGTGCAGCAGTTTTAGTTAATACAGCATGAAAATGAAACATCAAACCAGGGTCAAGCAGTCCATTGAGTTTGGGGACAACCAACATTTCTTCCTTCTACACGTCATACTTACCTTTTTCTTGTGCTAGAGTTGTATTGATATGTTACTGCCGTGTCCTGAGTCACTATGTCAGCAAAAAAAGCTACATGTTCTCTTCGAATGACCCAGATTCTGTGAAAAATGTTCACATTTTTAACTTAGAGTGACAACTAATGACGATCAACGGTGAAACTAATGGCTTACAGATGCTTTAACTGGGTTAAAATATAAATTGTATTTTTTTTTGTTTAGTACATTAACAGAAATTACTTTTTAGTCATGAGCTCCTATTTCATCTCCTTTGCTTTATTTAAAATTACATGAATGCTAGTTTCTAACCTGTGGGTAAAACTGTTTAACCCTGGTTTGACATTAGCAAATAATCTTATGTTTTAAAAAATATAAATCCCCTGCCTGAACAAAGCCTGAAGACATAGCAGAGATAGGAATCTCAGCTTTTAATACACACTGAATTCTCTCATGATATATGAACATATAAAACAATGTGAAGCATACCTAGACACAACAAATGGCCACACTACATAACGTGATATGCATTCAATTCTCAGCTGTTTTCCAGATTTACAAGCTCTGACATGCTAAATCTAAAGGCATGGAGCAATGGAAAATGGACATATTTGGACATGGAAACGTTTGCCCACCTCCATTTGATCATTTCATTTACACTCCATAAGACATTTTCTTTTTTGTGGCTAAATATTAACCAACAAATGCATTTTGGCATCCACACATTACTTAAAGTCACCAGGCCTTGTGTCCACTGGAGATCTCTTGTGTAATAATGGCCGCTTGATGTGAGAAAACAGATTTGATTGCCATTTCAACTTGAATAAGGTTTTTCCATTCATGACAACACAATGAAGTTGTACAAATGCTGTGCAAATGAGAGGGACAAGAAAAAAAATATACCATGTATAATTCTCAAAATGTTATTTCAAGAGGTTTCCAGTGGACATAAAGTCTTATTTTCCAGGAAAATGTGTTACGTAAAAGGACAGTTGCTTAGAACAAAGGACAGATTAACTCAGGGAGCACTAAGAGATTAAAATCAGCATAACTAACTATTCATTTCATATTGCCAATACAGTTACAAAGTCACATCATCTTGGGTTTTGCTAATATTCAGAATTCAGCTACTCGACAAGTCAAGCCACCCCAAATAATATTTGAGTACAGAGGAAACAGGTACACTTAGAATAAACTGAAAATATCACTTAGGTGACTAACACATGAAGCATAATTCCAGCTCTGTGCTGGAAAATCAATTAATTTGAACTTAGTGAATGAAATTTTCACCTGGAAGCTGAATTAACACGAGAAATATTATTTGGGGTTTGGCACAACTGTACAGAGATGCTGAAGGTCCCATGTAACTGCAGGGCTCTACTTTATAAAGACTGCTTTACATACATTAACACAGAAATCTGAGTTCTTCAGCAGTAAAAAAACATCAGAGCGACACAAACACTATTTCATCTGCAGCTCCAAAAATGTGCTCAAGTCGGTTATTCAACATGCAAGAGACGCAGTGGAAAACTACATCTTCCCACAAAGATCACACAATCATTTACAAAACCCTGAAGCTGAGGATCCCAGACAAGCACCAACAAGTCTCAGAGAATTAACCTCAGATATTACAGATAAATGTAAACAGCAACACACCAACAATGTGCTATAAATATTACTCATGTACAAGCTGGTGAAAAGTAGCATTGGATAATTCATCTATAGTTCCTTCATGACATGACAATGCCAACAGAACGCTGAATGCTCAGACACAAAAATGTTTTACCTCCAGCCAATTTGGGTTTATTTGTTCATTTTTCATTATGTGTCACTAAATGCTGCAGCCTAACTGACAAATATTTACAATTAAATGTTAACAGAACTTGTAAGATCTGCAATAAATGAAACAAACAAAAACAAAAAACGAACAAAAAGACTTAAAATGAATACAGCAGATCTTTTGGATACAAAGCCAATAATAAATCAGTTAAGATAAAAAAATTTCCCCTGATCTTTGCTTAAAACAGCAATGTTTTAAGCAACATTGTGAGACCCAGAATTTAGGCATAGCTTTGGAATACCACAGCAGAAATCACACAAGTATGATTCATTTTCATGTTTTCCATCTAAACCTCAATGTTTACAATGAGGTGCATTATAGAGCACTGCCACATAATAAAAACAGTCAATTTCACAGAAATAAAACGTCAAGAGACACGACTCACATGCAAACATGTGGTAATAACATTGTAAAAATGTCTGCATCCAACATTTAGATATTAACATTTTTAATAAGGATTTACTCTCTCTTATTTATGACAAAGTTTTATATTAAACTACTAAAGTCAGACATAAGGGAACGACATTACTACTGAAGGAACATTTACAAAATAATTTATCTGCTATTGATCAGGTGAACATTCACTTTTTTTCTGTTTCCATTCTAAAAATCCAATCGAAACTGAACAAACAAGCCATGTCGAATGCTGAATTCATACTAAACAGTGTAAAAATTAGGCTTTATTTTGACATCCAGCTCCAGGCAACCCATGAAAAAGCTATCAGATCAAGGATACTAAAAACTAACAGACATGGTAAGTTGTAACATCTACTAAAATGGCTTTTTACCAGTCACTCTGAATAGTAGAGCTAAAAAATTTCTCCATATCTGGTCATTAGCCATAGCTGCTGGTAAAACACAAAATTCTGACAATTTCATATAACTTGATATTTCAAGAGCCCAAGTAATGTATTAGAAAGTTTATCTGGTCAGGCAATTCAGTTCATATATGGATGTACAATTATCAGTGTTTTATTTAATTAATATGCACATGTTCGTTAAGAGTTCACATATTCACAGAATAAAGCAAGTGTGACCAGTGAAATTTGTAATCTACCAGCTGCTGAAGCCTGATAACCAAAAAGTATAAAAACACAAAGTTCATTTTCAAGAACAATCAGTATTTCCTAGTTTTCAGAGTCCAAAAAAGTGCAATATGCAGCATAGCAATGCATTGTGTTTACATACAGTGTCTGAGACTATATACAAACACAGTAATAGCCCATCACACTATATATCCAAAGTCTTACTTACCTTTTACCTACCTCCCACCACACGACTGAGTTTTGAAAGCTTTCCTCTGCTTACCCCCACTTTTCTTCATCCAAATGATTTCTCATGTTCAGAATAGTATCTACTGTAAGAAGTTGGCTTATTTCACGGCTTCTTGCAGGATTTGTTGTTATGTTGGGAGCTTGACCGATGCCATATCCAATTAAAAAAAGAAGGGGTGAGCTTTCAGAAAAGCCTTCAAAACCTGATCTGTGTTTTCCTCTTCTTCCATGTACGTCAGGCTGGCTTAGCCCCAACTAGTCTTTTTCAGTCCAGGTCTAACACAAATGTAACAATACAGAAAAGAAGAAAAAAGTTGCACTCACCTCCTTTCTCTGCTAGCGGTGGCGATACTCCCTCTCTCTCTCTCTTTCCCGGTCTCGATCCCGGTCCCTCTCCCGATGGCGATCGCGCTCACGACTGCGCTCTCTGTAATAATCCTCGTGCCTGTCGCGACTGCGTGATTTGTGTCGCCGGCTCTTTTCCCGAGACCGGCTATGGTCTCGTTCCCTGGAACGTTCTCGCCTAGTGGAGATAAAAACAAATGATAAAGCTGAGTTTGTTATTGGTCTGTTACAGCCTGTGAACTGCTTAAGCATCTCATTTAAAGGCCTTACCTTGAAACAGAGCCATAGCTCTTTGATTCAATACCATGAAGACAGTCCTGCAGCGAACTGATGAGGACCTTACAGCGGTCATCTGCGGAGACTTTGGACTGCTTAATTAGACTAATGGCTGTCACCAAAGTCTCTATAGCGCTGCCATAATCAGCTAAAAAGAACAAAAGACAAAAAAACCCCACAAAGTTATATTAGAGTAATTTATCTTAGTCTCACCATTTGTCACCATTGTGTTCCATGCAGCTTCGATTCCTTTGCTTGTCATTGTTACATCTCTGAGCAGAATTAACATAATCTTAACCATCAACTTGAATTTTAGATCACATCCCAAACAAACTGTTCAAGGAAATCTTCTCTTAATAAATACAAAAGTAAATCTTGAGTTCCTCAGGGTTTTGTTCTTAGAAGAGATACTATTAGATAACATGACATAAATTTTCATTACTACAGATAATACTCCGCTATACTTATCCTTGATCCTTAATGAAACCAATCAGTTGTTCAGATTACAGAGATGTCTTAAAGACAGAAAGGTCTAGATGACCTTTGAAATGAGGTTGTCGTCTTTGCAGCTGAGTGACTTGGGAAGATGAGGTCAATCTATATAAATTCTCTAGATGGCAATACTTTGGCTTCCAATACTCCATTTATAAACCTTTGACCATCCTTTGATTAGCATATACAAAAAAAATTCTAGGACCATCTATTGCTAAAATTGGTATGAAATGGTATCTGTGTTACCTGCACTGGCATCAGATACAGCCCTAGAAATGGCACTTGAGGAGATGGCTCTGTTCCTGTTCATGATCTCCTCAAATTCTGCCTCACTCAGAGGGGTCCGTGATGACTCCATCTCTCTACAAAGTAACAAATAAAAACATCAGTTATCTATAGAACCCATTCAAACTAGTTAAACAACTTAATAACAATTTACTGTGGTGTGATTTAGAGAGATCTTGATTCAGGATGCAATAGTTTTTTTTAGCTGGTTGTACCTGCTGCTGACTGCTCTTACCTGCCTCCTGGACCATAGTCTCCTCTCTCATATGGTGGTGGGCGTCCATATGGGTCATTTGGCCCTGGGGGGCCTCGACTGTCATTAGGAGGCATACTGTTATTACCGGGTGGGGGGAAGAAGGCAGGGTTCACATGAGGAGCTGGTGGTGGCCCACCTGGTGGGGGACCTGCCAAATGTGGAGGAGGAGCCAAAGCCATTGGGGGACCAATAGGGCCTGGAGGACGTGGGGGGAAGGGTCCTGGAGGAGGTGGGCCCTGTTGGGGGGGTGGGGGACCAGGGGGAGGGCCATAACCTGGAGGAGGTGGGCCTGGGGGAAGAGGTCCAAGCGGTGGCTGGCCAAACTGACCAGGGAAGAGAACAGGGGGAGGTGGTCTGTCACCACGATTTGGAGGCCCTGCTAGAGGAGGGGGGAGGCCCTGACCAGGAGGTGGTGGTCCAGGAGGGCCAGGGGGACCAGGTGGACCAGGAGGAGGTCGTGGAGGACCTTGCATCCCTATGAATACCAAGAATCAAGACAGAAGCACATGAATAAATTTTAACATAGTTATTTTGTATTTAAGCTGAATTAACAAAACTCCCCGGAGAATTTTAAAATTAACACAGTTTGTTGCCAAAAATCCCTAAGACACAATTGACAGATTCAAATTCAACATGCAGCACATGTTTGCATGGCTCCATCATTGTCAGTAGTCTGTCATTTCTCTGTATCCTTCATACAGATACAGCATGGTGCTGGTTGTGGGAACTCAAAGCAGGTACAATGACAAAGACAGAAAAAAGCAAGCCAATGCTACAAAAAAGGTACAAAATAATGCTGAAAATTAAATCACAAGGCAGCAGACCAGATGAGGAAATACAGCTGGAGCAGTTTGTTGCAGGGTCTTTCCCTGTACTTTATACTAGACTCATTTTCCTTAATACTTGAACAAGAGGGTACACTGCTTTACAGTGGAAATGGTCCCACAAGTTAACAATTGTACAACTGCACTACTTAAAAAGAGGATTTTGTGACTAGATATAGTTGTCAAACTGTGTAGAGATGAAGATAACTGACAGTTACAGGAAGGTAAATAAAATATCTACGCAATAAAACTCGAGTATTTGAGACAGTAAACAATAGATTCTTCATTGAAAATCTTAGGCATAAGATTAAAAGATCAATCAGATCAGTCGAGGTGTTTCACCTCTGCTATGCCAGCTCCCGTTCCTGCCCCCCGGCGGGAAGGGACTGAAACACATATCCATCAGAGGGCCATCTTGGTGCCCAACCAGATCTGGTCTGATCCCCGAGCCTAATGGGGAAGAAAGCAAACCAATCACAACTCTTCCCTCTATGAAATTCTTGCTCCTATCTAAAGGCCTGACGCAGCCCAACGGGGTGGGGCACCAGCCACTAGGGAAAAGAATAGATGTGAAAAGGGCGGGATGGAGGGCAATAGATGCTTTCTGCAAAAAAAAAAAAAAAAAAAAAAAAAAAAGAAGGAAACGCTATTCTCTCCTACTGCTTTAGCATGGCAGGCAATCCAGGGTCTTTAGAGTTTAAGGTTGGTGGCTTGTCAAGTTAAGCTTTAAGCAAACTGCTTGTCTGGGAATGTTGGATAATGTCAGCAAGCAAAAGACTGTAGCCAAGTAAGGATTTGTTCAACTGGAGGTGAAGTGGGACAGACAAAGAACAAACCAGATGATAACAGAACAAGCAAAGACAAAAAGCCTACCAAGTGAGAAATAAATACGCCTCCAGAAACACATTACAATAGACCAGTATTGGTACCATGCAGGTGTGAGAAGCAGCAATGTGCTCGCTGAGCAGCACAACCAGACAAAAAGCAGAATTTCAATTAAGCCAAGTTTTCACGGCAGCTGTCAAATTAACTGAACTATTTCAACTTCAGCTACGATGCTGTTGTTAAATAAGAAGCCAGCAAACATCAGACATCAAAACTCAACTGATCCATAAACCTCAATAAACACCACCATGTTATGTTATTTACAGTGTTCTTACACTGTAATTAATGACAAGTATGCATTGACAATGCACCTATCCACCAAATTTATACCTATTTTATTATACAGAACTTTGGTCAGGCACGTTGTTGTTTTTAAAGTGCTTTATAAATAAAGATGGTATGGTATAGTGCTGAGACTGGCTAATGACTTAACTCAGAATAGATATATGGTTAAAAAAAATTCCCAAAGAAAACTTTTTTCATAATATTTTTTTCCCAGATTTCTTCAATAAAATTCAAACAAATACATTTTAATCATCTATAATAATTTAACATTATTTATTAATTATTATATATTATATATATGTTATGGCTAAAACTATTCTTTTTCAACGTTGAACAAAAATATGGTCAGGAAAACATTTTTATCACAAGCTCAGGTTTTCTGGTACAATTAAGCCATCACAACCTTCAAGGTGACTTGATTTTTCACAGGTTAATCAGGTAAAAAGAGTTTAAATGTCTAAACTGAGATAAGCAAGCACTGTTGTTACAAGTGGCTAAATTAATCATATTTAGGCCCAAACTGGTAAACTCATTTCTTAAAACCTGGAGTTCTTTTCATACTCATATTATTTGTTGTAATTATTATTTTTTCCACATATTTGTACTTAAAAAAACACACACACACACACAAAAAACAAAACAGAAAACCACCAAAGAGTCAGTGCTTTTCCAACTCAATCACCAACCAGTATAAAACTTGTTTCCAAACTAACCAGGGAAGTGTGGCGGTGGACCTCCAGGCCCTACAGGACCAGGGAAGCGGTCTCCTCCAGGACCAGGTGGTCCTGGGAACCTGCCTCTTCCCCGACCGGACATGGGGAAACCACCACGGGGGCCTGCACCCGGAGGACCAGCTTTACCTTCTCCAGACATCTGACCTGACTGGGTACCTGTGGGGAACAATTACAAACTTAGACTTCCATTTAAATAAAAGACATGTACACAGTTAGGCACATGCAACAGCTGCATGACTAAGCCAACTTTAAACTGACATAATCCATTGTGTTGCAATGTTTACTTTTAGCAGATTTAGGGCTGAGATATATTTGCTGTTAGCGACACGTCCGCGGACGTATCATGGCTGCCATGCATTCCTATTGTTCATTTGGCATGCAGGCCACTCGTGTTGATGCAAGGTAATGTGTCACACGTGCGAGTTGCAATATTGAATTGAACGCTGGTGGTGCTTATGCGAACAAGAGCATGAACATGACAGATCAGAAGTAAACACGACGACGGATATTTTAGAAGACCATCTGTCGGACATTGTCAACAACTATCGGCATTTGTATGATTTTTACTCCCCATCGCACAGTGATGAATAAACAGTTGGCAACAAATTGGAAGTATTTTTGGAGTTGATGCCCCAGAAAAACAGTGTGAATGGTGGATTGACCTTTTCACTATTTTAAAGTCCAAGTGTATACTGCTTCTAGCTTTGACCTCCGGTGTTGAGCATTTTGGCTGTGTCATGCTTTCGTCGTTTGCAGCAAGTATATATACAAACATAGCAGAACGCTGAAGTGTATGCTTGCATTCACAGTAAGTATATCCTAACTCTAAGTCTGCTGGCTAAATGAAAACTCAAAATAATAAATAGATACAGATGCCAGCAGTGCACCTGCACCACTTACTCTTACGTGATTGCATCTCAAACTGGCTGAGAGACTGTTTATTGCATGGCGTGACGATGGGATTCTGACCATGGAGCTCCCTCTTAGACAACAGCTCCATTAACTTTCTGGATGATGCCTCTGAGCCGACACACACAAGAGCAAACCTGGAGAAGATCAGTAGGGAAGCAGAGGACATACATAGTCATATATCTGGAGGGGAACATCCCACCATAATCAGTTGAGATCTGGTGTAGATGGTTTGTATAAAACTGCATTTGACTCACAAAGGATGTGCAGAAAAAGAAAAAGCAGAAAACTATCCATAACAGCAGACAAAGAACAACTGCAAAGAGCTGGCCCGTCATATGCGACATCCCACGCTGAACTTCCAATACACAGCAAGAAGTAATCAATATAAACTCTGATTTACTTTAATTGTGTCAGATAAAAATAACAATGACCTTACCCTTTTGACTGGCCATTGGCTCTATTTTCAAAGAACTTGATTTCTAGCACATCTGTGATGCCTATTGACCGGATAGCTTCAGTCAGGTCCTCATCTGTTGTCCACTGTAAAAAGACAAAAAACATTCAATGAATTAGCACCGATTTGCCCAATTTGACATTTATACTTATTTTTCCTTCTAATATAATCCGAGTTATCATTTGAAATGGTAAAAAAAAAATCTGCTTGGATGACTTATACACACCCATGTGAGATTTCCTATGTAAAGGGCAATCCTTTTGCCTGTGTAAGTGTATACAACGTTGGGAGGGGCGCTCTTTCCTCCCTCTGAGCCACCTGGTGGAGGCAGCGTATCCAGGTAGTCGCGGTCTTCTGGAGCATCTCCATTATTGGCTGATGGCGATATTACATCATCATACAAGTCGATCTGTTCATGGACTGGGTACTCCACTTCCTGTTGTAAGACAGCAGCCATTGAGTCAGATACTTACACAAATGTTGACAAGATAAATAACATACATGTCACCTGTGAATGTAGATATGAGCAGAATCTGCATCACAGCTATCATCATGTCTTTCTTGTTTTTGTATTCTTTTTTAAAATGAAAAGTACAGTGAAAACATTTAGCTTTGTGTGTATGTATATATCTATATCTATATATATTTATAAACATGGACAATTGAGTTTAAGGGACTGGGGATTTGGGTTTCTCTCCACAAAACTTAGTTTAAGCAGTTTAAAATGTCCTTTGAAAATTGTGATGTTATGATACTGCATTATGTTAGCTCTGTTCCCCAAGCTCCCTTTCATCAATACATAGTGGACAAGTCAACATGACTCTCGTCTATAAGGTGTTTTGCTAATAAATATAGAAAGATAATTTAAACCTCAATAACAAAAGTTTATATAGCTTATCTCACACAGAAACTGACAAAAGGGGCGTGTGTTGAGGAAGAAAACATCTACCGCGCAAGTTAATGCTACAAGCTAGTTTCTAGAGGTTAGCTATTTTTTCTTGAAGTAAATGCGTCCTTTATTCGCATATTTACCATTTATGACACTATCAATTTAAAAAAAAAACACATCACTTAAGCTCAATTCAACTAAAACTGTGCGTTCACAAATCTTCAAAACAATGGACTTGCCGAGCACGACCGCCTGAATAACTGCGA
Organism: Melanotaenia boesemani; assembly: GCF_017639745.1. Taxonomy (NCBI): domain Eukaryota; kingdom Metazoa; phylum Chordata; class Actinopteri; order Atheriniformes; family Melanotaeniidae; genus Melanotaenia; species Melanotaenia boesemani. The sequence continues at coordinate 20,908,069 of NC_055704.1, forward strand.
GTTTGGCTTAGGCCAGCTAGCTGCAGAAACTGCGTGTATTTAGCTTATTAGCCCGCCACAGAAACCATGCGGAGGCCAGAATGCACGCTGCACTGTAAAACTATTCGTATATACATTTGGAAACACATAATTACATACATACATATGTTTAAGTTGTATATAAATGGCTGCATTAAAAAAAACACAATTTGTTCAATGTTCACACAAGGAATGCAACACCGTTCGGCGATAGCTGAGGTGCAGGCTTGCAGCATGGTGAAAAAGGCCTCCATGCAAATAAAGCTTGCTTGGGGAGCACAACACGCCATTATCTGATTCTAATATCACCAGAAGGTTACGCAAATGTATAAAACACGGAGCTATAGAGGGGGGTGTTGTGAATATAAAATAAATACCTGGTTAAATTCCTCCTCAATTTCGGCGTAGATATCAATTTGATCTGCGCCGTCCGCCATTTTCCTTCGCTCCGTCGCTCCGTCCGCACGGCGGTGCAGAGCAACAGCGAAACCCAAACAATGAACCACAGTGCGGATGCAAGCGCCCCTGCTGGTCATCTTTACTCACCACAACACACAGCAAGAGCCGGTTACTATGATAAAGATGCACAGTTGCCAAATAAACAAAGAAAAGGAAAGACAGAAAATAAATAAATAAATAAATAAAACCGAGGAATAATGCATCCATTGGTGTACATAATTCTGAGGAACAAAAATAAAACCAGGATTCATTAAATGGAATTGATTTCTAAGGATATGAGAATATCAGTAGACAAAAATCCACACACAATCCACTCTGCTTTTAAACTCATTCAAGGAGTCATGAATAAGATTCCTTGGACTGTTTTAACCTCACACACTACTTTATCGGGTAAATGTTGCTAGTACCGGCGGGTTGGACCCGCTTTTGCTTTCATAACTGCCTTAATTATTTGTAGCATAGATTCAACAAGGTGTTGGAAACTTTCCTAAGAGATTTTGTTCCATGATAACATCACACTGCTGCTGCACATTTGTCGGCTGCACATCTATAATGACAATCTTCTGTTACACCACATCCCAAAGATTATCTATTGGACTGAGATCTGGTGACTGTGGAGGTCATTGGAGTACAGTAAACTCATTTTCATGTTCAAGAAATAAGTTTGAGATGGTTAGAGCTTTAATGGTGCATTATCCTGCTGGAACAGAAGATAGTACATGGTGGTCATAAAGGGATGGACATGGTCAGAAACAATACTCTGTTGCATATAAACAATGCTCAGATAGTACTGAGAGGCCTAAAGTGTGCCAAGAAAATATTTCCCACACCATTACACCACCAGCAGCAGCCTGAACCATTGATAGAAGGTATGATGGATCCATGGTGTAGCAGCTTAAATTGAGACTCATCAGACCAAGCAACATTTTCCCAATCTTTTATTATCCAGTTTTGGTGACTTTGTGTGAACTGTAGCTTCAGCTTTCTGTTCTTAGCTGACAAAAGAGGCATCCGTTGTGGTCTTCTGCTCCTGTAGCCTATCTGCTTCCAGGATGAAGGTGTTGTGCATTCAGAGACTGTATTCTGCATACCTTGGTTGGAATCATTGGTTATTTAAGTTAGTTACTTTTCATCTCACTTCCAAATAGTCTCACCAACCTCATCTGACCTCTGACATCAACAAAGCATTTTGGTCCAGACAGCTGGATATTTTCTCTTTTTCTTTGTAAACCCTAGAGATGGTTGTGTATGAAAATCTCAGTAGATCAGTAGCTTCTTAATTATTGAGAAAAGCTACGTTCAGTCACATAAATTGCCCTTTTTTCCCGATCCTGGTCCCTGCTTTAAACATCAGCAAGTCGTCATAAGCATGTCTGCATGACTAAATGCATTGAGTTGCTGCCATGTGATTGGCTGATTAGTTATTTGTGTTGACAAACAACTGTATACTTGCGTATAATGAAGTGGCTGATGAGTATTTGTGATTTTACCCTCTCTGAGGATCAGCCAACTTTGAGACTGCTTTAATTCAAAGTGTTATATTGTATCTTTATAGGTGCACTCGTATTTATCATAGACAAACTTATCAAAACAAAACTGACAGCAAATGAAGTACAAAAATGTGGATTTAATTTCCATCATACTGTACAAATCATTACCTCAGTTAATTTGTAAATGCTATCAATACAATTAAAAGAATACTTTATAGTGGAAAGTGCAAACACAAATGGGAAAGATGGACTAAATGAGTTTCATAACACATGACACATCTCTGAGCCAGTCACTTGAGCAGGCAAAATCAGTCAACTTAAGTTTATGCATTTTAAATTAATTAAAAATATAATATAAAAACATACATGGATACTCACAGGCCAAAAAGCAATGAAATGTTGAAAAATGTAGTTTAAAATATAAAACAGGCAAATATACAAAAATACCCTATGCAGTTTGATTTACTGTATTAGTTTACATTTGTATTATCACAAGATATCTCCAGGTTTCCTCTTTATTTCTCAGATAAAGCACTTCCAAACAATCTTTACAAGCAAATTCAAATCAAATCCATGTTTATGCATCTTTTTTTAAATACAATTTTATTATTTTAAATGTGAATCCAAATATTTGAATTGCACCCTGTAAAAACTGACAACACATTTCTTATTCTTCCTGTGTCCAGGCCAAAAGACAGACAAGTACAGTATGTACACACACAGAAAGACACAAATGATCAAGACAAAAAGGCATACAAACATTAAAAAAAAATCACAGGAAGAAATATTTTTGCAATCTAATCTTAATAAAACTAAACAGGAAGATCCAGACAGAGCTGATGAGCCATTCTATTTAACTATATTGCATCTTAATACTCATGTTATACTGAAGTTATCTTCATTAATTTAGCTTAAATGTGATTGCTAGGCACTGAGCCATTATCTTATCCACTGGCATTGCGATGTTATCCATTAATTGTGCAAATGACCATGTAAATGAAGCAGGAACTCAAGTGTTTCCCTCTTGTACTGCTCTCCTCCCAGTGGTAAATAGTCAACACTTAAAAAAGAAGAAGCAAATGAAGCAAATGAAGTGTAGTGGATTATAAAGCATTGCATGTGTTTGTTTACCAGAAGTGTGCATGCTTGCAATCGCATATATAATATGCATGTGTGTCTGCAATATTCAGCACCATGGGATATGAACAGGAAACATGTTTCTCCCTTGAAGTTTGTTACATGGCCTCTTGTGATTTATAATTCCCTTTTATTAATGACGCTAACACCTTTATCTCTTTTGTCCATTTTCATTCTGAGATGCAAAGCAGAGCATGAGAAAATCACAAAGTGAAAAGTCTCCATGGCAACAAGGTCCCATTAAATTGCTTTTTCTTCTTCTTTTTTCCTTGCAGTTTTCATTTCAGACGCATTGAGTCCCAGGAGCTCACCAAGAAATGCCACATCAAAAGTCGTTGAAGAGAGACTTGGTTTGCAGCCATTGTGAGCAAATTTTGCAGAATCTGTTGTTAAAAAAAAAAAAAAATCCACCAGAGGTGAAAGATATGCAAACTTGAGTATTTTTGACTGCCCCTTTACACGAGAAAGGGGGAAACAGTAAAACTGTCCATCATCAGGAAACAAGAGCAACAATGGATAGACTGATGAAGAGGAGAGAGCCTGAGACGGATATAAAATATGCTCCTCCACAGTCATTGGCGTTCTCCTGCAGGGGAAAAAAAGACAATGACCTCAGTGTAGTTTTTCTATGGCTCAATCCTTCATACCGCTATGATGTGTCAAACAGTAAATGAATGTAAATTTGTAGTGGATTGGAGTAACAAGGAGCTGACCTGTGGGTGATAGGCATGGCAAGATTCAGGGCGCCTGCGAATCTTCTGGGACCTCATCCTGTCACACTTCACTGATGCATTATGTACAGTGGGGTCATGGAGGAATAACAAGCAGAAAAAGGGGTTTTCTCAAAATATTTAAGACCACATTGCAAAAATGGAGTTAGTCTGAATTAAATGTGAAAATGAAAGGATATATTTGACTTCTTTGGCTCCCAGGGTGATTGGTGGGTGCTGTCTGGAGCAGTCACAGTCTCCCTGCACCACCAGCATCAACAGGTTGCTCTCTGGTATCTGTTGCACTACAAACATCCTGATAAAAGACAAAGTTAATGTGCAAAATGTGTCTACAAACCAAAACTACAACAGGAGAACCTCAGGATATGCTCTGACTAAATGAACTAAACACTGTTACTGTATCATATTATCCTCTATATGAGGCTGTAAGCAGTGACTGCAGTGTTATACCACCTTCATCCTCATGAGGGTGTTCACACTCAACTTTTCACAAATCAGACGTGATACTTTTCAAATTTCTTTCTCCTCTTTCCCTCTCTTTTCCTCTCACCTTTGTTTCTGTCACCTAATCTCACCAGTCACTCGTTCTCATTTTCATACTGAGGATCTCAGCTTTCCATAACCCCACGCATCCCGATCTAATTTAGTTCCCCTACTTAATTCCCTTATCCTGACGCTCGTTTACTAATACACACATGCATTCTGTAAACATAGCAGAGCAAAGCTGTAGAAAATGGATTTTGGAGGGACAATTTAATATGACTGGTCTAAGGCTTAAAGAGGACTGTGCTGCTATTTGTGTGTGCATAAGTGCGCACGAGTGTGTGCTTACTTCTGGCATCGTCCACACTTAATGATGCTGTTGGTCTCTTTGACTGACGGCTCGTAAACGAAGCTGGGGTACTCAGTGTCACACGGTTGCAGCACTTCCACTTTCTTCTTATGAGAGTAGGCTAATGGAGAAACGGACAGGGTCAGGTCCTGACGTTAAGAATTTAAATGAGTTTGTGTAGAAATGTATGTGTGGCAATTCTGAAAGTTTGTGACAGGAGAATGAGGGCTGCTGTCTAAAAGCTCAGACTTATTTATTGCTGTTCAGTTTGCAACGTCCTCCAAATAAAACTGAGGCCACAGTGTATGTGTGTGTGTTTAAGGGTGACACGGTAGGTCTGAAGAGAGGCGGGTGAGCCATTATGACTTATCAAAATTCAACATGGCTGATGGTGAAAAATGTTTTTGTGTAACTACTTAAGAATTCCATTAGCCTTAATAAAAGTCTGAGCCTGGGTCTCATTTTAAAGGATTTGACATTTGTGTCTGCTCTTACTGAAAGCCTTATATAATCTGACACACTAAATCTTATTCCGTTTGAAGTGTACTATAAACACTACAGTACACATAAAACACTAAATGCAAAACAGTAGTTCTCTTTCGAAAACACTACAAGACAGATACTCACAGCGACTGTAGGATGGCTTGGCTGAATGGTGGGGTGATGATGATGACATTGAGTGGATTAAAGGAAGCATTAATAAGGGAGATGAATATAATGATTGATGGACCCACAGTGAGAAATTAGAGGATATGATGACATATTACAAAACATATACAAATGATTACAAAACATGCAGTTTAGGTCTGCACTGAAAGGTATGGCTGCTCAAAAATAAATATGACAAACAGAGGGACAGTATGATATAGAGATGTAAAGACAGAACCATTTTCATTTTCTGTGTGAGCTTACCATCAGCCAAATGCTCTGTGTGCCAGAGGCCACAGAAGTTAAACTCCAGTAGAAACCTTATGCAGAAGAGAAAAGAGTGCAGACTCAGAGGGGGAGTTATTATAGACCAAAGCAGATTGCAAGTGTATTGCATGCACCATTAAAAAAATATGTATGTAACACAACAAAAACTGGGCCAAGACCCAAATTGTGTCATGCAAATAACAAATCAGGTCGTCAAGTTATTTAGTGATGATAGGTAGCATTCATAGCTTGGTTGTTCTGTGTCATTTAAACTAGTTTCTTAAATATTCCTTCTTTTTGGTGGAAGCACAATGATCTATTAGAAATGCTGGGTAGATATTGTGCCCAGGGGTCAGACATGAAATTGGTCTAAAAGGCAATGAGGCGTTTGGCAGTGAAATTTAAGTAATATGCAGCAGACAATCATTATATCACTTCTTAATTATTTGTGAGCATCTGTGCAGTCTCAGCTACAGATAGCTCCAGAATGAAAATGCCAAGTTTAAAAAAATATTTTGGAAAAGGAGAAATCAATTAAAGAAAGGGAAAAAAAGAGTACTAAATAGATAGTTAATGCCTTTAAGGGACAAATCTTGATTTTAAAATTATTATATTTAAATGTTATTTTTGTGACAACAACCTGTTGAATGAAGACTGAATTCCATATGAAGATATTCCTACTTAAAAACAAATTTCTTAACCTGTAAAAGTTATGTTTAAAGCAACACTATGTAATTTTCCGACTTTAAAATTTGGCACATTGACACTAATTATTTACATTCCTGGAGCCATCGTTGCCCTTCAGCATCCTGAGTCTGAGAAAATCCAATTTACAACTTTTTTGTTTCCAGACCAGATACATCATGTGACAGCCGTGTTTTGCTTTACGGAGCTGCTTCGCTCTTCAGCAACTAGATATCAACATACAAGCCACTTTGACATTATCAAAGGAAATGAGGAAATGAAAGAAAAAAGTAACAGAGCAAGAGAGAAGACTAAATTCAACATCGAACTGACACTGAACTGATCGACTTTAACTAGCTGGAGAGCGAAAAGACAGGATGCAAAGAATAAATGCAGACTGACAGGGTAACAGCTACAGCTTGCTGAATAATTCATGTATTTCTCCATCATACAGGTTGCTTAAGTAAAATAGAATAAAGAAAAAAAATCCATTTGTACTGTCTATGTTTTTTCTATCTAGATTTTTTAGCTTTTAAAGAAGCTACTGAATCTATCAACTCCATCGAAAGAGATGAAAATGAAACTGTTGTTTCACTTGGAGTTGATAAGTTGATAACTGTTAATAACTTTCTATAATTCTCAGTCTAAATAAAAATATTTAGCTGACATTGCCAGGCTTTTCAACAGCAGAAACACGTGAAACTTACCAACTCCTTAAAATAAAATAAAATAAAATAAAATATTCTTATTCATAGTGCTAAAACTAATCATCTTGCTTGTGGAACTCATTACAAGCTTTTAAGAACAAGTTATGCGTTGACTAATAACTAATTAGAAACGTTCTTATCAATAGGACACATTTATATATAGTTGATCTGTAACAACACCATATGGTTAGATTAGTATGCTATTTTAAATTAAAAACACTAAAGCAAAAAGTGAAACAGACAGTTCTGGTTGCCATTGGTAACACTTACAGTAGGAAGTTGGAGAGAAACCACTTGAAGGTTGAAGCCAAAGCATAGAACGGCTGAAGAGAAAGAAGGATGGATTATATCTATGCTACATCTGTTTGGAGTACTGTGGAAAAATAATTCCATAGAGTGAGTTGACTGGACTTACACTAAAAAGCGGCCGGGCCCTGCTGACAGAGTGTGAGCCCATCTTACACATGGCCTGATAGTCAAACAGGGATACCCTGAGGAAGCACAAGAACAACACACAACCTTACACTGACTTATATTGATCCCCTTGACTCCCTCCAGGCATCATCATAGAGAGTTTTATGGCTTAACTAAACCTTTATAAACTACATTATACATATAGCCATCTTCACCGGGGGGAAACAGAAAGAAAATCATCTCATTGGAAAAAGTACTTTCCAGAAATGTGACTGACCCCATATTAAGATTTTATTTTTGGCTCCTTATACATGTAGGAGCATAAAGACACTAAGATTATTACACAATGCTGTGAGTGCAAATGAACAACATTGCAGAAGTTCAAGCAATTCTCAGAACAGCTTATGTAATACCCTGTGTCAAATGAAGCATGGTGAAATCTTTTAGCTGCGTAAAAATAGCACATCCCTGATAAGATTTAAAATGGAGAAAAAAAAGAGAAATCCAGAGCCATCAAGCCCCAAAGGAAGCAAGGAGGAGCTACTGTATATCCTATAACATGATGGGTGGATAAACGACCTTGGGCACAGTCAGAGAACAGGACAGGACAGACATGGATTACACAGAATTTAGGGTTTAGATGATTTAAAACAAAGAAAATATATAATCTTCTACCCTGATTAGGACCACATCCTGCTGATTGTGACATAGCGTGACAATGCACATTTGTATTCATGAGCTGGATTTAAATACACCATGTACTTAGACAGAAGACACCTTCTATCTTTTCATGGCAGACTGAAACACAACTGAACTGTTAGCAAGACAACCAGGCCACACCTTTTGAACATGCCCATTCTGATCAGCGTGGTCATCACTGATCCGTCAGTCTCACCGAAGAACCGTCCGACCTATCAGAAACAAACAGGACAAACAAAACAAAACAAAACAAAACAAACAAACAAACAAACAAACAAACAAACAAAAACACAATTTATCTGATGAACAATAACTCCCTTCTTGTCCCTTCCACCTCAGTATGAACTATATGATCTATTATTCATGTGTGTCATAATGTGCTTTGCTTTTATTATCATGCATGATTTTGTTGTGTAGTAGAAACTGAAAACAACATGCCTACTTCTGTCCAAAGATAAAAAAAATTCATGTACTAACACCTTTAAAAGTGTTTAACACTATAGCACACTGTGCACAACAACCAGTGGAAACTTCTTGGTTAAAAAAAAAGAAGAAAAAGACATCTCTCCCTCAAACTCCAAAGCACATGTAAGTGTGTAAAATTTCAATCAACAGAATTTTCTGTAATAAATAACAATATATATATAAATATAGCTATAGGTTGTCACAGCTATTACATATTAAATGTAGTAAAAGTAGAATAAACTTAGCACAAAAAGTAAGAAAACGTACATTTGCTCAATTCTTTATCCCATTTAATAGGATCCAATTGTTGTTGTATTATACATCGTTGGAGAGCCTGCATAGTCACCTTTACAATTAGGTATAACTTGTTAGGATTGTGCTTCTGTTGAATAAGGAAACAAAGCTAAATGTGTGGGAAGTACCCCTAAAAATGTGTCAAAATCTCCTGCAATATTCTCCTGTTCACTCTTGTTTTTAGTTGCTTGGTGGATTGGATGTTTTGCATGCTCCTCTTAAAATGGGTTCAAAGAAGGAAAGGAAAGGAACTCTCCTAAGAAAGAAAAAGGCTTAGACGTCTGCTACAAATACATATCTAAAAAATTAAAGGCGAATAATTTTGTTGGACTTGTTCTTCAGAGTGTTTCCTCTCTTGAAAGGTAATGAGTAGTGACAGGTGGAAGAGCTCTCAAACAATCAAGTCAAGTCAAAGACTAAAAAGCACTTCAGTTTAATTATCTCTCTCTCTCTCTCTGTGTGTGTGTGTGTGTGTGTGCTTACATCATTAAGTTGTTTCGAAACGAGAACAAAGCCATTATTGTCAATCACGTAACATTCAAGATCCTGATAGAAGAGAGAAATAGAGAAACCAATTAGTTATGTAAGGAGACCTCTCTATCAAACGCCACTGACAAAGATAACACAGATACATTAATAATCCATGAGTCAAACCGTGCATCATGAAGTGACTAAAAAATAACAAAACAAGCTGGTTTCCTGCGTTTGTGGCTCCAAATAATAAATACACAGCGTAATGACAGTTTTTGAGCTGAATTGGAGCTTGACAACAATAATTAATGGTAATGGTAATAATGAGACAGAGTGTAAGATTTACTCACAAATCTGTCACAGCGAAGAGGACAAACTCCTTCCACATTGGTACACTAAAGAAAAACGGGACAGAGATGATCTGTCAGTGTTGAAACGTGTCTGAGCATGTGTGAAAAAAAACAAAAACAAAAAACCTGCCTGTGTTGGTGAAAAAATGGTTAATTTGTGTTAGATACAGCGTCTCTCCCTTCAGATTGACTCCTGGGTGCCTTGATTGCAAGTTTGTGCCTGTTTTAGTTTCTGCACATCTTTGATTGTGTGCATGTTTGTGTGTGTTGTCAATCTGTTTTATCAGGAGTGTAAAGCCAACTTCACAGAGCTCAGCGGGAGTTGAAGATGTTCACTCTGGCAAAAGTAGAGCGGTGCTTTGGAAAATCAGGAGAGATACTTACGTCTGTGTCGTTTGGCTGAGGAGACATAAAGAAAGAGACAAGAGTTTTTAAGAGAAGACGCATTAAATCAATACTGCAGATGAACTGTCTCTGTTTAATGTTGATCAAATCATTCTTCTAACACCACGTTTAAAAACTGACAAACATTTTAATTATTCATGAACAATTTCCAGTAGAGTTTAACACTTTTTCAAGCAGACACTAACATTTATTCTATTTGATGTTGCATGTCTAAGTAACATCTAACTACGGCTTAATGACCTTATTTCCAAGCCTTAATGTCTCGTAACAATGCAATCAAATGTTCTATTTAAATACCTCCAGATGGGCTTTGTACATTGTACTATTTGTACACAAAAACTTTTTCAATACGATGGATAAGATCCATCCAAATGTTTCATGATATGAGGTGTTTCCTTCTTGAAGTTATGACCTTTCATAAGTTAAAACTTCATAATTTTCCTGATGACTTTATGCTCACATTTTCTGTCTACAGTATAGGATGGGGATGGTGTCTATGGATAACATGCCATAGGAATCATGGCTGGGATAAACAGACCATGTCCAAGTGTGAATGAGACCATCTATCATCCTTTTCAGTCCTATTACAGCAACGTGTCAGTCTTTCTCCCTGCTTCCCATCGCTGCCTCCTGGAATAAACTACAATTGAGTGGACTGACAGAGATGATGTTCTCCTAAACACTAAGGGCAAATGGCAAAGCTTGATGAGGGTCAAAATTAGCAAGAAAGTGGAATGTCTCGTTTAATTAATGACGTGGGATCATGATACAACAACTTCCTGCTTAGGAAGCCTGAAACTCTTTTCCAACATCAAACAACACCAAGGATTTTTGTAGCCTTACCAAATGCAGGGAAGGATTTATAAATTTGGTCCTGATGGTAATTTTGTAGTTTAAGGGAAGTGGATGAATTTGCAGCTTTAAGGCCCAGTACTTTAATGTCATTTGCATCCAAAATGGCAAAGTTTAATCTAAATAATAGTATGTATTAAATTTTTATGTAAACTAGCCTTTTTCATTATACTCAGTGTTAATAGAAGGAAAATCTAACTTGATAATAACTCTAAAGAATAGCAAAATCTTTATCTTATTTCTAGTTAAGATTTTCTTTTTTATGGTCATTCATCTGCAAAATTGTACAGACAAATTTCTGTTTCTACTTTACATACAACATGAGTTTTGTACTACTCAAATTTATACCTTATACACTCTGTCTTGCTCCTCAAAGGACTTTTTAAATCCAATTTTTCTCTCAAGTGTTGGTTAATGTGCCTTTTCTGGGAATTTGAGTAATAAATCACAACCCTTACTTCCTGAATAATTCCACTGTGTTCAGATAAAATTCTTGTCATTTACACAAACATTTAGCCATTGTAGTGTTTTGTAAAGGATCTTTAATTCACACTCCCCCCAAATTTAAAAACCCTTTGCAATGAAAGAAAAAAAAAGCAAAAAAAAAGAATAGATTATACAATATATGAGGCATTAAAACTGAGAATTTTGAATATGATATGAAACAAAAACGTATTTTTGTTAAAAAAAAAACAAAAAAAAAAACATACAGCAAGATACAGCACACAAAGGAACAAATAATACCTGGAGCTAGACATACTGAGGGATGTGATATAATAGTTCCTATGATCTTTTTTTTCTGACCTTGTTAGGAAACATCACAAAGTGAATAAAAGGTGGTCAGAGAAGGGAAAAATGAGAATGTAACCACACCTAAATGAATCTTTGCATCATTAAAAAAAATTAATCCAATCTTCTCATGCTGAGGCTGTAAAGACGTCATGACAGAAAACAGTCACAGGCACAAAAACTAGTTAATGACTTAAAGAATAACCTAAAGAAGTCACTGTATTCTTTAAGTTATCGCAGGATTGGGTAGTTACATGCACACATAGATTAAATATGCAAACACACACACACATACAACTTGCAAATATCCCACTGGAGCCCACCCATAGCGCCAGGTCTGACCAGTCCTCTGACTTGGCAGACGCCAGTCTTCATCCTCAGCTACAGCCAGGCTAACAATACGAATTAAGATAATGTGAAATAATAATAGTAGAGCATCTTTGGGATGTGGTGTAACAGGAGATTCTCATTATGGATGTGGTGCTATCAGGTCGATATGGAGCAAAATCTCTGAGGAATATTTTCAACAACTTGTTGAATCTATGCTAACAATTAAGGCATGTCTGAGAAAGAGGATCCAACACAATTAAAGTTGCAGGTGAGTGCACATTTAGAACCATAAAAATCTTAAAGGGAAAACATTGAGATGATTGAGATGATTTTGATTTATGCAACTGCATCAATGGACATTAAATTCAAATTACAACAGGCAGACTGCAGTGTTTTTAGAAACACGTCACAGAATAAAAACAAAAGTTTAAAAGAAAAAAATGACTGAGTGCTCTCTGTGTGATAAACAGCATACTGGAGTTGGGATGGCAAACAACCCCCCAAAAAAGCAAAAAACAAATCTATCAACTTTTGATTCTCATTACTATCACGTCAGAGCTCCTCCCTGGTTCTGAACTCGCTGTCAGACAAAATAAAGAAGCACTGTGAGAGATATATGGGGCCTTATGCCACAGGATTATCTCTGTATATTTCAGTATGATGTATCTTTAAGGTAAGAGCACAAGGTGTTAGCAGAGCAAAAGGATGAAGGGCAAACATGCACATCCTCTCTGACATTAACCCCTTCATGAAAGAAACAACCTAATTTTAAACTCCTTCTAAAGTAGGTTGTCCTTCCCCCTGATGATCTTTCTTTTAGGATTTACAGTAGGTGCAGTAACTTGACTCCGGAGGGAGCTGAACTCTTAAAATAGACTGCAGAGAGGATTGCATACAAGCATATGCATGGATTCACACATAAACATACAGAGTCAAAAAAAGAACATGCTGTGAGTGCACACACACACACACACACACAAACTGCATGAAATGAAGATCAAGTACATGACAGGGAGACAAGATGATTATGTAAGCTATCTTAGAAAAATAGGAGATGAGGAGAGGCTGAAAGTGAAAAATGGCACAATGATCAAATAAAGGAGAAGATGAAAGGTGCAAACAGTAAACAACATCAGGGCCGACTTTCTGTGCTGCAGAAATCTGCTACAAGTTTTTCTAATGAGTTTGTGGTTTTTATTAACCTTTATTTATACAGGTAGTCAGACACGCAGTCTCCTTTACAAGAGAGACTTGTTTACCTAACCTAACATGCAGGTCTTTATGTTTATTATGATGGACATAACAACACATGATTTTGGTCCTTGTCAACCACGTTTTGACACAAACAGACACACATAAAATGCTTTATTTTTCCAACTTCCACAACCACACACAAAAAACCAGCATGTGTTCACACACATGCATTAAGAACACACACACTTGGGAGCTGCTGAGCCTAGCTGCGGTAGCTATCCATCACTTAATGGATAGCCAGCAGCCTTAAATGGCCTTTTAACTGCTGTCATTTACAGCCATGGGAGCAGAGGAGGAGAGGGACCACACCATCAAACACCTGCCTCAGCAAAAGTGTTACGCCAAATTAAGCAACCCCCCCCTCCCGGTTTTTTTTTTTGCAGGTGTGAAAGGTTACTAACATCCTTCATCTAAAACTGATCCTAAAACTCTGTGCACACAAAAATACGCAGTGAAAACAACTAATGATGCCACTTAATCATCCACTATAAAGCACTCCTTTAATGGCGAGAGCAGTGATACGAAAAACAATGCATTAGGTTTGAATTAAAGAAAGTCTACATGCTGTAATTATCAATCACTGAAGCAGAAACAAAATAAGCTACAACAATTTCTGTCTTGTCATACAGTAATATATGATACCAGAGGGGTTTTATAGCTTTAAGGGACTTTCCAGAACAGCAGATAGATGTTAATATAGAGATAATAATGATTGTAGATTCAAAGGAATTAAGTAGGGGTTATTATTTGTTGGAGAGGAGAAAAAAGATGGTATTAGACTGATGTTGTATTGTGTTATTTTTACATCAGACATTTTCCATTAATTCTAATTCAATGAACCAAGTTACATTTTTATAAGAAGCAGAATAATAGAAATGTACTATGGAAAATAGGTCTCCACAGAGAGGCCATCTTTCCATGATTTAACACATTAGCATGCTTTCATGAGTCGCAACAGGCAATATATATATATATGTATATATATATATATATATATATATATATTTTTTTTTTTTTTTTTCTGCATCTCAGGCAGTTGCAGTAGCTAAAAGGTTTAAATATATTTATAATGTGCAGTCACTGCCATAGATCAGAGGGACACTGAATGGAATTTAATTGGTGTTAACAAGATTTGCCAAACTTATCATCTTCTGGCTATGGAAATTCAAACTGTCCAAGAAAGGTCTTCATAAGCAAGATATCCAACCAGGATACTGCGGGGAGTTTGAATAGTTTGAACTCTGACATCTTCCCTCATGTGTTAACCATTGAGCTTGACATGCCTACAAATCACTGTTGAGTGCATGCCTTGGAGATCAAGGGTTTAAAAGTGCAGTGTGGATGTGAATGATCAAAGTGTTGAAGACCATCTTCTTGGTTGTTCGAGTGCACGATCAGATGCATGAAAATATGTATAGTTACTGAATGTGACTCAGGTGTAAGCTGTGATTAGCAGCTGGGTATTTTAAGCTACAGTAAGGCTGAATACATGGTTTCTTTGTCTGTGTGTGGATCTAGTCCAAGTCAGTTTTTGGTCAGCTGTACTGAAGTATCCCACACAAGGGAAAGTAATCTGCCTAGAGGTGTGGATAATTGGAATTCTGCTGCTAAGTTTCCACCTAAAAACAAGCATCCATGTTGTTCTTTAACTTATTTTTTGACTCTGGTACATTGTTTTTCTCAATGAATATTGATCCAGGTCTGCAGTCTGCATGCTCAGTGTACAGGGTTACAGTTATTTGGCCTGCAAGCAGTCAGTCACAGAATGGTGAGCATGATGGCCTCACAGCAGAACAAATGTGTAAGCTTGACATGAGCTTGAAAGATTTGCAATGAACTGTGGTCAAGCTGAGGCCATGTGGTCTTACCTGTGCTGCAATGGCCCAAAATTTGGATGCAATTATTTCCTGAGTCATCTGGACCCCAATGGCTGCAGAGAAAAAATAAACAGAATTAGAGTTTTACAACAGATAAGTATAATACAATATAATGTAAAATTACAAAATATTTTTTTCTATATTTTTCTTTTGTTAAACTGACACTCATATTACTACATTAATGTCTCTCCAGTATAACTGCAAACAGCCACCCTATCGCATTGGAGAATCAGATGATGCTGTTTTCTGTTGTATATATATATATTTATATAATGTTGTTTTACGATCTCAGATGTAAAGGTTGTGTGAAGATTGACGTGTCTGCACAAGAAGGGTGGCCAGGTAGTAAAAGATAAAATTACAGTATTCATATCTGCTGAGTTTGATTAAAATCTGGGACAATTACTTTTTCCATTTACTATTTACTTTAATTTTAAATTGCTGGCTGGTCTGATTTAAATAAAAAAGGCTACTTGATTTTGTTTGGCTTAAAGCTTCAAAACAACAAACCTGTGCATTGTTTAAAGATGTAAAAATAAACTATTTCATTACATTATTGTGATGAAGATAAACCTAACAACTTGACAGCCAGTGCTGACATATGATGCCAGTTATTTCTGTGATGCCAGCGTCATGGAGCATCACTACAAATTCTGATTTTGTAGTGGGAATAAAACACAGTTGGCAGGAACAGCAGTTTTGGTAACGATTTTGGTTGAAGTACTTCCTGCCAGCAGGAAAAGCAAAGGGAAACTTAACTGGAATTTGAGAAGAAAGAATATTAATAGGATGATTAATACCCCAGAGTGAGATACTTTAACTCTCTCTTGGCTCCCAGGCTGAAGGAGTAGAAGAAGACCTTCTGTACAGATCCGCTCTGCCTTCAGAACTCAACTTATGAAAATCCTTTTACAGTAACTGGCCTTCTGAGCCTCAGCAGCGCTGTGTGAACTGCCTATTCTTAGACAGTGTGTGTGTGTGTATCCAACCCCTCTACAACATAGAACTCTTAGTCACAAAACATTACGCCAAGAATTAGTGTGTGCACACACACACACTCAGTGGCAGAGTGATTGCTTAAGTCAGCTTAGGGCTGGATGTCTGTCAGCATTTCAGTCAGCATGGTAATGAGAAAAAAAAGGAACCATAATTGCATAAGATCTCAGTGCACACATACTGTATACACCCACACACAAAACAAATACACACACTCTGCGAGGGAAGATATGACACTTCATATTAGCATCAAAGACTCAGCGTTTTTCTTCCGGCCTGCTTTATGCAGCCACTCAGGGAAAACCTCTGTGGTGCTCACAATACACAAAGCACACATAAACACACATATGTCTGCACACAACTACCCTCCCCCCACACACACATTTACAGTTGGCACAAATACTGTATTTAATGCAAGATGGCAGCATAATACAACTGATTTATTTATCTATTAAGTTTTAGCCTAAAAAGACATTTAATGTCATGTGAAATATGCAGACAACAATGCATGCTCTCATTCACAAATAAAGCCAGTTTAGAATCACCAACTGGCCTGATATGGCATGCATGATGTAGATAAAAGAGTTGGCCATCTATCCACAAAAATGACAGATAAAAACTGCTGCTTTAACTACTTCCTTACAAACCCTAGCTGCACTTTAGAAATCCAACTGAACATTCATCTCATTTATGCCGGTAAAATGCTATTAGATGACAAATTATGGATCACTGCAGTAAAGAAATAATTACGTCCTCATGAGGAGCTAAATATTTCTAGGATGAAACTGCAGCATGCTTTATTCCAAAGCTGTGTGCTTTGGTGCATCTGTAAATGGTTTTTCCCTTGTGTGTCATCATTTTGTCCAATCTCTTGCCTGATGCTAAGTCGAGGCTGTAATCAGCCTGTATTTAGTCACTCAAATGTGGAAAATGTGTTTGGCTGATTGGGGGAGTTGTTTATCTGTTCATACGGTTGCCTAAAAATGTCACACTCAAAGGCACTTTTGCACAAAATGTTCATATCTAAACTAGTTTTCTTGCCGTCCACGTGAAATACTGTACTTCATCATTATTTGTGTCTAAACACACACTCCTCAATGTCGATATTCACCTTGAAGTCATCAACCATCAGAATAATCTCAAATTAAATGTTAGAAGGCCATTACAGAGGGCAGCTTTAATCTTCCTACTTTCCCCTCTCTATGCTGGAGGCTGATAGGCTAAATCTAATTAAAAGTACCACACTGATCCCTGTGAGTGTGAGTGCATTGCAGTGGGTGTTTTTTTAAATGTGTGTTCAGCTTGCAAGCATTTAGCACTTGTGTTAAATTGTGTATGCAATGACATGCATGACCTTGCACAGAATGCAGCCCAAAAACGTGTGGGCTTTAGAGCTTCTGCGTGAGCATGTCTTGCATACCCAGAGCTTGAAGTGTAATTAGCTTGAGCTGCCAGTCAAAGTCGAGCTTGCTTTCAATAGGAAATGAATTAATAAAGAAATAAATAAAAAAACTGAGCAAGCAAGAGCTGACGTTAATTGGTTATTACACTGGCGAGACAGAAACATAAGAGACGAAGGGATGTGAACTCTGAATGAATACTGAAATGGCTGAAAGAAAGAAACTGAGGGTGAAATCGTTACAGTCTGAGTATTGTTTTGTACTATCATTTTTGCCCTACATAATGCTCATATTTGCATTCTTGTTATGAAAGGTAATCAGAAAGACAGAGACAAAGAAGGAAAAATATGATAAAAAAAACACATGAAAAATGACAGATGAAAATAATAGCCATAGACAGAGTGCCAGGAAGGCAAAAACAGTGCTTCTCTTCCCCTGGAAATGGAACAGTTTGGGGCACTAAGCACATCTAAAGTCTAAAAGCTCCTTGCACAGAAAGAGATGTTCAAATAAAACTTCCATTGGTTTTCTGATTGACTTGACTTGCAGTATTTTATCTGAGTCCATCTGTCTCAGTCATCTCACAGTGACTCTGCAGCAGCTTGTAAAATTTGTTTGCCTAACAAGAGAATATTAGACATTTTGAGCCTATTTTACTGCTTCCGCTTGTCTCCTTTCCAGCATTGACTCTGTACACACATTTGCACAGCTATACTTTTCTGTTTTCTGTTGTTGCAGAATTGCTGTATTTGCAGCTACTGTAGCTATTGGTTTGGACATGTTTCATATAAAAATAAAGAGGCTGACAGTATGTGGTGGCTGCATCCTACAATTTTCATGGTTTTCTAGTTTAAATTTATAGCAATGGGGACGGGACAATAAAATTGGAGGACATGGTTTATTCAACCCCAACTAAGTATTTTCTCCTTTTCCCCTTGTGGACCACATACTGGCATGTACAATATATATTATAAAACAATTCATTGCTATTGTATCCTTAAAAAGGCAATATAAAGTTAATTGATCTTAGAATGCGTAACAAATCTTCAGGCCATTAAAATTAGCTAATTTTGCTTAGTTCTGGGTGAAATGACCTAGTTTTAGTCTGCAAACATGGGTTCTAGAGAGGACCTTTTGCATTTTTAGCAGCTGCAGATTCTTGTTCATGTTTGGCACATTTTAGAAGAAGTGGTATTTTAGGAGGTTTCAGTCAACAGCTTCACTTTTGGATGCTACTTCATCCTTTTACACTGGTCTTTTAACTTATACTTAGCCCATGTCCCTTGCAGACATGTAAAGAAGAATCCATGCAGGTCTTTAAAAGGGTGCCAGTGCATGTTCACACGTCTTTACTTCATTTAACATATTTGTATGTGTGCCTATCTGCCCTGTACCAAGGTTGCACTAAAGGTCAGCTTGTGTTGTGACTAGTGAGCCGAGATAGTGTTGATGGCTCTTTTAGCAAGACCCTTGAGTAAAGACTAAATATACAGAAACACACACAAACAGCCAATAAATTAAAATGACACAGTGACTAAGTCTCCAAGCACAGAGGGGACACTGAAAATAAGGCCACCACTGCGGAGGTCATTTTGTTCTTTTCTGTTTTTCTTTCACACAAACACATACAGTAACAATGGACTGCAGCATGTTTTGCAATAGATGTGTAATGTAAGTAGAACAGACACAACAGAAAATAAATAAGAGAGAGGAAGTATAAAAAGGGTAAAGAGAATGCAGAAGAGCAAACAAATGCGCACAGAATTACTGAGGTGCAGGAAGGACACAGAGAGGTTGACAACATGGCACAGACACTGTTATCAAAGCAATAGATTAACTGTTGTAATGGCACAGGTGGAAAGAGAATGATGGAGGGATAAAGAGAGACAAAAGGGAGGATAGAAAAAAGGAAAATATAAAAGACAGAAAGGATGAAAGAGGATGAATTGATTTTTAATAATGTTATGGGCTGGAGACCCCTTTTATTTAAAAATAGCGTGGCTATTAATAATAAAATTAGGGAGATCAAATGCTGGTGCTTGGGCATTCATACAAGTATGCGCGTGCTTCTCATTCTTTCATATGTGTGTTTGTATCTGGTACAGTCAGGAAAATGAGTTGAGGTATGATGAAGAGGGTGTATGATCATATGAGATAAGACTGATGCTCATGATTTAGAAAGCATGACCTCTAATGTTTTATGCTTTTCTTCTGGTTAAATAAGCTAGAATAAAAGCATTTTTATCACATTTCTGAGCAAGAGCTGTGCTGTTAGGCCTTTGGACCTCATTTCAAGTCTCAAAAATGAGCATATTTTATTTGAACTGACTGAGGGTAACAAGATTACATTTTATCTGAAAAATTTCTTTGTGTCTTTTTTTTTTATGTCTTCCTCTCCTCTGCTTATTTGCACAGATAGGCTCAGTGTTGCACACACAAAAACATGCACATCAACACTCTCAAAGAGACAGTCAGATCAGCACAAATATGCAAACAGATTGTAGGCTTCTTACTTTGAAATGACATTTATGTTTTGCTTCCCTCTGCCTGTCTCACATAATCACAAACACATAATTACAATCTGTAGCCACAAATGTCAAACATTCATCAGTAAGAAGGAACAGAGTTAGCTTTTTTTTCTCCCTCTCTCATTGTATCTTCCTTCATGGCTTCCAAAGGTTGTCTGTGTTTTTATGACATGACCACTTAGTCTGTTTCCAAAGGTTACTGCTATTAACAGTAGAAAAAATATTCAAGAGTGCATGGCTGGAGAAAATAAACACTTTTACTGTTATTACTGCAACACACAGGTAGGTTTAATGTTGGAGCAGATGCAAATTATGAACATTGAACTGGACTGGAAGTAGTTGCACAGATATGACATGTATATTTTTGTCTGCTCTATTAATAGCTTAAAATCATATCTTATTTGGAAATATTACTGGAAATAGTATCGTTTTCTGGTATAAGACAGAAGAAAAGACATAAAGAACCAAACCAACTATAAAATACAGGTAACTGGGACATCTTTTACTTTGACTGAGGACATCCTTTATCTGAAAACTGTTTCTTCCTACATCCTTTTTCAAGATGTCCCAACCCCAAAAAAAATTAAACTTGCTCCTCATACAAAGAGCTTGATGGCAAATGCTGCTTGTGTTTTCCAAATGCAGCAGTTTATTTATTTATTATTTTTTTTTTTACCAAAACCTTAACAGCAACTTAGACTTCTTCTCAATAAAACTAATGTTGCCAAGCAACAAAATTTCTATATTCCAGTAAAGGGACTTTATTTTTCAAATACAGGTGCATTGCTCAGAAAAAAAAGAAAGGTTTTATGATCAGTCTGCAAAGAAATCCTTGACATCTTAACCCACAAGACTGAAGCAAACCTACACACCTGCACATAAAAAATATACAGATATTTACACACACAGACTCAAATACACGCCTATATACAAAGAAATACATATTAACCCTCCTGAAAGTAATCAACACACACATGGATGCCCAACCTAATTATCTAACATCTGGCAAACAACAAAACCTGATCTCCAACCCTAAAGTTATGCCACAGTTGTTTTGGTTACAACTTCAGCACACACCTCTGTGATAACTCCCGCTAACCTCAGAGGAGCTGACAGAGGATGCACTGACATCACGTTACCAAAGCAACAGGCAGAGTGTGGGGATTGGATGAAAAAATGGTGACTCAACCTCACTCCCTTGCCCTCCTCTGTCTCACCAGAATCCCACTCCTTCTCCCTACAGAAGTGTCTCTCAGTTTGTCGTGTGCAACTTTTTAAACATCAAGGATACAAACTGAGGCAAGGGCATTGGCAAAGGTACATGACACTTCTCAATTAAAACTGCAGAGGGGTATCGATCTGTGCAAGGTAGTCTGATATTTAGTGACTGTCTACTTAATAGAGAAATAAGCAAATGTTTGGATTTGTTTTTTACTGTTAAACTGGTTTATACATTTTCAAATGCAGGTATCCTAAACGTGCAGACCAGAGTGTCAAATTCATGCCCTGCTTCTTAAAAATGGAAATAAATGCTGCTGAATGACACGGGGTATATGTGCAGACCTTTTAAATCAGCGGAGCCTAACTTAAGTTAACCTAGTTTCTGAGCCCTCTTGAGCAGCCTTGTTGGAGGCACACACTAAATCATTCATAGTGGAGAGACAGGCAAAAACATGTTCCTGAGTGTGTGAAAGAGGAAAAGAAATGTGAATGCAAAGTGCTGCACTTTCTACTGCTCTGAGTGTTTACATGGTGATTTGTGCTTGTAACAGGAGTATTTTACCACACAGCCAAAAAGAAATGTAAGTCCCGACATTTTGAGGCACTAATTTGATGTGAAATGGGAAGACCTACTCAAACTTTAATAATGTGAAAGGATATAGACATTGGAAAAGGTTGTGTGTCTTTTCATTTATGATGACCCTTTCTTTACCTAATCAACCCAAAATTCATGTTACCATGTTGGTGCATGACAGTTGGGGAACTGTATTAAATATAACATACATAGTTTTTTTTAATGTTACAAATTACTTTGCCAGAAGGGATGTAAGCTGAATTAGGTTGAACAGCTGTTCAAAACAAAACTTAATAAAATGTGGACTCTAAAGGCAAAGGGTTGCTCTCTCTTTGTTACAAACTGTGACCTGGATATTGTCACCTTATTGGACCTTATCTATAAATCAGGATGGCACATAACAGGTCAATAAGTCTGAAATGTTTTGCCACTGAAGCCATGTGAGGCTTTGAAAGTGAACAGTAAGATTTTTAAATGAATACAAAGTCTGAAAGGAAACCAATGCAGGGATGCGAGCACAGAAGGGATGGTTTTGTAGCTTTTTGTCTCAATAATGAGACTAGCAACAGCATTTTGAATCAACTAAAGGAGCTTTATCTGTTACCTTAGTATAATGAACAACAGTAGTCAAGGTGAAAATGGAGAAAACTGAGCATGAATATTTGTCTTTAACTGGAAATAAACAAAACTTAACTTGTTTCACTTGAGTTTTGAAACCAGGGTCAGAATCAAATACCCAGGAACCCCTATAGCCTGGGTAAGACTAGGCTAAAGTTTCGGTTTTGTTCGTCTTCTGTGTCAGTTACGCGCATAATTGGTCCGTTGTCAGGGAGCTTAACTATCCATTGCTTGACGCAGAAGACGGAGCAATAACACTGGATATCACGGGGGCAATGCTGAGCAGAATAGCTGACATGCGACCAGCGAAAGGATTAAACCAGAAAAGAAGAAAATCAGGAAGGAAATAAAAAAGCAGAAAAAGAATAAACAACTGTAGAAATTGCATGAGCCTTTGAAGAAAGACTATGTTAATGTTTAGGGCATGCTGGACGGTTGTAATAAACTTTATAGAGATGCCAAACGGTGTCTGAAACAGACGTCTGCTCGCGGGAGTGAACTCTGAACTTAAGTCAGCACTGCCCGCTGGTGGAGGAATTGACTTAACAACCATGGCAATCCAAAACATGCATTGAAGTATGACATTTGAAACGGACGTTGCTATTTATGTATGTAAGGGAGCCTAAATGGGCCTTAAGAACAAATGGGGCTAAAATCATCTTTTAATCTAAGAAAAACTTAAACCCATTCAGGGCTCAATGCAAGAAGAGAAAGGGGAGAGATTAACAAAGCTGCTGGGATCTGTAGATTTTATTGGCTTTCACAGCAGAGTGTCATTAGTGTAAAAACAGTAATACTTCTTTAAATCAGCTGCATGAGCCAAAAGTGGCATGTAAATAAATAAATTAAAAAAAGGGGCTAACTACTGAACAGTGGTATGAACAAACCAAAAAGTTCTGGTGAAGAGATACAAGAAAAATAGGCTTTGAGACAAATCCTTGGTTCCATCCCAAGACTTTAAATGACGCAGGAAGATGTGATTGACAGTATCAACCATGACATTATCCTCTAACCGCATTCAGCTGTGGTCATTGCCGTCCCTGTTTGCAGTGCTGTAAAACTTGTAAAGACATTATTATTTATAATAATGTCAGCTGAATAGAGATGACTTTCTTCAGAACCTCAGAAAAAAATGACATTTCAGAGATTTGTCTGTAGTTTCTGAAGATAAGGGTTGATGAACAATGACATGTCAGAAAATGAACTTGACTACTGACTGCTCAGTTTTTACATAAAGCACCTCCTGCCAAACACATTTCAATACAACAGGTTTTGCTTTTGATACAGATTAAAAAAATAAAACTAAAAAAGTGAATTTAAATGGCTCCTATGTGGTCCAGGTTCTTACTGTAAAGTATAATGTTGTACTTTCATTTAAAGTTTTAGTCTTCTGTTGGCCCAGCATACTGTAGATCTCATCTGAATCAAGAGCATTCATTTTACATGTCTTTATGCAAATCTGTACAGCTGAGGGTAGTTAGATACAATATGGTGATCAAACCAGTCTGCCCAGTAGTTTGGTTGTCCACTCATACTGAAAAGGTATAAATCTTGGCTGAGACCTGTGTGGAGCTTCTATGTTCTCCCTGTGCAAATGTGGGCTCTCTTTGGGTAGTGTGGCTTCCTCCCATAGTCCAAAAACAAACGTTAGCTTAATTGATGATACAAAACCGACCCTACGAATGCTGCATTGTCTCTGATGAACTGAAGACCTTGAATTTTCCTTTTGTGATCCAAGAGGAATAAAGAAATTTATCTGCAATTCTCAATGTAAATCAAAGTAAATACAAACTGATAGATTATTAAAAGATTCCTAAAAAACATTAATTCCGAAATTCACAATCTGGCCACATGAAAGGAATAATAAGCAAGAACAGCCTTCTGGGGTTGTTTTTCTCTTTTGATGCTCGTCTCCCTTTATCTCTTTTTCATCTGACTCCTTTCGCCTTTGTTGTTATTTTTCTGTTTCACCTGTTCTCAACCTTTCACCTCACCCATGTGTTTTTTCATCTCACTCTCATCCTTCGTCTTCCCAGCACCACTTCCTCTCTCCGCTACTGAAATCCCTCTTCCTTCTGTCTGGCAGTGATGAATTTGACACCTTTCAAAACAAATCAGTTTGGCAAAATCAAATCAAATCAGCAGATTAATGAGACTCTCTGAAGGGATAAACTTTAAGTGAGTTTGTGAGCATGCAGACACAAAATGAATTATAATCTGATGACCAAACCACTTAATTTATCTTGCAGAGACAGATGTGTTGCAGGGAAGTACGACAGACAGCACTGCTTACATACATTAAGTTTCTTAGACTAGTGTAAAGATCAGGGTCAGAGATGAGCCTGTTCTTTGCCTTTGGTTTCCTGATGTCTTTTTGCTTTTTCATTATTAAAAGTAAAATACTTTGAACCACATATTTAAAAAACAAAGATGTCAGAGGGGATGGATGGGAAATAATATGAATGTAACATTAGAAAACATCAGTGCAGTGTAATATGTTGCAGGTAAATACTGAATACACTCTGTATCACCTAAACAAAGAGTAAACAGTACCTTTAAGGTTTTTAATATGGTGTAACCTGTGATATCATGTCTTTGATCTCCAAATTATACTCTAAATTATAGGAATTATTTGTCCCTCCTAATGTTGCAGTAGCACAAAATGATATAGGTCTTGTAACTTTGTGGGAAATTAGACAGTGATGAATATAAAGTGTAAAGCCAGGGATTTTCAGCATAAATCCTCCATCATCCAGGTCGAACTGTATGTCTAAATGTTTGAATTAAAAAGCAACTGGACTTGTTTTCTTGGCATAAAACCAAAAAATAAGGAGTCAAATTGTCCTTTTGTCAAGCACTTAGGCAACTCATAGGCTGTAAGTTATAAAGCAAGAAGTAGTTTTAATGGATTGTGTAAAAATAGACGAGAGCAGCAGAAGGGTGCCGTAAACCTTTTTTTCCTGGAAGCATCACTTTTCCAGAAAGTCTTTTTCATTGGATTACTAAATCTGCCAATTGAAACCACTCTGTTAAGACAGTATGCATGCAACCAGACTGAATTTAGTAAAACAATTTATTAGGATGGGAAGCATGATCTGGATATATAAAAAATAGAAAATGAATAAAGCTTTTGGAATATAAAGTGTCTGGAGTTAAAACATGACTTGTCATTAAAAGAGGAATCTCCATTGACCATTTGAGGAAAAGAGCCACAAAACTTTGGTCAGTAAGAGGCTAATTCAGGGTTGATAGAAAAATCTGATGAATGTGAAGAAAGCCACAGTTGATTCTTCGGATAAACCATTTATATTTCCTGTGTGAGTGCTGCCCAAACCTATAGTAGTGCCCAACTTGTGTGGTCAGATCTAGTGTTAATACAAAGTCTTAGGTCAATTCATCTTCACTGACACCCAATAACACAGTAAATTACAGCACAAAGGATGCGGTAGAGATCATTGCAAAGAAAGAGAAAGAGAGCGAGAGAGAGAAGGATGTAATGGAGGAGAAGAAGAAAGGAAAATGGGGGTGGCAACAGTTATCCATATAAGGCAACTAATAATGAATGCAGCAGACTGGGTTTAAATTCATATATCATCAGGACTGGAGGCAACAGACAGTAAGAACTGCAGGGATTTAATCATGCCTCTGAGATAATGAATAAACCAATATTCCTGTAGCTATGTATTGAAATGATCTGACAGCGAAATGCTGGGTAGCATAGGAGCCAACTAAGTTAAAAATACACTTTCTTGCTTTAAACCGTTGCCACTTATAATTTTTCAAGGCACGTATTGCCTGCATCATTGATGGAAAAGACCAGGCCATGAAGGCTGTCTTGGCAGGAAGTGCTGGCACTTTCAGCTCACACCCACGCCCAGCAGCCATCTTTGCCAAATGCAAAAACAGACTAAAAAGCAGACATATTGCTTTGAGGACCAAAAATATTACCTCACCATGCATTCTTAACTGTGTTTAAAAAAAATCTAAAGAGATGTCAGTCAGAATTTATGAACTTAATTAAACTAAATATATTACCTCACTGCATCATTTAGCATCTCCTACTAGAACATTTCTGGTTACAGCCATGTAAGACCATCACTGATTAATTATTCTCTAGATTTTTCTACCTATGAACAATATCATAGATAAAGAGAGGCGGCATCATGCTACTTAAGAGGAGGGGTCAGGGCATGAGATTGATGATCCGGATGGGTATGGGGCATGAGGGATTTTCTTGTTCTTTTCATACATCTTGGATTGCTTTTCGGTTACATCACAGACAGCTGTCATCACATCTGCTGCAAACAGCAAGGTTGGTAGAAAATACAGTAAAAATTGAAACACTGAAATATGAAAGCCGGATCTGAATTCCATGTGTTGTCTTGCATGCAGATCATGCGAAAGGTGCAAAAGATAGTATCATTAGTCGTGAGAAGATCACAGATTGGATATTCAGTGATTGTTTTGGAGCTGTTAAATGTGGAAAAAGTGTCAAGCTTGTAAATACACACTAAACTCTTGATTTGCATCAGATGTCCAAAATGGCAAATGGTCATTGAGCCTGGCACTAATTTATTTGCAGCTCTGAGCAGCTAACCCTTACCACCGAACCTTGCACTCTGGAGGGGAGAGGCAGGACTAATTAGAGGACTAATTACCCTTTTGCGATAAACACACACACCCATATGGAGAAATACACACACAGTGACAGTCATTGCTGTTGCTGATTTAGATATTTCTCAAAATAAAATATCCTTAGAAAAAAGGAAACCTGTATGTGGAAAAGTCATTTTAACTATCGCTGTTATTCTTGTCATTCTAGCCAATAAACTTCCATAGATACCTCAGAACAGTGTGTCCTGAAGAGCTACCAACAACTACAAGCACTATGTTTACGACATAAAGCCTGAAAAGTTCCTGCACGTGGACAGGAAACCAGAGAACTCATGTTAAAGTTTTATTTGTGTGTGTGTGCTGGGCATCTGACCAGTGTGGCTTACAGTATTAACCAGTCTGGGATAACACTTGGATCGCCTCGGGTGTGCAGTAAACTGTTGACTGGATTTGGCTAAATCCACATCAAAAAGACATGATTGCATTATATTTACTATATTTCCTTTGTGGTTACATGCTTGTTTGATATAGATATCTTTTGTGTTATCCAATTACTTCCACAGCATTCTTACACTTTTAAAAGTTTTTTTACTTTATTTATTGAAGCCCAAACATTACAAACATTAGCTAATTTATACTCCCAGCAGAAAGGTTCACTTGGTATCACATTAATGCCAAATGATTCTTATAAAAGCTAAACGATCATGTGTTTTGACTATGGTTTCAGGTCAGAATTAATAAATTTGGCAAATTATGTAAAGTCACAATTCAGGATTTAAATTAACCAGTTAACGTCTGGTGTTGCAAATTTGAATCGCAGCACCTCTGGCCTTTGTTTATTTTATTTCTTTATATGTATGGATTCAGTTTTATTGTTTTCATTTCCCGCATTATTATATTTATTTCTATATGATCGATTTATCACTAATCTTTATTTGTTGTTATTAATTTATTTTAAGTTAAATGGTACTTTTTTTTTTTCAGTCTTTTTCTTTTGGTTAATTTTTTTCAGAATTTGCTTATTCAAGGTCAAATCACAGATTGAACAGGTTTGGGAGGAACCCAGACATCCCTCTCTCTAGGGTCACCTTGCAGCTCCTTGGTGCTTGAATAATTCTGAACGGGACCATTAAGCATCCTATCAGAGGCTGAACCACCTTAGTTGCCTACTTTCAATACAGAGGAGCTAGGGGCTTTACTCCAAACTCTTTCTAGATGTTTAAGCTCCTTACCTCAGTTTTAAGGCTGAGCCCAGATGCTGTGAGGGAAACTCAGTTCAGCTGCTTGTATCATTCTTGCAATTATTACCAAAATCTTGTGACCATTGGTGAGGGATAGAGCATAAATGGACAAGTAAATCTAAACTGTTGCATTTGGTATCAGCTCCCTCCTCACCACTGTGGATTGGTGCACCCTTTGTAGTTGAGAGCCATGCTCACAGAGTGGAAGGGGCTGGCTTACATCCCTGCTGGTTGACACTTGCTTTTAAAACGTTCAAGTACAGTAGCATATTTAAAAAAACAAAAATCACCCAAACAGTGTACCAAGAGTGGTAGAAAAACACTGTCTAGCAATGAATTGTAGGATCACAAGCAAACAGACCTGCTAACAGACAACAAAGGTGGGCCTTGTTTCCAGACACAGTAGTGCTTAAGTATGTCAGTGACTTTGATTACCAAAAATATAATGTTTTGAAATATTTAAGAAGTGCTGTTTGGCTGCAATCAGCAAAGACTAGATTATTCTTTAATAAACTCCAATTTTCACATAAGAGAAAGATTAAAATTTTCAGATGAATGAAATTCAAAGTTCTAATGGTTTTCAAAGTTCAGGACCATGGATAGTGCACTCGTTAGGTCATTAATCCCATTTCACCTCAGGAAATCTCTTGAATCCACCATTAGACTGGGCGACCCAGATCTATCTGAGATATGGAGGTAAGATGACATGCTATGCCTACCTGGCTCTACAAATGGATTTTTCTTCATAGGCACAACCCAAATAGATCAAGTGAGAAATTTCCATTACATTATGCCCGTATAACTTACAGTACAGGATAATTCAACAACAAATCAATAGGAGAAGATTTTTTTGTCTTTCATTAAGGGAAGGCAAAATAGTACTGGGCATAAGACTTGTATTAACAAGAAAAAGAACTGAACCTTGAACTTATTTAAATAAGCAGATACTCTCTTCTTATTTTATGTTATGTTAGATGTCACCAAAAACAAAATACATAAACAAACAAAGAATCAATCTGCAGAAAAAGTGTTTTTTTCATGCATATTTCATAATTTGCCAAGAACAAGCTCTGTGATCTTGATATTCATCAAAAGCACTATTTAGTCTGTACTTCAGAAACAACAATCAAGGTTTGGCATGAACTAAAATAACACTGTAAGCTCCTTAAAGCACCATCAAATCTGTTGTTAATTCAAAAAAGAAGCTTTACTCACAGCTTTAAGGTTTCGTCCTACTGATTTTCTTTTTTGTTTCGCTGTTACCAGGAAGGTTGGCTTCAATTCTGGCAGGAGCTTGTATATTGCTCAAGGACACCTCAAAAGGCCTGCTGCAGGCATTAAATCTTGTTCATCTGTTGGATGGACAACTTGTATTCCAACCATATTAGCAAAATTATCAAAATGAAAGTGAGATAGTCAGAAAATAAATAACTGTGGCTTCCAATCTACTGGAGTAAACACCTGGATCAAAAGTGCCTCTCTTCACAATCCCAGTGCTTGGCTTGTTCGATTCCTTACGGAAAATACTGCTCTCTCATTTAAACGCTGCCAACTGAGCCAAATGATTCACATGCTCATTAACGGCACAATGTGCGTGTGTGTGTGTCTGCTATGATTCACTCCATGTAAGAAAGCTGCCCAGTAATTATATTCTGTGTGCAAACAAATGCAGAATCCCCCAACCAGTCCATACCTCCCCCCCCCACACACCTTTACACCTCATCACGTGTATGTGTCTTCCAGAGAACATAACAACAACAACTTGAATGATGCTGCATTGGCTTAAATTCGTTTTTTGAGTATTTGCTCGAACATATAATCCTTTTATTATGGGGAAAAAAATCTTTTATCTCCTGTGGATCAGATTTTTTTTTCTTGACAGTGAGAATAATACAAGCAGACACTCTAAAACCTGAGTGGACATATATACATAAGCACTTCCTTTCTACACACACATAAAGACACACAAAGCCAGCCGTTACGAGAGATGCCACAGGGAATAGAACAAAAATGAAAGACGAGGAGAAAAAAAAAAGGAAAAACAAGTCGAGGGAAGAGAAAAGCCCATGTGGCAGAGGGAGATTCTCATCTTCACTGAAATCTGCAGATCCCTTCCTCCCTCCCTTCCATCAACCTCATCTGCCTTTTCTCTCTCTCTACCTTTTTCTTTTACGACCAACCTTTTTTCTATTTCCCACTCCCACCTCCCTATCCCTCATCCCTCCCTCTGCTTTCACTCTAGCTCTGTATTCCACCTCCCTCGTCCTCTCTCTGTCACTGTAGGAGAGCTGCAGGCAGACAGAGGCAGCATACACTAATGTTACTATATTTGACAAAGCACACACACATATTCTCCTGCCACATGCACCACTTGCACACACATATGGAAAAAAAGTAGAAGAGGAGGGGGGCACCAACACTTGAAGACATACTGAGAAGACACACACACGCACACACACACACATACACACACATAAATGTGCCGACGCGTGCTGAGTGCCGGAATCACAAACATAGCGACACACAGAACGGGGTGGTGCATGACGCCAGCAACCCAACACGCTTGTCGCTCTTTCTCTCTCTCAGACACACCTCCCCCCCCTCTCTTTCTCAAACACACTCACGCCTCTCAGACACACAGCAGCGCACACAGCAGCGCACACACCAGCGAGCAGGACAGCGCTGGACGTATCATTCATATAGGGAAAAGATCAGAAGAAAAGGATTAACCATCTCCATCCCTCTCCCCCCCTCTCTCTAAGGATCTTATCCTCTTCTACCCGCTCGTGTCTCTAAGCCTCTCTTCACCATTTTTTTTAAACAAAATCCCTCCTTTTTCACAATTCATTGGTGAACTGAAGGGAATCTAAGAAGGATTGTCTCTATACAGAAAGAAGGAATATTCTTACATTATTCCTTTGACCAAAAACTGGAACGTATGGATTTCTTGAAGTGAAGGATTGACCAGTTTTTTAACATTTTTTTTTTTTTTTTACCTTGAAAGCGTTTTGATATTTTGCTTCATAAACAAAATTTTTTGATGGATGGCTAATGGCAGGAAGATATAAGACCAGTACTGACTGATATATATATATATCTATATATATGAATCTATAGATATATATATATATGCATATATATGGTCAAAAGGTAAGTCTCTCTTAACTTACAATTTCAATAGAGCAGCTCTTAATCTCAGTTTATGACCAGAATTATCGATATATTAAGTTATAAATTACACAAAGTGGAATGCAGAGTTAAAACTGGCATTTTTGAGATGGCCATAGGTACACTGAAAATGTAAGACCTTTAGCTGCTTTCTGGACATACACAAAATGCACATTGTCAGTAATGTTTGGGTTGGGGATTTGAGACTAAGCTTGCAAAGGCAGGCAGAAGGCGAAACAGGAGAGTAAGGATAAACTCTAAATTTTCTAGTCTAAACCTCTGACATCATATTGTAAACTAGTGTTGACAGGGCTTTTTTCTTCATTCGGTCTACAGGAACTTGATTGTAAAACCAAGTTTCCAGAAGCTATCTGGGTGCTCATTACCAACATAAAATCAAACTCTCAACACGAAGTCTTGTGGGATCAAGCATAGTTATGGTTAATACACTGGAAGCACTGTACCTCTGGTGTATTTATAGCTAATGTAAATATTCCTGAGGCACAAACAACAGCTCCTATTCAGCCCAGCCATCAAAGTGAAAGTCATTCAGTGAAAATACAAAAGTAATTTCTGTAAATTTAGGTCTTTTGGTCAGAATTTGGCCAGCACACAAAATTTCTGTACATCAAAACTACAAAAGTTATTCTTAAACTGGTCAAAATCCTGCAAACATCTGGGTGTTGAGTGTGATATGAAGGTGTTCAATCAGCATTCAGATCAATATCAAACAACTCTTCAGCTGATGCAGGTTTTAATCAGTTCCAGCTCAATCTGGCATCAATAGGAACATAACACCTGAGTGTATGTGCAAATTTGTTTCTAAGAATGATGCAATCAGAGCAACAAAACAGATTATTTTTTATTTACAGAAATACACATCTACCAACCGTAAGATCTCATGTGAAGGTTTTGAGCCGGACAGCTACAACTTGTGCATAAGAGGAGATTAATTGATTTTTGTCCTCCTTTTTTTTTTTTTTTTTTTAGTTTAAACTGTTATCAAGACACCCTGAAGCTTATTGACTCACCTGCTGTGTGACTATCACCTTATAATCTCACACTGTAGGATACAGTGCAATGTTGTCCTTACATGTTGTCATAGTAACACACCTGTTCTCTGGGAATTGTAGGTACACTAGACTGGTAAGTTTTATCTTTAATCTGCTTGTCTTTGTATATGACACATAATCTAGTATCAGCAAAGCCAGGACTAATATAAACTCAGGAGTTATCTGTGGTTGAAGGCAGTGCAGCTGTAACTCAACAATTAAGACAATTCAATAAACCTCCTGTATTCTTATTTACTTAATTTGTTTCTGTAAACTTTATTGACAATACTTCAGTGCTTTGTAGTCACACTGGTTTCTTTGTATTTATTTTTTTGGATGACTTTCACACCAATGTTATTGTTCTGTGCGCTGCTGTTTTTACCCACTCCACAACACTTTGTCCACTCTAATACTGTTTTAGATGGTGTGATGTAAGAGTGATTAACTTGCCAGAGCTGCAGAGTGATTATATGATGATGCAGTGAGTGTGAAGCCTCGTCAGCCTAATGCCCCCGAGGCCTTTTTTTGTCTTTCTACATTGTCTGGCCGTCCGTCAAATGGATGCCTTCTGACAAAATTCCAGAGAAAACAATTATGATCACTAACTGATTGTGTGGTTAGTGCAGCAATTTGCCATGTCTAATAAGAAACATGGCTGCCACCTCAGGCCAGCCTGATGGCTTGTGTGAAACCGTTCGTTTAATCATTTTATGCATTTAAGTTGGAAAAGATTTAATTAATTTGGTTGATTTTATAGATGCTTTCTAAGCTACTAGCTTTTTGTGTGACTGACTCACAGAGGCATAGTACCAGCACTAATGTAAATTATATTATTAACATCACTGTATCAAGTATCAATCTGGACATTATGTATGATTAAAACACTAAACAACATAGTTAATTAAATAGAGCTGCTAGCTGACCAATCACATTTGCTGTGATGCTCCACATGTAGCATGTTGTCTCTAACCAAAACTGAAAGACAAAATCCTAAAAAAACATTTAATTTCACCTCAGTCTAAAGAGACAACTGCAAAATATTTTAACGGGTTCATTTTTATGTTTAGTGTTTACACCTATCAGCTCACACAGTTGGTGGTGATATCTATGTACAAATTTTGCAGTGTGTGCCTGTCAACACATATGTGGCTCTATTTGTCAAGCTACTGTTGATATGGTACTGGCATGTGTCCTCAAGTGTGTGCTGTGCTTCAGTCTCGCACACACACACACACACATGCACACATTATGCCTGTTTTTTCTCTGTGAAAGAAAGACATTAAAAATTGATTTAGGGAGCTTGGCTGCAACTCTCTGCTTTTGTTAGCGACCATGATCATTACAGAACATTAATAAATACATGTAAACGTTACTATATGAGTTGTGAATTTCTGTTCTTTTTGGTTATTTATATGTGTTAAAAAAGGAAGCCATGTGTAGAGTTAAGAAGGGATTATGACTTACATTAAAACATGCATACACACTCACACACCAGTCTTCACACATGGATAGTGATCCTATCACATTCAAAGAAATTTCCATTTGCAAATGCACAACATTACAGTTATATAGATTAAAAAAACACAACTATCAGTCAAACCATGTAGGTTTGTCAGAAGAGACATGAAATGCTGTAAAAAAATGGGTATACATGAGCAAACTCAGTAAAAATGTGTCTCCAGCCACTTGTTTGTTTGTGCTGTTATATATTTATTTTTAAATGTCTGTTGTTAGTCTAGCACAACACAATTTAACTGCATTGTAGAGTCATGCTGTTGTGCATCCTTTGTATGCATTAAGTATTTGAATTTCAAACTGGAATGAAAAGAAGAAACAGTTTGAACTAATGGACAATGATGGTATGGAATTTCTAGATAATGATGTATCGCTTACCTCAGCCCTCAGGAGAGTGGTTAAACTTTTAAGGAAATGCATGTTAACTTTATGTGTGTTGTCTCTGCAGTACTCTGTGGAATACAACTGCATCTTTAGTGGAGGGTGAAATAAACAGGATGAAATGGAATATTAAAAGGAGATGAAAGAGGAGAGGAGCTAAGAAGAGGGGAGGAAGAGGTGTTATTTAATACTTCACCATGCGGAGCCACTCTGCCACCCGGGTATTTACACGTGTGTGTGTACACTACTGGCCCATGTGTGGATTTTGGCTGCCCCCGTGTCCAGGTCAAATTGATAAAAAAAGCATTCTGAGAATAGCTCACCACTACATCACCTCTTTAACGTGATGGTAGGGGACCGGGAACACGTGGCTGCCGAGGTGAACTTCGTCCTGTGTGGACGTTTGATGGAGCCTCTGTGTTGTCAGTTTTGTTATGCACAGGAAAGTCAACAAGCTTCATTTATCAGCATGTCATATAGTCTAACAACCTTCAACAGAAGCCCTTAAAACAGAATGTCACAGTCACATGAAGTGTTACCATGGTAACCGAGAAATGAAGACAATCTCAATGTAGAAGGGTGAGGGGTCTTAAATGTGATTAAGGTTGTTTACGGGTGTATTCTATTCAGCCAGTGATGTTTTCCACACTTAACCCAGCACAAGGTCAACAATAACAGATATTTATAATTCTTGCACTCCATGCTCATACTGATTTAATCCTTCATCATCCATTCAACCTCTAAACCTTGACATTACCAGTCCTAGTAATCACATTTAGCAAGATGCACCAACCCGTGCTTAAAAAAAATCACACTAAGCAAATGTAAATGAGTGCAAATGCTGTGTGAAAAGGTAAAATGTTAGTATATGGGAGGATGGGAATGGATAAGTTTTGTCATCTCAAACGCATCATTTGCCAGTTCCAGCATGATTACACTTAATAATAGCAATTAAGTCTCATTACATGTGTTGAAATTGATTCACTGAGTTGATGAGATGTGAATTAAAAGCCAGCAAATAACAACTGTTTAGTTATTAATCTTCTATAAATTCATTTAACAGTTTTATAACAATGGCAAATGGTCACCATGAAGACCAAAGCAAGACTTGAAGCTCCAAGTCTGTAAAAAGACTTTAGGTATTTGTTTTCACAGAGATTGAAACTGCTCTCAAAATATTTAATGTGAGGAAGGCAAATAAATGAGAAAATAAGAATGCTTTGCATTTGTTGCACAGTTGATGAGTAATTACTCATCACACATCTCTTGAATAATACATCTAGAGTGTACAATAAATAACATACAGTTCAACAATGTCAGGGCTGAATCAGCAGGCGAATGAGTGTGCAGGAGTCCAGACAAGCTTTAGTCCCACAAGACCAGAAGGCATTATTATCTTTTTTTTTTTTTACTATATTTAATTAATCTCATAGTTAAAGTTCTGAGATTAAATTGAGACTATCAATTAAAGGAGGCCTGACAGACTAAGTCTCTTCTGTGACTCTTTGAATTTGTGCTAATTAGATGATCATGTCAAGGCTTAAAGAAAAAATAATGTCATCTGCAGCAGTTCAACACGACCCTGTAAATTTAAGAAAAGATGTTTGGCCTCAAGCCTAAAATTGAGGAATTCCTTGAGTTCCTCCCATTTCTCAACACCTTATTTACTCATTTAAGAAGAACAACTGAACAGCTACTGACCTGTCTGCAAAATATCCTTTTTTTACGCCTCTGTTCCTTTGTCAAGAAGAGAAAAGAAGGGACTCGAAGGGAGAAGCCAAATTAATTGTAGAGATGAAAAGTAAGACAGCGCAGCATATTGATAAATAAAGGAAAAAGAAATTATAGAGAAACAGATGAATGAATGTTGGAGAGGATGATGTGAAAATGCATTATGTTTGGAGAAAATAAAGAGCAGAGCATTTTACACTGTAGCACGTAACAAAAATAACACAAAAAAGGCACACATACACTAATCACACAAAACCAGAATAAAAAAATGTAATGTCTTCCTTGTTTACCCATTGCTTA
This sequence comes from Melanotaenia boesemani, assembly GCF_017639745.1. NCBI lineage: Eukaryota > Metazoa > Chordata > Actinopteri > Atheriniformes > Melanotaeniidae > Melanotaenia > Melanotaenia boesemani. Next base: position 20,944,581 of record NC_055704.1, read on the forward strand.
TTTTTACCTCTCCTCTGTATGTGGGATTTCCTGTCCTGTTTGTAATTATCATTTCATCCTTTCATCGCTATCTCTTTTTAGACCTCCTTTCCTGGTCATCTCTGTTACTTCATCTATTCCCCCACCCTCGTCATTCCTCTCCTGTCCTGTCCTCTCCCCCCATTTCCATATTTAACCAGCTGTAAATAACCTTCTGACACTCCCAACAGATTGATGAGCGTTACTTTTGGAAGCGACTGCAGTTACTGTCTGCATGTATGCTCGACAGTTTGCATAGAAAGTTGAACATGCACTGACCTTCTGTCTGCCCTCATCTATCATCTGACAGCGTGTTCATAGTTTTTTTCCTTCCCCACATTTTGCTACTTTGTTCTTAATATGCCTTAAGATGGCACAGGTGCAGATTTACATAATCGCTGCAAATGCATCAACAAATGAGCAATAATGGAGCTTCATCTGTAGTCGGTTTAATGGCAAAATGAGCCGTCTAGAAAAAGCCGGGTCCCTGCTTTTCCATGAAAACAGCCGACTGCTGTAACCTAATTAGCACAATATTTCACACACTGCTGATCGGATGGTGATAATAATTTGAGGGGAAAATAGTTCCATTTTTGCAGCAGCGCTCCAGCATTTCCCAAATGACAATGATTGTTCCTTGTGGGAGTGAGTCAACAGTCTGCATCAGTCGTGTTGTACTGAGGTTCAAACAAATCATCTCTCATGATAATTCCCACCTTGTAGTATTAATTTAATCACGGTGACAAGACAAATCTTTTTTCCATCTTATCTACCTAATTGATACAGCAAACGTATCACATGTAAAGGTCATAACTGCAAGAGAAGAACAACTAACAGTTGATAAAAAAAACATAAAAATGAGCAGATCACTGCGGCTTTGAGCAGGTGTGGGGTGAATAAACTTTCTTCTAAAATGGAAATACTCCAGAAATAGATATGATGAAACTGTGCACAAGTTAAAAAAAGAGTCATATAAAATGGAGTGCAGTAATCAAAGGAAATTAAATTGTGGAAAAACATCCCACAAATAAAAAATATTGCTTCCAAATCAATAAAGTTACTGGTGATAACCATAGAAAAACTTGAAATTCAGTAGTGACACTTATTTATCCTTCTTACATGGATGCTGAGTTTTGCTAAAAACATTTATTGAAGCAAACGATCCACAATGAAGTTGCCAGTTTTCTTGTACTTGAAGATGAAAATGATCAATTAATTGCAGCTAAGAACTCTTCAAACCTTTCTTCACGTCCAGTTTATTATTTTGCTGATTGGTTGGTATTTATGTGTTTTTTTTTGTCATCAGTGTCTGGCATTGAAAGGAAACTGACTTTTGCCTTTAGGATAAGAAGTGTAAATATAACTTGTTTTTCCCATTCCTGCATGATTTAGACCTGTAAGGTCATGCCTGCAAGGTCTAAATCATGCTCCTTTAGAACTGACATAAAATGATGCTCTGCAATTGTGATAACCATAAAATAATACTCTAAAACATACAGTTACCTCTATTTATTCAACAAAAAAGTTTAAGGAGTGTAAGCAGACCTGCTCAAAATGTTCTTGCCTTGTGCAAGAGAAGACACATGCTTCTGTGCTTTTCATATCCTTCCCAGTAATCCTCTCTTCTATTTTTTTCCCTCCATATGTGGTTGTATTTTCCAGTTTCTCTTTCTTTCTCTACATTTTCTCTCCATCTTTCTCCCTCTTCTCCTGCTCTCTCTCTTTCCTTCATCAGTCTCTGTGTGCCTGCCAGACAGCAGCAGTAGGGGGTCTGTCTGTGTTAAAGGCAAACTGATTGTGAGAACTACCAAAGACACATGCATATATTATTCATGCCGATGAAATACCGGAGGGGCTGTTTGTGATGCTTGCACACACATCCACGTGCACACAAGCAGGAAAGGGTGCAAACACACGCACAAAATTGGAAATGTATTTTTAATGTATGCAACTGAACATTTTGAAAAACATGAGCGTGCATACACATAAAATCCTGCTGCTTCAAGCTTTGCTGCCACTGGCATAAATGGCATGGTCTCAGAATTAGGATTTGGGTTTGGATTAGGACAGATTTGGCTGACTTGACTTTTCTCTCTCCCTTTAGGTAATTTGCTGTAGTTTTTCACAGTCGCCACCCAAGTGGAAGCTGCAGGCATGACGGCGTGACACCGTCTTAGGCCCACCCCTCCAACAGAGGAAGGCTGAAAAGCTCTGTGTCATGCCCCCTCACACCGAACCCCCAGGGGGCACCGGCCTGCCCTCAGCTAAAATTACCATCAATTTGGTCAGACCTGGTGAGTAGACAAAATGTGGTGGTGGGAGGGGGGGGTTCCTCTGGTCATACTCAAATATGTCGCTATGCATGAGAGGAGAACTGTTTTGACAGCTGCTAATGGAAGCATGCCCAGCATTATTGAAAACACACACAAACACATCAGATGAGGGCACTCATGTAAGAAATCCCACATTACTGTTATGCATTAATACAGCTGGCAGAGCCCTCCCTATGATTACATTGTTTCCCTTCTCTACCCAATCTTCTTCCCATCTCCTTTTTAACATTTTTTTTCTTTTTCTACCCCTAACTCCAGGGGGTTAATGAAAAATGTACTCTATCTGTTTTGTTTTTGCCATGGCTATCACATAATCCTCATGTGTCCACGTAAAAGGTTTCGCCCCCATCCACTGCACTTCACTTAACCTTTACAGCTTCTCTTCTTTAGAGCTCGCCATCTGGGTCTCTTTTATTAATGGTGGAAGACCTCAGCCATGACATGAGATTATGGATGTCTGTATCATGGAATCGCTTCAGAACCGTTTCACCTCTAGTATTCTTGTTATTTTTGAGTCTTTCTGCTGCTTTCTTCCCCTTCCTCACCTGCCACTCCTTGCCGTGATCCTCCCATTTTCTCATTCTGTTAAACTGTGAGGTGGATAAATTGTGCAAACATTTATATTCTAATTTGTTTTATACTTTTTATGACACAAGCCCATGCTGTGCAAACTCATACACTCTTGTCTTCATGAAATTAATGGTTTTATAATTCAGAGATCTTCCTGGTGGAGGGGTTTTATTGTTCGAGAGGTGTCTGGCAAAAACGCCCCCACAAACCTGATTGTAATACAGCGGCCATTTAATAACAGGGCAACACTATCTGTCAGAACCTCCACACGCCCACACAGAACCTCTAAGTCGATTGATATATCTCCCCATGGGCTGCTCAGCCTCTGTCTTCATCTCCATCTCTGCATTTTCCTTTGTTTCTTCACCTGTTACACATATTCTTCAGCTTTCTTTCCACCTCTGTGTTTAATTCAAGTTAACTTCTGTTACCTGTATCATCATCATGATATTTCCTATATAAAGACCATCAAAGCCTCTCAGAAATAGCATTTAATTGACACAGACAGTTATTTCTGAATAACTGGAAGCTTCTTGGTAATCTTTGCTACTGTTCCACAGATGCTGTTGTGCATGCTTTCACACACAGACATGCTCAATTACTGAAAGGTGATTTTAAAAAAGGGGCAGGCATCCCATCATATAAATCAGATTACTGCTACACTGACAATCAAATCGTCAAGGAAATGCTGCATCCCAAAGTTAATGACATTTAGTTTAATTTGTAAGTGGAATTTGACAAATGGGATGCAAAAAGATGTGTTCAGAATAAACTGCTTTGAAATCCTGCAAATCTGAAAGAAATTATTCTGATAAATTGAAATTTTCAGTAAGAGTTCATATTCTCCAGTGTTGGTGTGATCAACACACCAACAATAAATGCATTTTTATGGCTTTTAAAACGTTTTAAGGAGGTGTAAAAGGGAAATTGACCACAATATGCTTTTTTAGTTGTGCAAATCCAATTTTTTGTTGTAAATTATTTTAAATCAGGCATCAAATTACTGTACAGTGATGGCAAGCATCAAAACTGAGAAAAAAAAAAAACATAAAAATTGCTGATACAGTGTATAACTGACAGCATAAAGCACAGGAAAAAAGCTTCAAATTAGCTAAAAGGGAGTGTAAACTGAAGGTTGAGAGTAGAAACTGTGAGTGACAGAAGGAAAATGAGGAAGTAAGAAAAAGATGGAAACAGTGGGGAGTAATGAGGAGAAGGAGAGTTGTAGGATCAAAGAGGTATCGTTTGAGGAGGAGACAGTGATGAAAAAATGGGATGAAGGAGGAGAGGCGGTAGAGGAAAACAAAGGGGTCTATGAGCGACATAGAGACCATATGGTGCCTCCAGGCTTTCACGATCCCAGCAGACTATCTTATCTAACACACATGCACACATATTTGCAAACAAAAAGGTATGAACTCATTTCTGTTCTCACATTTAAACATGCACTGCATCGCACGTTATTGCAGCTCCAAACAAAACCCTAGCTTCTCATAAAAGGGAAGATAGAGAAAATGACACACAAAGAGTGAAAGCAGTAGATTTAGCTTTAACAATGATATAATACAGTCTGGGGTTTAAACATTTGGCTTGGAGAGGAGCCATATTATGACTTAGCATCATTCTTGCAGTACAGCTATGATAAAGTTCACTAAGAAAGCGAGTGTCTCAATGTTTGGAACTGAGCCATTTTAGCAGGTATAGCTCTTCTAAACTGGCTGGTATCATTGTAGTCAGTAAACTGGCAGCAGTGACAAGCCTTTCCTTGTCAACCTGCAGCAGCTACTGGGTTGTTGAAAAAGCAAGCTTGATTTCAGGGCTGTTCAGTGTTGCAGTGGTTTTGGTGCTGATCGTACAGCTTAAATCCACATGGACTTCTGCTGCATCAGTTATTCTCCTGCCTGTTTTATCCATGTTTTCTATCTAAATAAGGGCAAAAGCTAAAAGAAAATGTAGAGTGAACTTAGAAACCTGCTTGTTAGTAGGTGGTGGCGGTTTCCAACCCTGCTGGGATGTTGGAATTGGCGTCAGTCCACACAGCAGTTGACACTGTGCGTGTGAAGCATTAGGCTTAAAGTGGAGCCTGATCCCTTCTCACAGTGTTATATGAGACAAAGAGTTGAAACAGAAATGACATCTTATTGGCTAACAAGCCAAAGCATCTGGCAGAGTCGAGCAGGCAAATTAATGGCCATTTTAATGTCACCAATATTTCAAACGTTGTGGATAGAATAATAACTAATTACTTTATTTCCTCTATAGCTTTCTATTAATCACAAAACTGTGTAGGCTTAAAATATTTTAGTTATTCTGTACAGTATATAATTATCTGCTGGTTGGGGAATGTGGTTTTGACCCATGAACTGTTTATCAGTATGGCTTGTATGTTTATTAATATTTTAAAATGGCTTGTTAATGTAATTTAATGCAGAAGTGACCTTAAACTATAGCACCAGCAGAGCATGATGCATACAAAAACTGGATCTGCCAGCATAGCAAATATTCCCCTTCCCTTTGATTTAGATCACTATGCATGAATATATATGCATATATCTGTCTATGCATTTCAATACAATTTTATTTAAATAAAGAGTCATCACAAGGCACTTTTTTAAAGATACAGTCTAATTCTTATGTAATTAATCTCCTTATGATCCTATCCTATCAATCATCCATTGTCTATACCCGCTAATTCCAGTGCAGGGTCACTGGAGCCTAACTGAATTACTACTAGGCGAGATTGTCAGTCCATCAGAGAGACAAAAAGAAATTCACAAACACATTCCCTCCTAAAGAAACTTTAGACACACCAAAGAAACTACCATGCATGTGTTTGGACTATGAGAGTAAGCTGGATTACCCGGAGAAAACCCACACATACAGGGAGAACATGTATACTCCACACAGAAAGATCCCAGCCGAGGTTCAAACCAGCAACGTTCTTCCTGTTAATTAAATCAAATTATTAATAAATCTTCATTAATACATCCAACCTCCAAAGTTCTACAGCAACTACATATTCATCAATCCCTACGTTATTCTGCAGCACCCCGCCATCCACGCATCCATCACAGAGATTTAACTTCCAAAAAACAGCACACATCCCAACATAAGAACCTATTTAAAACCCAGAAAGCTTTGGCATTATAACCACATCATGACAAGAGCCTCATATTTTTTCTGTATGTGTGAGTGTGTGTGTGCTTGTGAGCACTTTGGCTCAATAAACTCTCCCTACCCATTGCATTTGAAGAATGAGTGGGCATGCATTAGGACCCGTCACAGATCTAAAGCAGAATTTATTCTATTCCAGTCACACCAAAGCGGATATGGCATAAAAAGCCAAGCATCCTTAATTTTCTCTCCAAATTCTGACTGTGTTTAGCCTTGGACTGAAGCCCCATGGAGTGGTCAGTACAAAACATGACAATATCCATCAAATGGTGAGAAATAGTGTGACAGTGAAATTTGCGCCAACTCTGGTGGAGGTGCTGAATCTACCTTAAAATGATACATTAACAGAAAAAGCACAGGCCTAAAAAACAAGAGAGATAGAGGGGATTACAGTGAGTAGGAAGAAAAAAAGAGGAGAAAAAAGGACAGGAAGAAGCAGAGAGGAGAAGGTGGAGGAAGTGAGAGGGGAAAACAGAAATAGGTAATTGGAGGTAATCCTGTTGGGAGAAGAGGTATAAAAATCAAGCTTTCAGAGAAACTCGCTCTCCTCTCCTCATCACACTGTCAGCAGGAGTACAGCCTAAACCCCTACACCCTGTCCCTGCTTATCTTTAAGTCCTGCATATTTGTCAGTGTGTGTTTGTGTGCCTCTGTGTGTGTGTGTGTGTGTGTACGACCATGGCTTCCTGTGTGTGGGTAAGCGATTATACATGCTTCTACTTAAAGAGTCAGATGGATATGGTAACGTGGGATAAATGACAAGTTTTGACCACAAACTTTGCTCCTTTATGCCTCCACTCTACATTTGATATCATGGTTGCTATGGTAACATTATGTCTGTGATATAATGAGGTGTCACTGATGGGACCTTCATATTGTGCAGTATGTGCTTAAGGCAGACATTTACTGCAAAGGTATACAGGCATTTGATCTGAAAAACACTCACACAAATGCCCAGATACACACTAGCTAGCTATTTTCTATCTGCTAAGTAAATAAGGTCTTGGGTTACGGTGGGGATTAAAAAGAAATTACACAGCCACTGCTGCTGTAGAAAATCAGGCTATGTGCTGTGTGTTGAGATAAAATCCATCATCACTTATGCGTTGTGTCACGTTTATTTTCTTCCACAAACTGAATCCATCCTTTACTGTAAACTATTCATGCTACTTTGGTTTAATTAAAAGCAAAATGTTTAAATAAATGTACCACTAGAATTGATTGGGATTGAAATTAAAGATAATTTTCATCAGTAACTATTTGGACAATTCTGTGATTAATCATCTCAAACTGTGAGAAAAGGATGAAATAGCTTATTTCAGTTTATCACAGAAGCCCAGTGTCTAATTTGTGACTATTTCTAAGAAACTAATGCGTGGGACTGAGAGTGACAGGGTTCACATTTTACCTCTGTGCTGTAAAAGCAACACAGTGGGTAGATTTGGGTTGCACTCAGAGCACAATGTAAAACATTGAAGAGGGAAGAAATACAGTCTTTTGCATGGAGGACAGCTGGTTGTCCTTGTAACAAGATAGCAGTGAGTCTGTCGCCTGCATGGAAAACAGCTTGGGCCCTGGTAACATGCAACTGGGCTCAGTAATAGAAGTGCCTGTGTGGTGATGACATCATACCTGGCTCTAATGTCACCAAGAGGCCCAAAGATATAAACTTACAGTCCTGGAGGTGTCAAGAAGTATCACTAAGGAGAAACTAACATCACCAAACTCAAACAGAAATTAGTTTGATTCAGTTAGGTTTGAACTAAGAATGACCTGGTGAGGTTTTTATAGGTGTTTCGTTATAATGCTCTGAAACTGAATATGCATAAAATGTTGCAAAGGACAACCAAGTGGCTGCACACATACACACACATAAATGAATAATGCAAACATGAAGTGACAATAATTACCCTGCATGTTCAACGACAACGTACTGTACAACTAATGTGCCATTTGCACTACTTCAAACACATATGGACCCTTGCATTAACTGTAAATGAGTGGCTCAGTTGGCATGCAAGCTTAAATAAATCTGGGCTGCCTAAATTATCTAAAAAGAGCAAGCAAGAATTTTGATGTTTTATTTGAGATAGTTCTTAAAATAGTAAGCCAAAGCTAAGCCATACTTGCTCAAGCATGAGTTGTTTTGACTGTAAAATTTTCATGACAGTCACTTCTGACATCTAGTATGTGGTGACAAGGGTCTGATGAGTAATACTGCTCCAAGAGTTGCCTCACAAGTCTTGCTTCAATCAAACAGAAACATCTTGTCACATTTTAATGCCATGTCTTAGTTTGTTGCCCCATTGCTGAGAGCCTACGCCTGCTTGAAATGTCAGAACTTTTACAGCATGTGTCTGGGAATTCTTATAAAAGATTTAGTCGGAAGCCTATTTGCAACAGAATACAAAAAAAAAAAAAAAAAAAAAACTATATAGAACCACTTAAACTTATTTGGATTGAATCCTCTTATGTTCTTCTGTGACTGAATATCTTTTGGTTTGGATCTAGCGATCATGGATCGCTATCAGAGAAGATTTGACACAGCCAAAATAAGCAAAACAACAACCACCTCCACCATGAGAGCAGCTAAAACCCCTCATAAATGTTATAAGACCTGCTAAAGCAGAGGAAGGAAGGGTGGTAATGGGTGAGGAGGGGTGAGGAAGAGAAAAGAGGCTGGTTGAGTGAAGGGAGAAGAAGGATATCTTTGTAAAATAAAAACCCAGATTGCTGCTGAGGGAAAAAAATGGCATGCAAGTGAGATTAACATTATTTCTTCTTTCTTCCTCTGTTCTACTCTCTCTTAGTTGTATGACAGTACTTCATTCTTGTGGCTATGTTGTCCTCACAAATCTCCTTCACTACCATTTCAAACAGCTCCACAGCCACAAACCTCTCCACAGTCTTCAAAGATCCTCCACAGAATTCCAGCTACAAAGTAAGACAGCACAGGATGCTTCAGGATACTTTAAAATCTCTCACTCATTCTTGAAGTGGAGTTCATTCTTCCTAGAGATTAGGATTACAATGTAAGATGGAGTAGAGAGCATAAAAAGAGGAGCAGGAGGAGAGATGACACTCTCGCCTTTCTAGCAAGGATGAAGTCCTCATTTTGGGAAGTTTTTGGGGTCAGAATGTAAAATGGGACAATGTCCTGGTTGGGTGGGTTAAGATCTGTCCTGACAGGAAACCGTCTAAGGAAAGAGGGCATTTTAATGCTGTAAATACTGTTTCTTCATTACTGCAGAATGAGTTTTTGTTTGGAATGGAACAATGTTAAATGTTAATTAAATAAACAAATAAATAATATTAGTTCCATGACAATTTTTTTAACAAAAAGAAGAAAGGGGGAAAAAATATCATTTAAATAATCTCTAAATATTAATTTGGCCACCACAGGTTTTGCAAATGCACAGCTGCTAGCAAAAAACAAGGAAAAAGAAAAAGAATAAAAAGCAATCTCAATAAAAACTTTATAATAGCAAGCAGAATGAGGTCAAATATAATCTAATTAAGATGTAATCTCTAAATATTCATTTGTCCCCCACAGGTTTTGTAGCTGCACAGCTCCTGGCAAAAATAAATAAATGAAAAAATTCCAAAAGGCTGCATACGTATTAAAAGCTCTTTTAACTAGGGTGAAATTAAATATCTGAACTTGTTTTACAGTTTTCCATGACTTTGGTCATAATTTAGAATTCTGCATTATTGAAGGTAAAGTTTTTGGGAGCAGGGTTATTTGCTTTGTTGTCATGTTCTGAAAATGTGTCCAGCAGGATGTTAAATTAGCAATAAATCCCATAAATCATTGAAAAAGGCAATGCTGGAAAAATAGGTACTGCATCATGCATCAGTCTACAGCATCAATTTTAATATATTCTGACATCTGGCTCAAAGCTAGCTAACAACCATGAAACGGAAAGGAGAAACCGGATTAACTTGGTTTGTAGCTATTAGCACATCCAGTTGTATGAAATCTTATTAGGTGACAGTTACAATATTCTATCAGCGAAAGTTTTAAAGGTGGCAAAGTTGGCTGCTGATTCAGTAAGTAAACTTGATGCATTTAAAATGTCTTATAGTTTAAAATATGAACAAAAACACCAATTTTAAGCAGTCATGATGCATAAAGGAAGCATGTATATAAATAACTCAAATAAAGGTCAAGTTGCATATTAAAGCAAACAAAGATTATTTAAAGGTCTTTTTTTTAAAGAAAGCTTTATATTAAAGACAAGATAAGCTACATTTTTTAAATCTGAGATTATTAAACTCAGTTAGAGCTGCAGTTTTTGCATTGAAGTGCATATTTAATGAGTTATAGAGTCACTCTCGAAGAATGATATCACTTTCATTAAGCTTCACTCATATCTTCTCATCTCTGGACTCGCCAGTAAAGAGCTATTTCACAGAGTTTCATCACGTCAGAAGCAGATGGCCAAATGTGAAGTGAAAGGGGTAAAAAAAAAAAAAAAAAGCCTTGATTATGATTGAGAGAAAATGAAAAAGAAAGCAAAAATAAACAAAAAACGGATGGAGTAACAACAGGAGAAATGCAGCGACTGGGGTCAGAACAAGATGCTAACAATATGCAGATGATGCAAGCAGCGAAATCTCATGGTGAGGTTAAGATTTTAGTTGGGGTTGTCTCCGTGTCTTGGAGTTTCGGCCGAGTGGTTTTCTTAATATCATGCTTTGTCGTTGCTTAACATGCGCACAAACAGTGGCACAAGCATATACCACACACACACACAGACACTGAGAGATAAAGCACAAGTCGAGCCGATAAGCCATTGGTGAGAAACAAAGTCAGCCAGTGTAACAAGACACTGAGGGAATACAGAGCAGTGCTGAAAGACTTGAAGAGAAAAGACATGACGGAGATAAAGAGAGTCAAGCAGAAGGGGCAAAATTGTGAAGAGGAAATGAAGGTAGAGAGGTAGAAGTAAACACAGAGAGCAAAAATAAAATAAAAGAATAATAATGAGGCCTGATTTTAGAGGACAAAAGAAGAAAAACAGGATCAAATAGTGGAAGATGAAAACAATCCAGAATACTTGAAACGAGCAGGATGAATATAACCAGAGAAAAGAGATGGAGATAATGAGAGGATGATGAAATGAGTGTAGTCTGCAGGAAAACAATGATTTGAAAATGAAAGATGGGATTTCCCCCATGAGTTTGCTGAGAGATGCACACAAACAGAAGGAAAAGAAAGACGTGCTCATTTGTGTGGAAAGAAGTGCTGTTGTGATTGTTGCAGAACAGGCAGCAGTATAACACACACACACACACACTCAGATGAACATTTCACATAGTAATTCATCTGAGGCTGAGCAATACTTTAGTTCTGCTGTTTCTATTCTATGCAGAAACAATGACAAATCTACAAATTTTAATCTAACAAACAAATAAAAATCTGATAAAATCAAACTGTGGGAATGAAATGCTAGAACTTAAGCACATATGAAGGCGTTTTCTTTAGTATAAAGCTGAAATTTTATTCCCAATTTTTCTCTCCTTTTTATTGGTAATTCTTTAAAAATCTTTCTGTTTCTGATATATTTGCATTCTTTACACAGTTCATAAGCCTCTACGACGGCTTACACAGTCATAGTTTCTGCTTTTTAATTCTGTTACATCAGAGATCCATGTTGGATCTCTGAGATAAATTGGTGGACTGTGAGACTATTTCACGGACAGTTACTCTTACTTTGTTTTTCATTTACAAAAAGAATTATAATCATAATTTCCACTTTCCTGTCTCTTTGCTGTGTGCATCTTTGAAATAATAATTCACAGGAAGAACTAAATAACCATATTTTCCTCTCCTTCTTTCTCCTCCTTCAGTCTTCCTCTGTTTCTTCTGCCTTCTGGCTGCACTGCTGCCGCCAGCCTACCCTTGCCCTCCTCCCTGTCTCTGCTCCTCAGACAACCTTGTGGTGGACTGTGGGGGCCGTGGTCTCTCCTCGCTGCCTCCCATGCACCTCCTGCCTCCAGGGAGTCGTTCCCTACAGCTAGCCAACAACAAGCTTGCCTCACTCGGAGCAACTGCCTTCGCTAACCTCTCATCTCTAGAGGTCTGCAGCCTCATGTCTATTATAGTTTTTTTAAAGAAAAAATTGCATCTTATTTGAACATGTTGTGGGAAAGGTTTTCTTTACAAGTTTGTTGCAGAACTACCTCTTATTTGCATTCAAAGTGCAGATCCGGGAAGTGTTTGAAACATTACAGCTACAAATGATCGATAGTGCCTTTTTCTCGAACACAAGCTCACCAGTTACGACATTTGACTATTCTTTACTTCCAAAAATCAAATATCCCAACTCGGTGTCATTTAGCTCATGATACGCTGGATTAAGTTAATTTATTTTAAGCCACACTGCTGATTTAAGAAGTTTTTACTCTCACTGTGAGTCTCCGTAAACAGAAGTGCCAGCTTTTAGTTTAAAATGTACTCCAACCCCTTGAATCCTAGATTATTTTTTAAATATTTAGTCAGTATCAGCTCTAAAATTAAAAAGATATGGTCTCAACTGATAGGAAACATTGCCAGCATATTTCTCCTCCTGCTTAATCAAAACCTATAAACACAAGTTATTAAATGCGTCATCACAATAAGATACTGATAGAATCTGCTCTTCAAATTCTCAGTAGCACGTCTGCCTATTTTCTGAGAACAGAAATAAGTACAGCTAATGCTACATGCTTCAGTTTTTAGAAATCGTTCAGGGAATAGGATTACTTTTCAAAGATTCCTTAAGGCCTCATGCATAGACTTACGTTTAAAATTCACTTCACAATAAAATCCAACATCCATTTCAAATAGGCAGTGGCTGCTAAATGGATTCTTCTGATTTGTAGGAAGCCTTTCTATAGGGAAATGTATTAAACTGAACATTTAAACTTCTCTATTTCAGGAGCTGGACCTTTCTAATAACTACCTGGATAATTTACCAGCCGGATTATTCAGAGACATGTCCAACTTGACAAGACTGACTCTACACAACAACTCACTCACAGTAATGGACAGAGATCTCTTCCAGGTAGGCACTTGTGATCATGCTGCACCACACTTGGCAGAGTGTATAATTTTGTTGCAAAAGAACAGAAAGGTTACACAGTATTCTCAAAATACACAGGAAACACAGGAAATAGTGTTTTAATCTGCCCTCTTCTATGTGACAACACTGTCAGATATACTTCACAGAGCTAGTCTCCCATCCAAGTGGTAAATTAATGATCAACCATTTGTTCAGCACCATTAGCCACTTTTATCTTAACCAACGCAGTCAGTAGGAAAAGCTTGTGTCCTGACTTCACTTGGTAACACAAGTTAGACAAGATTAGTTCCTGAAATGATGCTGTAGTAGCTTTGGCCAAAAGCAACAATGACAAAAGCCACAGAGATTAATGGAAATCGTTCAGTTTCATAGAAACAAAAGGTGCTTTCAATGTTTTAACAGGGTTTGGGCAGTCTTCAGAGTCTGGATCTGTCACTGAATGGTCTGTCCGTAGTCCCTCTAGGCCTGATGGACGAGCTGCAGAGGCTCAGGTAGGCATGCTGCAGGAATACACTATTTCATGGCAAAAAAACAAAACAAAAAACAACCCAAACAACAAAAAACAAAAACAAACAAACAAACAAAAATTTATAAAACAATCCTTCAGTGAGTGTAGAAGCTGAGGGAAGAAATCACTTCCAAGAAAAATTAAGAGTAATTTGTGATTTCAATTTTATGGGGAAAAATATTTGTACATCATTTATATAATCAAAGCTGAGTGACTTCAACCTCATAAAATTCTGATATGTTTTATTATTTGTTTATTCTTTCAAGGTGGTTGTCACTAGCAGGTAACAGGCTTCATGGTTTGGAGAGGGCAGCATTTGAGCCGCTCGCCAACCTGCAACACCTGGAACTGGGACACAACCCCTGGGAATGCGACTGCAACCTCCGTGATTTCAAACACTGGATGGAGTGGCTGCTGTACCGAGGTGGATGTTTGATTCATGCTACAAGGACTTTCTGCTTGATTTGAATTAAGAGGGCAGAGGAGTGGTGAAGGAGTGGGTGGAAAAACTAGAGAATACTAGAGATAGATATGACTAGGTGTTGTTTATGCCTGTGCTTTCTAGCGATAGCATATAATGTGACTCCTGTGTTACAGCACTCATTGTTGTTTATCCGCCTGCTGCATCCACGTGTCTCTGCAGGCTGTTAGTGCATCAGATAACTGCAGCTGCTCTCTGCTTTCTTGTCATGTGTAAAAATCTACATTCACCCAAGGCCTCAGCTGCCCCACTAATGAAGCATCTCTTCTCTTTTCTGCTCCCTTCTGCCTTACTGGGCTTCACTTGTGCTCAGTTCAGTGTCTGACATGTTTGACGAGACAAAGTAATAATCACCAGAGCAGCAGAAAAAATAACAAGGAGGCATTTCTTACTTTATATGAACTACAGTGGCTGTGCAAAAAGGATGAAAATCCGTGGTATGTGTTATAAAAAGAAGGACAACACAAGAGTACATTTTTTTTTTATCTCTCTTTTATCGTTCGGCTTTATCTCAGTGTTTTTGTTACTTAACATATTTGACGGGCGAAGATCAATGGCTTTCTAGCGTGCAACCTTGTAATGGACACTATGTTTGGAGGCACATGCAGCATGTGATAATAACAAAGCCCCCACCCTCGTGCCGCCTGTGGGAATAAATGACTCAGATATTTTTTATTTTCTGCACACACCAGAGCTGCACTAAAGCTAGGCATGTCATTTCATGAATTATAGAAAGACTTAGTCGAGGCTATCTCCAACTTAGTAAAGACAGCACAACAAATTGTGTGTGCGTGTTAGGTGATGTATGACTCATGCTGGTGTTGGCACAACTACCTCCCTCTCTGTCTTTTCTTCACTTTCCGTTAATTGGTAGTGCTTTACAGGTACAAGGCATTTTATAAACGACCTCTTCTCTCTGCTTCAGGGGGGAAGGTGGATGCAGTGGAGTGCACGCTTCCCAAGGATCTGCGTGGGAGAGACATTCGTAGCGTTCCAGTGGAAATGTTCAACTACTGCCTCCAACTTGAAGATGAGAACGGAGGAGGAGGAGGTGGTGAGGGTACTCGTTCTGGACAAGGAGTTGGCCCTCCATGCAGCAGGAGTGCTCTTAATCCAAGTGGGGTAACACCAATTTCTGACAACGTTGGCAACACTGCTGATGACTCCTCTTCAAACACTGGAGGAGGTGGAGGAGGAGGTGGGGAGGCCCCACCAGATTGTGTCAGAGCCCGCTACCGGCCTGTGAGCGTGCGGCGCGCCATTGGCACAGTGGTGATCGCTGGCGTGGTGTGCGGCATCGTTTGCATCATGATGGTTGCTGCCGCTGCTTATGGCTGCATCTACGCCTCCCTAATGGCCAAATACCAGCGAGAGCTAAAGAAGAGGCAGCCATTAATGGGTGATGGAGATGCTGATGGGGAGGATAGGGAGGAGAAACAGATCTCCTCTGTGGCCTAAAAGAGGGATGGAACAAGGGAGGGTCGGCATTTAAAAGGTGAAGGTTAAAAGGGGTGAAAATTAAAAGGGCTCAAAGAGGAGAGAGATGGAGGAGCTTGTTTTATACTCAGACAGATGAAGTATCTCTCCCTCTGACTCTCAAACTGTCAACTCTATCCCACTTTTTGTCTTCCTTTCTTCATTGTTTTTCTATTTTTAACCTTCTTTCTCTCTGTCCCTAACTCTAACATACTCCCACACACATATATCTTATCTGCTACCCGATTTTCTCTTCAATTTGGACTCATTCTCTCTGCAGTATTTATTACCAATCTTCCCTCCAAGTCGCCTACCAGCCACCTACTGCTGCTGAATTTACCATGATATTGGCTGGGAGGAAGAAAAAAAATTATTTGGTACTCTCTATATTATGAAACATATCATTAAAGCTGTTACAGGACACACATGGTGTGTGCTCTGTCCGTCAGGGATTCATAGTATGTACGGTGTTGATTGGACCAATGTTTACCCTAATGAGTAGAGTTTGGGCTATCTCTTCACCTTTCTAAAGCCAATAATTTTTTCCATTAAGACAGGACCCCAGCCCTGAACTTTTCACCCTCGTCTGGCCAAATCCTCCTCTGATTATTCTCTTAAAACTCCAAGACTCTAGAAAATGACTGATATTGAGGATGACTGGGGTTTGGACCAGATCTCACTTGTTCTTTAGGTCATCTGTGGATTAAAAAAAAAGATGGGAAACAGCATTTAATAGAAACAGCATTTAACTGCAGTTAGCTTTGCTGTATTTATCCTCCTCAGAAAAAAAGACTTATTTGACAGAAAAAGTATTCTACAAAGCGATCAGATACATTTTCTTGTGCTACTTGGACTAAACTTCTGGATCAGAAGATGTCTTGACGTGATGTCATCAGGATTAAAAACAAATATTCTTTGTAATAAATGGTTTCCTGACGGATTTCAACCATCAGAGGTGAATGTTGATCACCTCTGCGGGCTAAGATGGCATGAAAATAACAACCTCAGAGGACACTCTCTCTTGGCAAGAACTACAAAAATGAATCTAAAGACTACAGATGTCAGACTCCTGCACTTTATTCTCCCAGTCAGATCTCTTCTTCCTCCCTCATCCCTTCCTTGTCTTTCTTTCCAAGATGGAAGAATTGCCCAGAGGGATTATAAAAAGGGATTAGATTACAGAAAAAGCTGCTGTTTTCCCCCTCTTATTCCCCTAACCATTTTATCTCTAGCCATCTTTCCTTCCAGTGCTATATGTTGGAAGGTTTTTCACACATTCACCTCCATCCTTTCTATTTTATCCATACCTCCTTCAAAACTGTTGCCCTTTTGCTTGCCTTGTAAGGCCTGCATTATGCAATGGAATTTGTGTCACCATAAGGCGGAAATGTTGTTGCACACAGTCCTTTTGTTAAAAAAAGGGTCATTGTTTATCTGAGTGGAGGACAGTTACATTTATTAGTATCTGGATTCATGCCCTCAATGTATTTTCTTTAACTTTAACCTTTTTTGGTGCACAGAATTGGACAATGTAAGGGATTTAAGTAGAATTCATCGCATACTGCTCTTCTGGATTTAAACTACTACTCACCCAATTCCCTTCAATTTCTGATTGGCGTGAAAATGAACTTATATTAAATAATAGTGTGTTATCTTATACCTGGGTATGATTCAGATACATATTATTATGCTAGACTACTACTATGTGTTGGCCCAGCAAACCCAAAATGTTTAACCGTTTATGGTTTCCTGTATGAATTCATGATGTATGTCTTTTCTTGTGTTAATGGATTTAATGTTTTGTTTTAGGTTTTAATATCTCTGTGTTGTTTATTTGTTGTGTCCATTTATTTGTGTTCAGCTGTTGGTAAAGTTTCTGTAAGAATCATATACAGAGTTTCGAGTGCATGAGAGGGTCCCGCTCTGCCTCGTCTCTGAAATATAAAGTTAAATATGATTTAGAGTTGAATAAATAACAGGTAACCTCTAATGTAGTTTTACAGCATTGTGTAAATCTTCCATCCTGCTCTCATGAGTCAAAAAGATGAATCACTAGCAGAGTCATGTGATATACGAGTTGAATTTATTTGCAAAATGAGCCTGAGGTGATGTGCTATTTATTCTCAGTGCACTGGGATCATAATTAAATCCCCTTTGAATTGTAAGTCATAAATAAACTTATTTGATTTGACAAACAGCATTAATATTTATGGAGCTACATCCGGCCTGTGATTTCATGTCAGACAGAACTTCTGCATATGAAATTAATTGGGTTCAACATTTTTAGTGGTTATTATTTTTTACAATATCCAAACATGGCGACTAATTAGCTTTGAGCGGTGGGTAAAGCAAGACTTGGAATGGAAAGAAAATGAAATATTTAAACCAAAAATTGAACCAATATATTTAGTTGATCTCTCCCTCTCTGTTGTGCTTCAGCTCTGTCTTCAAAGCCCTTTCTTAAAGAGGAAACTGTTATGCATGAGCATGGACAGTAACCATGGTAACTGCATAAGTGGCAATGACCAGTTAGAAACTCCTCCAGCTTTACTGGTAGTTTGTACCTATACATGCTTGTTTTTTTTTCTCTCTCTCTCTCTAGGGAAGCTAGAAGAGCCACAAGACAAAGTGAGACTGTTTAGTAAATATTGCACAAAAGCTTTTTATTTTAAGGTATCAAGGCTTACTTAAAGATAAAATAAACAAGAGATCATAAGCATAGGCCATGGTTATATAATAAAAATGTTAAAGCTAATGCCTTAATTGAAAAGATATTTCAATTTGACCTTTACACATTTATATTTAGCTAAACCAGCATAATTATAATTGCATCATCAGCCAATATATTCGCTTCTTGGCCCATAAGAGCATTTATTCCTCCGCTCATACCTGCATCATGACATGTAAAACCACATAATTCTGCACCTTTACTAATGTAGAGATGCAAAACCAAGTAAAAGTACATTTTAAGTGTATTTGAGGCTCTTATTTTATTTTTTTACATACATTATGTTGAAAGTCCTTAAACTTTGGAGACTCGGAAGCAGCGTGAGCTCCAGCAACAACTAAACTCTGTATATGAATCTAAAAACAATGTTCTCTCACTCCCTGGTCTGCCAGTCTTGTAATGTTGGTAGCTAAGTATCTTAGCTAGCTTAACCTCTTTCTATATCCTGTGTGTGTAAAGAATAATAAATCATAGTTTGTTATATATAAAAAAACAGCAGCCATGATAACTGAGGGCTTTTATGACTGCACAGCCCAGGAATCTTCGGTGTGTTGTGTTATTATGCTGATTGTGATTATGACAATGATGATATGACGATGGTGATTCATGGTGAAGCATTTCCGGGTCAATATGCATTCATTTAAATAAAAACATATCCCACTTGTGTCAACTTTGCATCTAGACCAATGAAAAGCCCCCTAATTCTACAACCAACAGCATTTAGAAGTGAACATACACTTTTTTTCAATTCAAAATTATTTTGAATCCGGATATAAAAGAAAAATCTATGAGGTCTTAATATTTGGTAAATACAACCTCAGACATACACATGGCATACTACTCTGTGCTATTACTTGATAAAAACAAAGTTAAAATATAGAAACAGTGTGCAAAAAACTAAGTACACTGTTACTGCTCCAATAGGAATCAGTGAGCTAAGCAGAAGCCAGGTGCTGTTAATTAACTAATTAACTTCTATAAACAAAGACCTTTTTTTGGTAAAGTGTTGGTCTGGAACATTCTAGTGTGTGTTAACAGAATGCCAAGGAGGAAATACATCAGCAAATCTTAAAGACATCGTTGCTTCTGTCAGTCTGCAAAGGGAAGGTTTGGGCTTGTTTTGCAGCCACAGGACTTGGACACTGCAGTCGCCCATGAAACCCTCCGAATACCAAATTATTCTAAAATTAAATGTGAGAACTAAAAAAATGTCTAACAGATAAATCGAGGTGTTTCAATGGTCCAGTCTAAGTCCAGATCTGAATCTTGCTGAGATACTGTGGTGGGGCCTTAAGAGAACTGTGTTTACATGAATGTCCATAAAACCTTAATGAACTAATGCCACACTGTCAAGAGGAGTGGGATGATTATGATGATTATTTCAAGTTGTTGTTTCCAAAAGAGTTGAATTATGGGTAGTATTCTGTATTTTTACTTAGTTTTTGTTAAACAAAGAGACACCTCTCCACATCTACTACTTTCGGTGTTTGAAGAGGAGTCATGCCAATAGACTACTTATTTATTTAACTCATGCACTGAGATATAAATATATAAACAAAGAGGATGAACAAATAAGCAAGACTGAAGGAAATGATCCTCAACATAGAAAAGTGTTTTGAACGAAAGAAAATTTTAGAAAACATAATCTGGAGGGTGTACAGGTGGATGCTAAGGTGGAATAAATACATAGCATAAATCAGTCAAGATAGTCCCTCTTTTTTTTATCCCTTATCCTCTATTTCCTCTCACCTCTCTTTTTTCATCTTCGCTCTCCTTCCCTTTCCACTCTCACTTATCTTGTCTCAATTTATCTTCCTGTCGCCTCCTCTCCCATCATTTCTTGAGTCTTTTCACATTCTTCTCTCTCATCTTTGCCCTCTTTATCCTTTGCTCCTTCTGGTCCATTGTGTCTCTTTTTTGTTCTTCCCCACATCTTCATCTATATTCACTACTTCCTCTTCCATCTGATCCCATCTATCCTTCACTTTTTGTTTAATTTCTCATTCTCTTTTCCTCTTTATTTTCCCCACATATCACTTTTCCCCTTTTTCCTCTGTCTGGATATATTTACAAATAGACTGTCATTTGTGCTACGGAGATACACTAATCCATAGCTGAGCTTTAAAACAGCAGAAACAAGGTATCAGGTTTTAGTCAATGACAAATTTTTGATCAGTCTAAAACTTATCCAAAAAAAAAAAAACAAAAACAAAAACAAACAAAAAAAAAACTCTTAAGTCATTCATAAGCATGTGGACTGATTTTGGATCAGACATAAAAAATTTGCAGCCTTCATTGGAGGAGATATAATTAAATCTGCCACAAATATGAAGGTTAAACATTTACAGCGCTGAGCTGTGGAGAAATTACTATAACGTGTTCAGCTACACAGTGACACTCTGTGGTCATGAAAAGAACTGCAAACAATTAGATCATTCTTAACCATGTGGATATTAAATACTATTTGTGCTTAAGGAAAAACATTATCTCACATTTTAAAGAAAGCTTTCAGCAATATATAGGCCATCCTTGTAACCTTTTCTGCCTAAATAAGTTATTTCCTACAACCATGGAGCTATGTGCTGGTGTAATAGAAAATAGAAAATAATCAGTCACATATTAATTAAGCAAAGTAATCTGGTGTTGCTGAGCCAGATACAGAAAATATGCAATTATTACTATTGTGCTGTTACTGGTGTGTTTTGATTCCTTAGTACACACATTCTGTAGGTACAGTAAATGACAAAGACACTGCAAGAGAAAGAGTCATGCCAAGAGTACAGCTTTTTGTGTATGTGTGTGTTCCTTAACCAAGCACCTTCTAAATATTTGATTGTGTTATGTTCCTGAGGAGAGCATCACTCTGAACAAGAAAGACTCTTTTTCCTTGCAGCAAGAAGTTAGACTGTGACATGACAGGGAAAGGAGAGTAACAAGGGGAAGAGAAAGGCAGAGAAAGGAAAAAAAAACCAGTGAGAAGGTAAAGGGAGACAGGTCTGACACCTTAATGTAGGGATGTAATGATGTAAGTGAGGAGTTAACAGGGAAAAGTAGAAAAAAGGAGGAAATATGTGTGTCCATAAAATATTGACTGCCTCAGTTGGAAGAAAAGCTGTTCCACTTAAGATCCAGGGATAAACTTGACTTGGAAAGAGTCAAAGGTGACCACCAATATGCACATACATTTTTTCAAAGAGTTACTATTACATCAATATATATATAGAATATATTCTGTCACTAAACTAACACCAAATATAAGATGTAACACTTATTCCTGAAGTAAGTTTAATCATAGCTGTGAGCTCACTGCACTAAACAGAAAGAAGCAACAGCAAAAAAAGAAGCAGTAAGATTGAACACATGTCTTTTGAACTTTCACTTCTTCCTCATGTCTTCCACTTCTAAAAATAACAGAACTTTCACACTTGAGACATTTTCATTGAAAGCTGTAAGATACTGATAAGCTAGTGTGTTAGCTTGAGCTAAACTGTGAAAGGAGTGTTTTTCAGTCTGTTGGCATGATGAGAAACCAAATGTGTAAAGGTAGACTCACATGCATGCACACACACTCTCCAGAGAGTCCTGTCTCACTCAGATAATTATGACTGATGAGTGTGTCTGTCTCAGATGGGGTTACTGGGACAAACACACACATAAACACACTTATAAACAACAACCAACAGATTAGTATGCAGTGAAAAATAGCCAGAAGCTATAAACTATGGAAAATGTTTGTGAGTAAAATACACAGTAAAGCACAGACACACTCAATTACAACTTGTTTTTTTCCTCTCATGTAATCAACTGAAACCACCCTGAAGCTGCTATAAACAGCACGCACAACATTCACAAACACTGGATGGTACATCAGCAAAACCATAAATTAATGGAAAATATATCAGTGTGGAGCCATTCAGCAGCTTAATCTCAGGAAAACCTGACTAATGTTGACTGTAGTTTTATCCCTCGCTTGTTCCTGATTGTCAGTTTTTCCAAGTGTAATTTTCTCAGTGGAGGAAAATCTGCTGACTCCACTTTCTGTTGTGTCACTCCCGCAATGTATATGGAAAGATTTTAGGTCCTCATCACACATGATATCAACAAGCATCTTTACTGATCCCATCACAGGTGTACATACAGGTGAGACCAGCTGTGTGTAAGGAATTGCCTATATAGCTACAGTGTAGAAAGAAAGTGTTGGTGCTTCTCTTAGGCCCTGAGTCCTACCCCTTACACCTTAATTTTAATTCTGAATAATCAGTTTCAATGGTGGGGACTCATAACATACAACTACAGTGAAACCTACACCAAAAAACAGAGAGGGAGTGCAAATCCATTCACTACAAAGGATGCAATTATTTTGCTGCATCTTTATATAGCAAATAATGGTTTCCTGCTGTATAAGTGACCAAAATATACCATTTCAGACAAAGGACCTCAGTGGCCTAACTTTAAGATATGACACCTCCATTTAAAACAGCTACAACAAAATGGAAATTGGAGAATGAGGGGGCGTGGCTTTGTCTATGAATTTCTAAGAAGCTACGCTTGTGTGACCACAAGTTGACCTGAGTGTTGTTTTTTGAAAAGAGCCTCACACCCAAGTAGTACCATTTGCCATGTGCACACAGGCTTCAGCCTAATAACATCACAAACCAAAACATTTAAGGACACAGAAGGGGAATATTAGCAGAGGGCTTTGTCTCTGCAGAGAGAAAAACAAAAACAACAACGTTTTTAAGCCTAATGGCTTAAGGCTTCTTTTCTGTGCCAGTATAGCTATTTAAAATCCAATCACTGCACTTAAATGTCCTAATGAGTCAACTAGGAGCTGTTATCAACTGTTTATTGACAAGCAAAACCACAAGAAATTAAAGACAAAAAACAGCTTGAGGGTGAAAAACATGATAAAAAGTGGAATGTGCTTTAAATGAGCAGGAACTGAATGTTTTAAATTAGAGAAGGGAACTATTGTCCCTTTCCAGAGCCAGAGAGAACACAGTGCTTGTGAGAAAAAGAGAAAATGAAAAGACATAGGAAGAGGAGAGAGAATAGACTGTGTTTGAATGCGAGTGGCTGCACATTTAACCAAAAACTAGCATCCTACCTCCAGCAATGGCGGTTTTCTTGCCCACAGTCACAGTGACAGCAGTGGTGGAAATCATTATCCTCCCTGCTGGTAGAACGACACACACACACACACATTTACAATGCTTAATAAGCATTTGCATAAAGATACATGCAATCTTTTCAAACATGCACAAGCACAATATATGCATGCAGAATAAATGACAAGGAAAATATGTATTTATTCACACCTATAAGACATTATTATTAGTCTATGGACACGCACATTGACTGTGACAGCTGAAGTTTTGATTCAGACATGTGTAAACGTGTTTAAAAATAGGTGGGTGTCACACTGATTTGGAGTTGATATTTAAGAAATCTCTCCAGTCCTCTTTTGCTCAGCTAGTTGCAGCTTCATGCAAGCAGATGCCAATTGTCATAAAGCCACAGAGTTCAGCCAGATTAACATTTTAAGCATTACATAACACAGAGCTAATCAAATAATACATTCATAACAGAAGGGTTTTGTGTGTATTTAGTGTGTCCAAGTGCCCTGTGTTTAAATTTCTGTTATTCACTCTCTTACAAAACCAGTTTATGCTTTAAAGACAATCACGCAGTAATGTTATGACATGGGAAAAAGTAATGCAAACAAACCATGACATTAAAATGGTCTTATTAACTCCCTAAGGAAAGCGGGGACGTTCTCATATTTAAGGTGCATGCTCTCGCAGTGGGAGAGAGAAAGAAAAAGACAGAAAAAAAGACGAGACAAGCTGGAAAAAGGCAGAAGGATGCAGGGAACACAGCTCCTATTATCTTAAAATGGAGAAGAAGTAAGAATAGAGTGAGGGTCAATTAAAAAGAGGAGGCATGCCAAGTATCAGTAACAGTTCTCTACCCTCCTCCATCTTATCATCATCCTCCTCCTCATCACCATCTTCCTCCGCCTCCCTCCGTTTTCTACCTCCTTCCTCAGCTTGGTGTTCCACCTCTTCTGCACTCAAGGTGGCACTATAGTCACCCTCATTGTCCCTGAACATATCTGAAAATGACAAACTATTTTAACTATGACCTGAACACATATATCAGACTCTTTTAAAGTCAGAGGTTTAGAGTTTGGTGGAGTATCCAGCAATATCCAAATGATTTAATTTGAGGTGAAAACATTTATTTCCATAATATTGGGACTTTGGCAACTTTATAAACCTAACCATGTTATTTTTTTTTAAATCCCTAACCCTAACAATACTTTAATGAATATCTAACACTGTATTTGTTGTTGGGTCAGATGGAACTCTGACAAACACAGGACAGTCTGTCCACCCTCTCCCATCTCTTTAAACATAATTTAGTGATATAGGATCATATTTCTTTATGTTTCATGTAATGTAAAACATAGGCATGCAACAACTTTTGGGGCCTTGAAAGCCTGTTTCACGTTGTGGTGTGAGACTGTTTTGCAAAATACACAATAGAACCAGAAGCCTTATCAGCCTGATATTCAGTAAATAAGCTGTTTCCAACATTATTACAATAATTATATTTCACTCTTTAATTACACTGTAAAAGTCCGACTTTAAAATCAAAAACATTTTTGGTAAATTCCCAATAAATTGGGACACATCATGCTTCCTTCATTCTCTCTCTCTTTTTTTTATTTATTTTTTTTCATTGTTTCTTTGGACATTTCTTGACTTTAATTAAAAATGGAGTTAGTATGATGCGATGATAACAACAATGATAATGGCTGTTAACGTTCTTAGAGGAGAGGATATTTGTCAAAAAGAGAAATAAATAATTAACTATGCTCAGAAATAAACCTGCACAGAAAATTAACAAGTATTCTGTTGATATGAAATACAGAAATACATGGCAAGGTGAGCAGAAAGGAGCAGTTGTGGCTTGCTGACTGTAGATAAATGAGGCTGTCACTGAGAGAATCTTGGCTCCACCTGCTGAACATGGCTAAGATAATTGGAAATCGAAAAGCACAATTAGAGTAGTGCGTGTGTGTGTGTCCTGTTTTTGTGTGTTTGCAAAGTAAGGATATGTCCTCTACCTCTAGTGTCCTGTCTGGGCATGTAGTAAAGAAACTGTCCAGCTGGGTTCTCAGCTGCTCTCCGGTACCACACTGGGAAATGGTCCAGTGTGAATATGTTCTCCTTGTCTGTGGAGGTCAGGAAAGACCTGGGGAGAGACAGAAATAACCTTAAAGAACTACCTGCTATTTAAAAGATGAGAGCAAAGAAGGTAGAGGATGATGAGATGATGGGTTATATGAAGAATATCTACGGGAATGAGAGTAAAATGGTAAGTACAATACATATTATATATAAAACAGACTGGTAAGAAAAGAAAAAAAAACTAAAAGATAAGATTAAATATTATTCTTTTTTTTTATAAAAGGAGTACAACAACATTTTATGAGTCTTGCATAAGTTACTAAGATTATAGTGAAACTGATATGTTGTCATGATTCAAACATTGTCAACAAGGTTGCAAGTTATATTTCTAAAATGCCAGATGAATAAATGTAGATAAAACCTTGGAGGGAATTATAAGCAGCCACATTTTATGCATCGGCTGCCAGAATTAATACAACTTTGGTGATCTGTTGTAATTGGGCTTGGAATCAAAACTCAGTTTCAAATAGGAATCAGAAAGAAACTACAGAAAAGAAAATGTTTAAGTTTTTCTTATCCATTCCTGAGCACACCCACAGAGAGGTCCTGGAAGAGGGCTATGCAAGTTCCAGTATCACACCAGTAGCTTGGTATTTTGCAAAGAAGGATATGTGTTTGTGATTACATTAGACCACTCTGCATAATTTATTTGTGGATCAACATCCACTGGCTCACAGTACAGGTAGGGTGCAAGATGGATGCTGAATTAGCCGTAATAGGGGGCGCTTCACTGATTAAATCTGCAAAAGTTCTATAGGCCCCACTCAAGTCCAGTCCTCAAGATCTACAATCCTGCAATATTTAGATGCAACCATTCATGCACCTCCTACCTTGATAGCTGGTAATCAGGTGTGTTGGAGAAGGAATGCATGTAGAAGTTGCAGAAAATAGATCTCGAGGACCAGACTTGTTTTAATGTTACCCATTCCCTGTAATCAGCTTGGCTGGATTCTAATTGACCACATGATGGCGTAATGTCGTTAACAAAGTTCTTTCAGTGACATAATTTAAACCGCTTGTACACTAATTGTTTTGTTTTCACCACCTCTTAGTTGGTTTTTTAAATAAAAGTAACTTTATATGGAAAAAAAAATCTTTTTACTTACTTGCCAACTCTTTTCTCAATACCAGAGTACCTTTGGAATCTTAACAAGCCTGAACGGGTTCCCAAGAAAGCTGTTTCAATCCCATCATCCATGCTGCAAAAGTATGGAAAAATGAAAAAAAAAAATGTAAAAAAAACAAAAAAAATAAAAAACAAAAAAACCCCCAAAACAAAACAAAACAGAAAATTATGCAGAAGTAGTAAAATTGAGTAAAAGAAGAATGACAATATGAATATTAATGAATTTAACTCTGCAATTCTAAATTTAAAGAAGCTTGTATGCTCACCCAGATGTATTGAGCATCAGTGCGGTCCAGTAAGCTTCCATCGGTGCTGTAACCACAGCATCAAATAAAGTTTGCTGCAACAGCTGAGCATCACCTGTTTCGGGAAACCAAAAAGAAAAACATAAAACTCTGGCTGTTAGACTGAAGACAGAAAATTTGAGACAAGTTTAGGGGACTTTTCTTGTTTGAAGATGTGTTCAATGTCCAAACTTTAATGATAATATGATTGAAATTCAATAAGGGCTTACAGTCCAGATCTGGTTCTTTTCCAGTCAGGTATTTTATCACAGCCTGCAGTTGAGTCAGTTTGCGATGTCCTGGGTCAATATCTGTCTCACAGTAGGTCCTATAAACACACACACACACACACACATACATATATATATATATATATATATATATATATATATATATATATATATATATATATATATATATATATATAGAGAGAGAGAGAGAGAGAGAGAGAGAGAGAGAGAGAGAGAGAGAGATCAATGCAATCACAGTTACAAGTTTTTTTGAGGGCTACTACTGTTACACTGAAAAATCTACAATATATAGTCTGCTAGCTAAACTCACCACTCATTGGCTATGAACAAATCTGGAGTCAATAAGTCATGAAGACCTGAAGAAAAACGGGAAAAATGGATGAGCATGACAAAGAATAAGAGGGTGAAACACATACATTAAATAAAGTTTACACAACTTAAACACAAGAGAAAAACTTACCCTCCTCTACAGAGACATTTCCTGTGAAGATGTACTCTCCATATCCCCGACTCAACACTATCCCCAGGCTGTCAGCAGAAAATCACTTTACTTCCACTTACAAAGAAAAATGTGTCTATGTCCTAAATCCTCATATAAAGTTTTATACATCAAATAAATAATTTAAATAAATATGCATTTGAAGGGGTTAAACAGATATTATTTACTTAATTGTGATGCTTTTTATGTGCACAAAAACTGTTTCCTTGATGTATGCAGTAAAACTTGACATAAACAGTCACACAACCTGAATGGCGTCTCATTGATGACAGTATAGAAGTAATCGTTCTTCAAGAACATCACTCTCCTCTGTCAGAGACAGAAAGACACAATTTAGAAAAATGACAGGACATGAAACGAAGAGAAAGGCCAGCTATTCTATCAAGAAAAGGTACAAATAAACACAAAAGGAAATACCAAAAATGACAAAAAAAATGACAGAAATTCCTGCTCTAACATCACAATAATTGCTCTTGCACAGACTCACAAAATCTAGTACTCACTCCTTTATCCACTGAAGCTCTCACATCTAAAGACAGCGTTCCAGTTTCCCCTCTGACCATCGCCGTCCTCAGCTACAAATGCAGACACAACATATTTAGTATGTGCTGTTTCATTACATTGTAATATAAATGCTTAATGTTATAAAACAAAGAGGACAAAGAAAAGCAGAGAATTGACAAGGACAAAGATGTGTGTGTTGCTCACTTTTTCTTCAGTGTCTTCCCATTCAACCTCTGACAGATCAACACTGTTGTAGTTAGGTTTAGGCTTCAGTTTCTTCCCCTCTTTATACTGTTACAAACAAAAACATGATAGTTTGTTACTGTAATGCATCTCCAAGACAGGTTTATATACTCTGGATATTTTTTTCAGCTGCAGTTATTTTACTGTGAATAAAAGCATCAACTGTGTGTTTGTACCAGAGGTCGTAGTTCAGGGTGAGAGAGGATATAACCATTGTTGGTGATGAGGAAGGCGTAACCTTGGATACCCAGCTAGAAGGACAGAGGCACAATCACACATAGAACAGTATACTTCCAAACTTCTTTTATCAGAACACAATCAAGAGCCTGCAGCGTTGATCTCTCATGATCCCATTCCAGCCAATATATGGAGGACACCTCCATGTATTACTTGTTATATTCTGAACTGTTTAACTCTGTTATGAATGTTTTAAAACATGATTTCTCCAGTTTGGACTAATAGAACTTATCTGTCTCAGTGTGTCCTTCAGCCAGAACTCTCCCATTACAGTGAGAGATAAGCAAGAACCAGATGTAACTAAGAATTATCAGCTAGATATCAGTCAGGTCTGTTGCATTAGATACACGTCTTAATTCAACATACACACACTGAACAGCACATCTCAATCTATTGCATGAGCAGTGGGTGGCCTGCTCACATTTATGATAACTGTAAGCCATCCTGTTGTGCGAGGCAGTCTCCCAGCCTAAGAAGATAAAATGTGATCACATCCAGTGTTTGGGGCTCAGCAGGATGATCTGGCCTCTGAGCCCAGCGCTGCATTGCTTTACCTGTGACCTGAATTGGAATAAATCTTTGCTGCATTTGAAGAGATCCTCTCTTGTTTCTTTGTTTGTGAGTTTCCAATAAAAGAATCAGTTTAACACCCACAAGTCCTGAGTCCATGGCCTATTCATAACAAAGTGCTTTTGAACCTGAACATTAGACAAGTGATTTATATGTCATGACTGATTGGTTGGTGTACGCAGTAGATGAGTTACCTTGTATCTTGGAGCTAATCTCATCAGTTCTCTCAAGGCCACATCAGTTCCTACCACTCCCAGCAAAATCCCATGGGATAGCTAGTGACAAAAAAAAAAAAAAAAGGATTACATAAATATGTGTTACTCTATCTCAGCTGCATTAAATCAAAAATGCAAAACTCTGCAAACAACTTCATCTATATATAACCTTACATTAGAATTAAAATACAAAAAGCAAATTGAATTTTTTTTTTTTTTTTTTACTAAGAAATGGGGCTTTTATTTATTTATTTAAATGCCTATTTGAAGCTGATGCCAACAGTTTGGTGCCTCCTTAATAATTTGTTTTGTTTTAAAATGCACCAAATTGGGGGTTAAATGTCAGAACTACATGCAGGTCTGTTCCTGCTGAGTAATGTTACTGTGAAAAGTAAAGAAAATAGTTTGGCCTTGTCATGCTGAAATAAGCAAAGTCTTCCTTAAAGAAGACACTGTATAGCAGCATACTTTGTGTCAAAGCATGGATATATCATTAAGCCTTTTCGGTGCCCTCACAAATTAGAAATAACCCATTGTTACGACCCGACTCAGGGGTATGGAAGGGCCTTAGCCACTCCGGGCAGCGCTCGGCAGTCCCTAATCAGCGCATAAACGGCCACAGCTGCCTGCAACAAGCAGGGGCCGTAACACCCATGCAGTCTGTACTTCAGTCTATTTGGGTTATTAATCTGCCCAGAGGATGCAGAATCCAATATTTAAAAACTTAATTTTGATTGATTAGACCAAAGAATGCTGCTCTTTTCAAGTTTAAGTTTACATGTAGCTTTCCTACTGTGAGTAAAACAAAGGGTATTATTAATTTAAGAATTATATATTTCTTATGTATTTTCATAATGTCCTTTTTTAAAAACACAGGTTCCACATAGTTAGGATAAAAGCATGTCATTAACTTTTTACTAACTTAATATTTACAAAGTTTTTACCAATACACAAGTTTAATTAGTGAGAGAAAAAAAGTTTTAACTTACAGTTTCTTCCTTCTTGCTGAACACAGGCATGGCTACTGAAGTCATCATTAGCAGGCTTTGTGCCTGAGTGTTGAACAGCTGTAATATAAGCAAAAACCAAATACAATTTAATTTACCTACATTAAAAACGAATATGGGCATGTTAACAAAGTGCATGTAAAAGAAAAAAGTATTTTACTATAATAAAAAGGAAGGTGAATGAAACAAGCTAACATTTTCAATGAAAGAATTAGCAAAAATGTCAAGGTCTGGAATAAAAACAACAACAAAAAAAAAACAAAAAACAAAAATAAACCAAAAAAACATC